>NC_092139.1:75156578-75468861 GCF_043159975.1 Macaca nemestrina | reverse complement strand
TGTCTTAGCGTAAGGGTTCTTGGGGGGAAAGCTGTCCCTTGTGAGGTGATTTCACAGAACACAAAGAAGTTTCTCAGGAAGCTTCTTTGTCTTTGTTATCGGAGGATATTTTCTTTGGCCCTATTGTCTTCAAAGGGATCTGAAATATCTGTTCTCAGATTCCACAGAAATAAGGCTAGCAAAGAGATCCACGAAATACAGATGTAACTCTACGAGATGAATTAACAGAACACTAAGCACATCCTCAGAAAGCTTCTTTCCAGATTTCATCTGTGGATATTTCCTTTTTCACCATAGCCCTCTATGGGCTTCCAAATATCACTTTGCCAATTCCACAAGAACTGTCTTAGCGAAAGGCTTCTTGGGGGAAACCTGTAACTCTGTGAGATGATTTCACAGAACACAAAGAAGTTTCTCAGAAAGCTTCTTTCTCTTTGTTATCGGAGGAAATTTCCTTTGGCCCTATAGTCTTCAATGTGATCCAAAATATCTCTTCTCAGATTCCACAGATATAAGGCTATCAAAGAGATCCACGAAATACAGATGTAACTCTGTGAGATGAATTAACAGAAAACTAAGCAGTTTCTCAGAAAGCTTCTTTCCATATTTCATCTGAGGATAATTCCTTTTTCACCATAGCCCTCTATGGGCTTCCAAATATCACTTTGCCAATTCCACAAGAACTGTCTTTGCGAAAGTCTTCTTGAGGGGAAAGCAGTAACTGTGTGAGTTGATTTCACAGAACAGAAGGAAATTTCTCAGAAAGCTTCTTTCTCTTTGTTATCGGAGGATATTTCCTTTGGCCCTATAGTCTTCAATGGGATCTGAAATATCTGTTCTCAGATTCCACAGAAATAAGGCTAGCAAAGAGATCCACGAAATACAGATGTAACACTGTGAGATGAATTAACAGAACACTAAGCAGTTTCTCAGAAAGCTTCTTTCCAGATTTCATCTGAGGATATTTCCTTTTTCATCATAGCCCTCTTTGGGCTTCCAAATATCACTTAGCGAATTCCACAAGAACTGAATTAGCGAAAGGCTTCTTGAGGGGAAAGCTGTAACTCTGTGAGATGATTTCACAGAACACAAAGAAATTTCTAAGAAAGTTTCTTTCTCTTTGTTATCGGAGGATATTTCCTTTGGCCCTAGAATCTTCAATGGGATCTGAAATACCTGTTCTCAGATTCCACTGAAATAAAGCTAGCAAAGAGATCCACGAAATACAGATGTAACTCTGTGAGATGAATTAACAAAACACTAAGCAGTTTATCAGAAAGCTTCTTTCCAGATTTATCTGAGGATATTTACTTTTTCACCATAGCCCTCTATGGGCTTCCAAATATCACTTTGCCAATACCACAAGAACTGTCTTAGCGAAAGGCTTCTTGAGCGGAAAGCAGTAACTCTGTGAGATGATTTCACAGAACACAAAGAAGTTTCTAAGAAAGCTTCTTTCTCTTTGTTATCCGAGGGTATTTACTTTGGCCCTATAGTGTTCAAAGGGATCCGAAATATCTGTTCTCAGATTCCACAGAAATAAGGCTAGCAAAGAGATCCACGAAATACAGATGTAACTCGGTGAGATGAATTAACCAAACACTAAGCAGTTTCTCAGACAGCGTCTTTCCAGATTTCATCTGAGGATATTTCCTTTTTCACCATAGCCCTCTATGGGCTTCCTAATATCACTTTGCCAATTCCACAAGAACTGTCTTAGCGAAAGGCTTCTTGAGGGGAAAGCTGTA
Organism: Macaca nemestrina; assembly: GCF_043159975.1. Classification (NCBI taxonomy): domain Eukaryota; kingdom Metazoa; phylum Chordata; class Mammalia; order Primates; family Cercopithecidae; genus Macaca; species Macaca nemestrina. The sequence continues at coordinate 75,467,113 of NC_092139.1, read as the reverse complement.
ACTCTGTGAGATGATTTCACAGAACACAAAGACGTTTCTCAGAGAGCTTCCTTCTCTTTGTTATCGGAGGATATTTCCTTTGGCCCAATAGCTTCAAAGGGATCCGAAATATCTGTTCTCAGATTCCACAGAAATAAGGCTAGCAAAGAGATCCACGAAATACAGATGTAACTCTGTGAGATGAATTAACAGAACACTAAGCAGTTTCTCAGAAAGCTTGTTTTCAGATTTCATCTGAGGATATTTCCTTTTTCGCCATAGCCCTCTAGGGGCCTCCAATATCACTTTGCCAATTCCACAAGAACTGTCTTAGCGAAAGGCTTCTTGAGAGGAAAGCTGTAACTCTGTGAGATGATTTCACAGAACACAAAGTCGTTTCTCAGAGAGCTTCTTTATATTTGTTATCGGAGGATATTTCCTTTGGCCCTATAGTCTTCAAAGGTATCCGAAATATCTGTTCTCAGATTCCAGAGAATAAAGGCTAGCAAAGCGATCCACGAAATACAGATGTAACTCTGTGAGATGAATTAACAGAACACTAAGCAGTTTCTCAGAAAGCTTCTTTTCAGATTTCTTCTGAGTATATTTCCTTTTTCAACATAGCCCTCTATGGGCTTCAAATATCACTTTGCCAATTCCAGAAGAACTGTCTTAGCGAAAGGCTTCTTGAGGGGAAAGCTGTAACTCTGTGAGATTATTTCACAGAACTCAAAGAAGTTTCTCAGAAAGCTTCTTTCTCTTTGTTATCGGAGGATATTTCCTTTGGCCCTATAGTCTTCAAAGGGATCCGAAATATCTGTTCTCAGATTCCACAGAAATAAGGCTAGCAAAGAGATCCACGAAATACAGATGTAACTCTGTGAGATGAATTAAATGTACACCAAGCAGTTTCTCAGAAATCTTCTTTCCAGATTTCATCTGAGGATATTTCCTTTTTCACCGTAGCCCTCTATGGGCTTCCAAATATCACTTTGCTAATTCCACAAGAACTGTCTTAGCGAAAGGCTTCTTGAGGGGAAAGCTGTAACTCTTTGAGATGATTTCACAGAACACAAAGAAGATTCTAAGAAAGCTTCTTTCTCTTTGTAATCGGAGGATATTTCCTTTGGCCCTATATCTTCAATAGGATCTGAAATACCTGTTCTCAGATTCCACTGAAATAAAGCTAGCAAAGAGATCGACGAAATACAGATGTAACTCTGTGAGATGAATTAACAAAACACTATGCAGTTTCTCAGAAAGCTTCTTTCCAGATTTCATCTGAGGATATTTACTTTTTCACCATAGCCCTCTATGGGCTTCCAAATATCACTTTGCCAATTCCACAAGAACTGTCTTAGCGAAAGGCTTCTTGAGCGGAAAGCAGTAACTCTGTGAGATGATTTCACAGAACACAAAGAAGTTTCTAAAAAAGCTTCTTTCTCTTTGTTATCCGAGGGTATTTACTTTGGCCCTATAGTGTTCAAAGGGATCCGACATATCTGTTCTCAGATTCCACAGAAATAAGGCTAGCAAAAAGATCCACGAAATACAGATGTAACTCGGTGAGATGAATTTACCAAACACTAAGCAGTTTCTCAGACAGCTTCTTTCCAGATTTCATCTGTGGATATTTCCTTTTTCACCATAGCCTTCTATGGGCTTCCTAATATCACTTTGCCAATTCCACAAGAACTGTCTTAGCGAAAGGCTTCTTGAGGGGAAAGCTGTAACTCTGTGAGATGATTTCACAGAACACAAAGACGTTTCTCAGAGAGCTTCCTTCTCTTTGTTATCGGAGGATATTTCCTTTGGCCCAATAGCTTCAAAGGGATCCGAAATATCTGTTCTCAGATTCCACAGAAATAAGGCTAGCAAAGAGATCCACGAAATACAGATGTAACTCTGTGAGATGAATTAACAGAACACTAAGCAGTTTCTCAGAAACCTTCTTTTCAGATTTCATCTGAGGATATTTCCTTTTTCACCATAGCCCTCTAGGGGCTTTCAAATATCACTTTGCCAATTCCACAAGAACTGTCTTAACGAAAGGCTTCTTGAGGGGAAAGCTGTAACTCTGTGAGATGATTTCACAGAACACAAAGTCGTTTCTCAGAGAGCTTCTATATCTTTGTTATCGGAGGATATTTCCTTTGGCCCTATAGTCTTCAATGGGATACGAAATATCTGTTCTCAGATTCCACAGAAATAAGGCTAGCAAAGAGATCCACGAAATACAGATGTAACTCTGTGAGATGAATTAACCGAACACTAAGCAGTTTCTCAGAAAGCTTCTTTCCAGATTTCATCTGAGGATATTTCCTTTTTCACCATAGCCCTCTATGGGCTTCCAAATATCACTTTGCCAATTCCACAAGAACTGTCTTAGCGAAAAGCTTCTTGGGGGAAAGCTGTAACTCTGTGAGATGATTTCACAGAACACAAAGAAGTTTCTCAGAAAGCTTCTTTCTCTTTGTAATCGGAGGATATTTCCTTTGGCCCTATATCTTCAATGGGATCTGAAATACCTGTTCTCAGATTCCACTGAAATAAGGCTAGCAAAGAGATCCACGAAATACAGATGTAACTCTGTGAGACGAATTAACAAAACACTAAGCAGTTTCTCAGAAAGCCTCTTTCGAGATTTCATCTGAGGATATTTACTTTTTCACCATAACCCTCTATGGGCTTCCAAATATCACTTTGCCAATACCACAAGAACTATCTTAGCGAAAGGCTTCTTGAGGGGAAAGCAGTAACTCTGTGAGATGATTTCACAGAACACAAATAAATTTCTCAGAAAGCTTCTTTCTCTTTGTTATCGGAGGGTATTTCCTTTGGCACTATAGTGTTCAAAGGGATCTAAAATATCTGTTCTCAGATTCCACAGAAATAAGGCTAGCAAAGAGATCCACGAAATACAGATGTAACTCTGTGAGATGAATTAACAGGACAATAAGCAGTTTCTCAGAAAGCTTCTTTCCAGATTTCATCTGAGGATATTTCCTTTTTCACCATAGCCCTGTTTGGGCTTCCAAATATCACTTTGCGAATTCCATAAGAACTGACTTAGCGAAAGGCTTCTTGAGGGGAAAGCTGTAACTCTGTGAGATGATTTCAAGGAACACAAAGAAATTTCTAAGAAAGCTTCTTTCTCATTGTTATCGGAGGATATTTCCTTTGGCCCTAGAGTCTTCAAAGGGATCCAAAATATCTGTTCTCAGACTCCACAGAAATAAGGCTAGCAAAGACATCCATGAAATACAGATGTAATTCTGTGAGTTGAATTAACAGAACACTAAGCAGTTTCTCAGAAAGCTTCTTTCCACATTTTATCTGAGGATATTTCCTTTTTCACCATAGCCCTCTATGGGCTTCCAAATATCACTTTGCCAATTCCACAAGAACTGTCTTAGCGAAAGGCTTCTTGGGGGAAACCTGTAACTCTGTAAGATGATTTCACAGAACACAAAGAAGTTTCTCAGAAAGCTTCTTTCTCTTTGTTATTGGAGGAAATTTCCTTTGGCCCTATAGTCTTCAATGTGATCCAAAATATCTCTTCTCAGATTCCACAGAAATAAGGCTATCAAAGAGATCCACGAAATACAGATGTAACTCTGTGAGATGAATTAACAGAAAACTAAGCAGTTTCTCAGGAAGCTTCTTTCCATATTTCATCTGAGGATAATTCCTTTTTCACCATAGCCCTCTATGGGCTTCCAAATATCACTTTGCCAATTCCACAAGAACTGTCTTTGCGAAAGTCTTCTTGAGGGGAAAGCAGTAACTGTGTGAGTTGATTTCACAGAACACAAAGACGTTTCTCAGAGAGCTTCTTTCTCTTCGTTATCGGAGGATATTTCCTTTGGCCCAATAGTCTTCAAAGGGATCCGAAATATCTGTTCTCAGATTCCACAGAATAAAGGCTAGCAAAGAGATCCACGAAAAACAGATGTAATTCTGTGAGATGAATTAACAGAACACGAAGCAGTTTCTCAGAAAGCTTCTCTCCAGATTTAACTGAGGATATTTCCTTTTTCAACATAGCCCTCTATGGGCTTCCAAATATCACTTTGCCAACTCCACAAGAACTGTCTTAGCGAAAGGCTTCTTGAGGGGAAAGCTGTAACTCTGTGAGATGATTTCACAGAACACAAAGAAGATTCTAAGAAAGCTTCTTTCTCTTTGTTATCGGAGGGTATTTCCTTTGGCCCTATAGTCTTCAAAGGGATCCGAAATATCTGTTCTCAGATTCAACAGAAATAAGGCTAGCAAAGAGATCCACGAAATACAGATGTAACTCTGTGAGATGATTTAAATGTACACCAAGCAGTTTCTCAGAAATCTTCTTTCCAGATTTCATCTGAGGATATTTCCTTTTTCACCATAGCCCTCTAAGGGCTTCCAAATATCACTTTGCCAATTCCACAAGAAGTGTCTTAGCGTAAGGGTTCTTGGGGGGAAAGCTGTCCCTTGTGAGGTGATTTCACAGAACACAAAGAAGTTTCTCAGGAAGCTTCTTTGTCTTTGTTATCGGAGGATATTTTCTTTGGCCCTATTGTCTTCAAAGGGATCTGAAATATCTGTTCTCAGATTCCACAGAAATAAGGCTAGCAAAGAGATCCACGAAATACAGATGTAACTCTACGAGATGAATTAACAGAACACTAAGCACATCCTCAGAAAGCTTCTTTCCAGATTTCATCTGTGGATATTTCCTTTTTCACCATAGCCCTCTATGGGCTTCCAAATATCACTTTGCCAATTCCACAAGAACTGTCTTAGCGAAAGGCTTCTTGGGGGAAACCTGTAACTCTGTGAGATGATTTCACAGAACACAAAGAAGTTTCTCAGAAAGCTTCTTTCTCTTTGTTATCGGAGGAAATTTCCTTTGGCCCTATAGTCTTCAATGTGATCCAAAATATCTCTTCTCAGATTCCACAGATATAAGGCTATCAAAGAGATCCACGAAATACAGATGTAACTCTGTGAGATGAATTAACAGAAAACTAAGCAGTTTCTCAGAAAGCTTCTTTCCATATTTCATCTGAGGATAATTCCTTTTTCACCATAGCCCTCTATGGGCTTCCAAATATCACTTTGCCAATTCCACAAGAACTGTCTTTGCGAAAGTCTTCTTGAGGGGAAAGCAGTAACTGTGTGAGTTGATTTCACAGAACAGAAGGAAATTTCTCAGAAAGCTTCTTTCTCTTTGTTATCGGAGGATATTTCCTTTGGCCCTATAGTCTTCAAAGGGATCCGAAATATCTGTTCTCAGATTCCACAGAAATAAGGCTAGCAAAGAGATCCACGAAATACAGATGTAACTCTGTGAGATGAATTAAATGTACACCAAGCAGTTTCTCAGAAATCTTCTTTCCAGATTTCATCTGAGGATATTTCCTTTTTCACCGTAGCCCTCTATGGGCTTCCAAATATCACTTTGCTAATTCCACAAGAACTGTCTTAGCGAAAGGCTTCTTGAGGGGAAAGCTGTAACTCTTTGAGATGATTTCACAGAACACAAAGAAGATTCTAAGAAAGCTTCTTTCTCTTTGTAATCGGAGGATATTTCCTTTGGCCCTATATCTTCAATGGGATCTGAAATACCTGTTCTCAGATTCCACTGAAATAAAGCTAGCAAAGAGATCCACGAAATACAGATGTAACTCTGTGAGATGAATTAACAAAACACTAAGCAGTTTCTCAGAAAGCTTCTTTACAGATTTCATCTGAGGATATTTACTTTTTCACCATAGCCCTCTATGGGCTTCCAAATATCACTTTGCCAATTCCACAAGAACTGTCTTAGCGAAAGGCTTCTTGAGCGGAAAGCAGTAACTCTGTGAGATGATTTCACAGAACACAAAGAAGTTTCTAAAAAAGCTTCTTTCTCTTTGTTATCCGAGGGTATTTACTTTGGCCCTATAGTGTTCAAAGGGATCCGACATATCTGTTCTCAGATTCCACAGAAATAAGGCTAGCAAAAAGATCCACGAAATACAGATGTAACTCGGTGAGATGAATTTACCAAACACTAAGCAGTTTCTCAGACAGCTTCTTTCCAGATTTCATCTGAGGATATTTCCTTTTTCACCATAGCCTTCTATGGGCTTCCTAATATCACTTTGCCAATTCCACAAGAACTGTCTTAGCGAAAGGCTTCTTGAGGGGAAAGCTGTAACTCTGTGAGATGATTTCACAGAACACAAAGACGTTTCTCAGAGAGCTTCCTTCTCTTTGTTATCGGAGGATATTTCCTTTGGCCCAATAGCTTCAAAGGGATCCGAAATATCTGTTCTCAGATTCCACAGAAATAAGGCTAGCAAAGAGATCCACGAAATACAGATGTAACTCTGTGAGATGAATTAACAGAACACTAAGCAGTTTCTCAGAAACCTTCTTTTCAGATTTCATCTGAGGATATTTCCTTTTTCACCATAGCCCTCTAGGGGCTTTCAAATATCACTTTGCCAATTCCACAAGAACTGTCTTAACGAAAGGCTTCTTGAGGGGAAAGCTGTAACTCTGTGAGATGATTTCACAGAACACAAAGTCGTTTCTCAGAGAGCTTCTATATCTTTGTTATCGGAGGATATTTCCTTTGGCCCTATAGTCTTCAAAGGTATCCGAAATATCTGTTCTCAGATACCAGAGAATGAAGGCTAGCAAAGAGATCCACGAAATACAGATGTAACTCTGTGAGATGAATTAACAGAACACTAAGCAGTTTCTCAGAAAGCTTCTTTCCAGATTTCATCTGAGGATATTTCCTTTTTCAACATAGCCCTCTATGGGCTTCCAAATATCACTTTGCCAATTCCACAAGAACTGTCTTAGCGAAAGGCTTGTTGAGGGGAAAGCTGTAACTCTGTGAGATGATTTCACAGAACTCAAAGAAGTTTCTCAGAAAGCTTCTTTCTCTTTGTTATCGGAGGATATTACCTTTGGCCCTATAGTCTTCAAAGGGATCGGAAATATCTGTTCTCAGATTCCACAGAAATAAGGCTAGCAAAGAGATCCACGAAATACAGATGTAACTCTGTGAGATGAATTAAATGTACACCAAGTAGTTTCTCAGAAATCTTCTTTCGAGATTTCATCTGAGGATATTTCCTTTTTCACCATAGCCCTCTATGGGCTTCCAAATATCACTTTGCCAATTCCACAAGAACTGTCTTAGCGAAAGGCTTCTTGAGGGGAAAGCTGTAACTCTTTGAGATGATTTCACAGAACACAAAGAAGATTCTAAGAAAGTTTCTTTCTCTTTGTAATCGGAGGATATTTCCTTTGGCCCTATATCTTCAATGGGATCTGAAATACCTGTTCTCAGATTCCACTGAAATAAAGCTAGCAAAGAGATCCACGAAATACAGATGTAACTCTGTGAGATGAATTAACAAAACACTAAGCAGTTTGTCAGAAAGCTTCTTTCCAGATTTCATCTGAGGATATTTACTTTTTCACCATAGCCCTCTATGGGCTTCCAAATATCACTTTGCCAATACCACAAAAACTGTCTTAGCGAAAGGATTCTTGAGCGGAAAGCAGTAACTCTGTGAGATGATTTCACAGAACACAAAGAAGTTTCTAAGAAAGCTTCTTTCTCTTTGTTATCCGAGGGTATTTACTTTGGCCCTATAGTGTTCAAAGGGATCCGAAATATCTGTTCTCAGATTCCATAGAAATAAGGCTAGCAAAGAGATCCACGCAATACAGATGTAACTCGGTGAGATGAATTAACCAAACACTAAGCATTTTCTCAGACAGCTTCTTTCCAGATTTCATCTGAGGATATTTCCTTTTTCACCATAGCCCTCTATGGGCTTCCTAATATCACTTTGCCAATTCCACAAGAACTGTCTTAGCGAAAGGCTTCTTGAGGGGAAAGCTGTAACTCTGTGAGATGATTTCACAGAACACAAAGACGTTTCTCAGAGAGCTTCCTTCTCTTTGTTATCGGAGGATACTTCCTTTGGCCCAATAGCTTCAAAGGGATCCGAAATATCTGTTCTCAGATTCCACAGAAATAAGGCTAGCAAAGAGATCCACGAAATACAGATGTAACTCTGTGCGATGAGTTAACAGAACACTAAGCAGTTTCTCAGAAAGCTTCTTTTCAGATTTCATCTGAGGATATTTCCTTTTTCACCCTAGCCCTCTAGGGGCTTCCAAATATCACTTTGACAATTCCACAAGAACTGTCTTAGCGAAAGCCTTCTTGAGGGGAAAGCTGTAACTCTGTGAGATGATTTCACAGAACACAAAGTCGTTTCTCAGAGAGCTTCTTTATCTTTGTTATCGGAGGATTATTAATTTGGCCCTATAGTCTTCAAACGTATCCGAAATATCTGTTCTCAGATTCCAGAGAATAAAGGCTAGCAAAGAGATCCACGAAATACAGATGTAACTCTGTGAGATGAATTAACAGAACACTAAGCAGTTTCTCAGAAAGCTTCTTTCCAGATTTCATCTGAGGATATTTCCTTTTTCAACATAGCCCTCTATGGGCTTCCAAATATCACTTTGCCAATTCCACAAGAACTGTCTTAGCGAAAGGCTTCTTGAGGGGAAAGCTGTAACTCTGTGATATGATTTAACAGAACTCAAAGAAGTTTCTCAGAAAGCTTCTTTCTCTTTGTTATCGGAGGATATTTCCTTTGGCCCTATAGTCTTCAAAGGGATCCGAAATATCTGTTCTCAGATTCCACAGAAATAAGGCTAGCAAAGAGATCCACGAAATACAGATGTACCTCTGTGAGATGAATTAAATGTACACCAAGCAGTTTCTCAGAAATCTTCTTTCGAGATTTCATCTGAGGATATTTCCTTTTTCACCATAGCCCTCTATGGGCTTCCAAATATCACTTTGCCAATTCCACAAGAACTGTCTTAGCGAAAGGCTTATTGAGAGGAAAGCTATAACTCTGTGAGATGATTTCACAGAACGCAAAGAAGTTTCTAAGAAAGCTTCTTTCTCTATGTTATCGGAGGATATTTCCTTTGGCCCTACAGTCTTCAAAGGGATCTGAAATACCTGTTCTCAGATTCCACTGAAATACGGCTGGCAAAGAGATCCACGAAATACAGATGTAACTCTGTGAGATAAATTAACAAAACACTAATCAGTCTCTCAGAAAGCTTCTTTAGAGATTTCATCTGAGGATATTTCCTTTTTCACCATAGGCCTCTATGGGCTTCCAAATATCACTTTGCAAATTCCACAAGAACTGTCTTAGCGAAAGGCTTCTTGAGGGGAATGCTGTAACTCTGTGAGATGATTTCACAGAACGAAAAGTAATTTCCCAGAAAGCTTCTTTCTCTTTGTTATCGGAGGTTATTTCCTTTGGCTCTAATGTCTTCAAAGAGATCTGAAACATATGTTCTCAGATTCCACAGAAATAAGGCTAGCAAATAGATCCAAGAAATACAGATGTAACTCTCTGAGATGAATTAACAGAAAACGAATCAGTTTCTCAGAAAGCTTCTTTTCAGATTTAACTGAGGATATTTCCTTTTTCAACATAGCCCTCTATGGGCTTCCAAATATCACTTTGCCAATTCCACAAGAACTGTCTTAGCGAAAGGCTTCTTGAGGGGAAAGCTGTAACTCTGTGAGATGATTTCACAGAACACAAAGAAGTTTCTAAGAAAGCTTCTTTCTCTTTGTTAGCGGAGGATATTTCCTTTGGCCCTACAGTCTTCAAAGGGATCTGAAATACCTGTTCTCAGATTCCACAGAAATAAGGCTAGCAAAGAGATCCACGAAATACAGACGTAACTCTGTGAGATGAATTAACCGAACACTAAGCAGTTTCTCAGAAAGCTTCTTTCCAGATTTCATCTGAGGATATTTCCTTTTTCACCATAGCCCTCTATGGGCTTCCAAATATCACTTTTCCAATTCCACAAGAACTGTCTTAGCGAAAGGCTTCTTGAGTGGAAAGCTGTAACTCTGTGAGATGATTTCACAGAACACAAAGGAATTTCTCAGAAAGCTTCTTTCTCTTTGATATCAGAGGATATTTCCTTTGGCCCTATTGTCTTCAAATGGATCTGAAATATCTGTTCTCAGATTCCACAGAAATAAGGCTAGCAAAGTGATCCACGAAATACAGATGTAACTCTTTGAGATGAATTAACACAACACTAAGCAGTTCCTCAGAAAGCTTCTTTCCAGATTTCATTTGAGGATATTTCCTTTTTCACCATAGCCCTCTATGGGCTTCCAAATATCACTTTGCCAATTCCACAAGAACTGTCTTAGCGAAAGGCTTCTTGGGGGAAAGCTGTAACTCTGTGAGATGATTTCACAGAACACAGACAAGTTTCTTTGAAAGCTTCTTTCTCTTTGTTATCGGAGGATATTTCCTTTGACCCTGTAGTCTTCAATTGGATTCGAAATATCTGTTCTCAGATTCCACAGAAATAAGTCTAGGAAAGAGATCCACGAAATACAGATGTAACTCTGTGAGATGAATTAACAGAACACTAAGCAGTTTCTCAGAAATCTTTTTTCCAGATTTCATCTGAGGATATTTCCTTTTTCACCATGGCCCTCTATGGGATTCCAAATATCACTTTTCCAATTCCACAAAAACTGTCTTAGCGAAAGGCTTCTTGAGGGGAAAGCTGTAACTTTGTGAGATGATTTCACAGAACACAAAGAAGTTTCTCAGAAAGCTTCTTTCTCTTTGTTATTGGAGGATATTTCCTTTGGCCCTATATCTTCAATGGGATCTGAAACACCTGTTCTCAGGCTCCACTGAAATAAGGCTAGCAAAGAGATCCAGGAAATACAGATGTAACTCTGTGAGATGAATTAACAGAACACTAAGCAGTTTCTCAGAAAGCTTCTTTCCAGATTTCATCTGAGGATATTTCCTTTTTCACCCTAGCCCTCTATGGGCTTCCAAATATCACTTTGCCAATTCCACAAGAACTGTCTTAGCGAAAGGCTTCTTGGGGGAAAGCTGTAACTCTGTGAGATGATTTCACAGAACACCAAGAAGTTTCTCAGAAAGCTTCTTTCTCTTTGTTATCGGAGGATATTTCCTTTGACCCTATAGTCTTCAATGGGATCCGAAATATCTCTTCTCAGATTCCACAGAAATAAGGCTATCAAAGAGATTCACGAAATACAGATGGAACTCTGTGAGTTGAATTAACAGAACACTAAGCAGTTTCTCAGAAAGCTTCTTTCCATATTTCATCTGAGGATAATTCCTTTTTCACCATAGCCCTCTATGGGCTTCCAAATATCACTTTGCCAATTCCACAAGAACTGTCTTAGCGAAAGGCTTCTTGAGGGGAAAGCTGTAACTCTGTGAGATGATTTCACAGAACACAAAGAAGATTCTCAGAAAGATTCTTTCTCTTTGTTATCGGAGGATATTTCCTTTGGCCCAATAGTCTTCAAAGGGATCCGAATTATCTGTTCTCAGATTCCACAGAAATAAGGCTAGCAAAGAGATCCAAGAAATACAGATGTAACTCTGTGAGATGAATTAACCGAACACTAAGCAGTTTCTCAGAAAGCTTCTTTCCAGATTTCATCAGAGGATATTTCCTTTTTCACCATAGCCCTCTATGGGCTTCCAAATATCACTTTGCCAATTCCACAAGAACTGTCTTAGCGAAAGGCTTCTTGAGGGGAAAGCTGTAACTCTGTGAGATGATTTCACAGAACACAAAGGAATTTCTCAGAAAGCTTCTTTCTCTTTGTTATCGGAGGATATTTCCTTTGACCCTATTGTCTTCAAAGGGATCTGAAATATCGGTTCTCAGATTCCACGGAAATAAGCTAGCAAAGAGATCCACGAAATACAGATGTAACTCTATGAGATGAGTTAACAAAACACTAAGCAGTTCCTCAGAAAGCTTCTTTCCAGATTTCATCTGAGGATATTTCCTTTTTCACCATAGCCCTCTATGGGCTTCCAAATATCACTTTGCCAATTCCACAAGAACTGTCTTAGCGAAAGGCTTCTTGAGGGGAAAGCTGTAACTCTGTGAGATGATTTCACAGAACACAAAGAAGATTCTCAGAAAGATTCTTTCTCTTTGTTATCGGAGGATATTTCCTTTGGCCCAATAGTCTTCAAAGGGATCCGAATTATCTGTTCTCAGATTCCACAGAAATAAGGCTAGCAAAGAGATCCACGAAATACAGATGTAACTCTGTGAGATGAATTAACAGAACACTAAGCAGTTTCTCAGAAAGCTTCTTTTCAGATTTCATCTGAGGATATTTCCTTTTTCACCATAGCCCTCTATGGGCTTCCAAATATCACTTTGCCAATTCCAGAAGAACTGTCTTAGCGAAAGGCTTCTTGAGGGGAAAGCTGTAACTCTGTGAGATGATTTCACAGAACACAAAGAAGTTTCTCAGAGAGCTTCTTTCTCTTTCTAATCGGAGGATATTTCCTTTGGCCCTATAGTCTTCTAAGGTATCGGAAATATCTGTTCTTAGATTCCACAGAATAAAGGCTAGCAAAGAGATCCACGAAATACAGATGTAACTCTGTGAGATGAATTAACAGAACACGAAGCAGTTTCTCAGAAAGCTTCTTTCCAGATTTCATCAGAGGATATTTCCTTTTTCACCCTAGCCCTCTAGGGGCTTCCAAATATCACTTTGCCAATTCCACAAGAACTGTCTTAGAGAAAGTCTTCTTGAGGGGAAAGCTGTAACTCTGTGAGATGATTTCACAGAACACCAAGAAGTTTCTCAGAAACCTTCTATCTCTTTGTTATCAGAGGATATTTCCTTTTTCCCTATAGTCTTCAAAGGGATTCGAAATATCTGTTCTCAGATTCCACAGAAATAAGGCTAGCAAAGAGATCCACGAAATACAGATGTAACTCTGTGAGATGAATTAACAGAACACTAAGCAGTTTCTCAGAAAGCTTCTTTCCAGATTTCATCTGAGGATATTTCCTTTTTCACCATAGCCCTCTATGGGCTTCCAAATATCACTTTGCCAATTCCACAAGAACTGTCTTAGCGAAAGGCTTCTTGAGGGGAAAGCTGTAACTCTGTGAGATGATTTCACAGAACACAAAGGAATTTCTCAGAAAGCTTCTTTCTCTTTGTTTTCGGTGGATATTTCCTTTGGAACTATATCCTCAATGGGATGTGAAATACCTGTTCTCAGGCTCCACTGAAATAAGGCTAGCAAAGAGATCCACGAAATACAGATGTAACTCTGTGAGATGAATTAACAGAACACGAAGCAGTTTCTCAGAAAGCTTCTTTCCAGATTTCATCTGAGGATATTTCCTTTTTCACCATAGACCTCTAAGGGCTTCCAAATAACACTTTGCCAATTCCACAAGAACTGTCTTAGCGAAAGGCTTCTTGAGGGGTAATCTGTAACTCCGTGAGATGATTTCACAGAACGCAAAGAAGTTTCTCAGAAAGCTTCTTTCTCTTTGCTATCGGAGGATATTTCCTTTGGCCCTATATCTTCAATGGGATCTGAAATACCTGTTCTCAGGCTCCACTGAAATAAGGATAGCAAAGAGATCCACGAAATACAGATGTAACACTGTGAGATGAATTAACAGAAAACTAAGCAGTTTCTCAGAAAGTTTCTTTCCATATTTCATCTGAGGATAATTCCTTTTTCTCCATAGCCCTCTATGGGATTCCAAATATCACTTTGCCAATTCCACAAGAACTGTCTTAGCGAAAGGCTTCATGAGGGGAAAGCAGTAACTCTGTGAGATGATTTCACAGAACAGAAAGAAATTTCTCTGAAAGCTTCTCTCTCTTTGTTATCAGAGGATATTTCCTTTGGCCCTATAGTCTTCAAAGGGATCCGAAATATCTATTCTCAGATTCCACAGAAATAAGGCTAGCAAAGAGATCCAAGAAATACAGATGTAACTCTGTGAGATGAATTAACCGAACACTAAGCAGTTTCTCAGAAAGCTTCTTTCCAGATTTCATCAGAGGATATTTCCTTTTTCACCATAGCCCTCTATGGGCTTCCAAATATCACTTTGCCAATTCCACAAGAACTGTCTTAGCGAAAGGCTTCTTGAGGGGAAAGCTGTAACTCTGTGAGATGATTTCACAGAACACAAAGAAATTTCTCAGAAAGCTTCTTTCTCTTTGTTATCGGAGGATATTTCCTTTGACCCTATTGTCTTCAAAGGGATCTGAAATATCTGTTCTCAGATTCCACGGAAATAAGCTAGCAAAGAGATCCACGAAATACAGATGTAACTCTATGAGATGAGTTAACAAAACACTAAGCAGTTCCTCAGAAAGCTTCTTTCCAGATTTCATCTGAGGATATTTCCTTTTTCACCATAGCCCTCTATGGGCTTCCAAATATCATTTTGCCAATTCCACAAGAACTGTCTTAGCGAAAGGCTTCTTGGGGGAAAGCTGTAACTCTGTGAGATGATTTCACAGAACACCAAGAAGTTTCTCAGAAAGCTTCTTTCTCTTTGTTATCGGAGGATATTTCCTTTGACCCTATAGTCTTCAATGGGATCCGAAATATCTCTTCTCAGATTCCACAGAAATAAGGCTATCAAAGAGATTCACGAAATACAGATGGAACTCGGTGAGTTGAATTAACAGAACACTAAGCAGTTTCTCAGAAAGCTTCTTTCCATATTTCATCTGAGGATAATTCCTTTTTCACCATAGCCCTCTATGGGCTTCCAAATATCACTTTGCCAATTCCACAAGAACTGTCTTAGCGAAAGGCTTCTTGAGGGGAAAGCTGTAACTCTGTGAGATGATTTCACAGAACACAAAGAAGATTCTCAGAAAGATTCTTTCTCTTTGTTATCGGAGGATATTTCCTTTGGCCCAATAGTCTTCAAAGGGATCCGAATTATCTGTTCTCAGATTCCACAGAAATAAGGCTAGCAAAGAGATCCACGAAATACAGATGTAACTCTGTGAGATGAATTAACAGAACACTAAGCAGTTTCTCAGAAAGCTTCTTTTCAGATTTCATCTGAGGATATTTCCTTTTTCACCATAGCCCTCTATGGGCTTCCAAATATCACTTTGCCAATTCCACAAGAACTGTCTTAGCGAAAGGCTTCTTGAGGGGAAAGCTGTAACTCTGTGAGATGATTTCACAGAACACAAAGAAGTTTCTCAGAGAGCTTCTTTCTCTTTCTAATCGGAGGATATTTCCTTTGGCCCTATAGTCTTCTAAGGTATCGGAAATATCTGTTCTTAGATTCCACAGAATAAAGGCTAGCAAAGAGATCCACGAAATACAGATGTAACTCTGTGAGATGAATTAACAGAACACTAAGCAGTTTCTCAGAAAGCTTCTTTCCAGATTTCATCTGAGGATATTTCCTTTTTCACCATAGCGCTCTAAGGGCTTCCAAATATCACTTTGCCAATTCCACAAGAACTGTCTTAGAGAAAGTCTTCTTGAGGGGAAAGCTGTAACTCTGTGAGATGATTTCACAGAACACCAAGAAGTTTCTCAGAAACCTTCTATCTCTTTGTTATCAGAGGATATTTCCATTTTCCCTATAGTCTTCAAAGGGATTCGAAATATCTGTTCTCAGATTCCACAGAAATAAGGCTAGCAAAGAGATCCACGAAATACAGATGTAACTCTGTGAGATGAATTAACAGAACACTAAGCAGTTTCTCAGAAAGCTTCTTTCCAGATTTCATCTGAGGATATTTCCTTTTTCACCATAGCCCTCTATGGGCTTCCAAATATCACTTTTCCAATTCCACAAGAAGTGTCTTAGCGAAAGGCTTCTTGAGGGGAAAGCTGTAACTCTGTGAGATGATTTCACAGAACACAAAGGAATTTCTCAGAAAGCTTCTTTCTCTTTGTTTTCGGTGGATATTTCCTTTGGAACTATATCCTCAATGGGATGTGAAATACCTGTTCTCAGGCTCCACTGAAATAAGGCTAGCAAAGAGATCCACGAAATACAGATGTAACTCTGTGAGATGAATTAACAGAACACTAAGCAGTTTCTCAGAAAGCTTCTTTCCAGATTTCATCTGAGGATATTTCCTTTTTCACCATAGACCTCTAAGGGCTTCCAAATAACACTTTGCCAATTCCACAAGAACTGTCTTAGCGAAAGGCTTCTTGAGGGGTAATCTGTAACTCCGTGAGATGATTTCACAGAACGCAAAGAAGTTTCTCAGAAAGCTTCTTTCTCTTTGCTATCGGAGGATATTTCCTTTGGCCCTATATCTTCAATGGGATCTGAAATACCTGTTCTCAGGCTCCACTGAAATAAGGATAGCAAAGAGATCCACGAAATACAGATGTAACTCTGTGAGATGAATTAACAGAAAGCTAAGCAGTTTCTCAGAAAGCTTCTTTCCATATTTCTTCTGAGGAGAATTCCTTTTTCACCAGAGCCCTCTATGGGCTTCCAAATATGACTTTCCCAATTCCACAAAAACTGTCTTAGCAAAAGGCTTCTTGAGTGGAAAGCAGTAACTCTGTGAGATGATTTCACAGAACAGAAAGAAATTTCTCAGAAAGCTTCTTTCTCTTTGTTATCGGAGGATATTTCCTTTGGCCCTATAGTCTTCAAAGGGATCCGAAATATCTGTTCTCAGATTCCACAGAAATAAGGCTAGCAAAGAGATCCAAGAAATACAGATGTAACTCTGTGAGATGAATTAACCGAACACTAAGCAGTTTCTCAGAAAGATTCTTTCCAGATTTCATCTGAGGATATTTCCTTTTTCACCATAGCCCTCTACGGGCTTCCAAATATCACTTTGCCAATTCCACAAGAACTGTCTTAGGGAAAGGCTTCTTGAGGGGAAAGCTGTAACTCTGTGAGATGATTTCACAGAACACAAAGGAATTTCTCAGAAAGTTTCTTTCTCTTTGTTATCGGAGGTTATTTCCTTTGACCCTATATCTTCATTGGGATCTGAAATTCCTGTTCTCAGGCTACACTGAAATAAGGCTACCAAAGAGATCCACAAAATACAGATGTAACTCTGTGAGAAGAATTAACAGAACACTAAGAAGTTTCTTAGAAAGCTTCTTTCCAGATTTCATCTGAGGATATGTCCTTTTTCACCATAGCCCTCTATGGGCTTCCAAATATCACTTTGCCAATTCCACAAGAACTGTCTTAGCGAAAGGCTTCTTGAGGGGAAAGCTGTAACTCTGTGAGATGATTTCACAGAACACAAAGGAATTTCTCAGAAAGCTTCTTTCTCTTTGTTTTCGGTGGATATTTCCTTTGGAACTATATCCTCAATGGGATGTGAAATACCTGTTCTCAGGCTCCACTGAAATAAGGCTAGCAAAGAGATCCACGAAATACAGATGTAACTCTGTGAGATGAATTAACAGAACACTAAGCAGTTTCTCAGAAAGCTTCTTTCCAGATTTCATCTGAGGATATTTCCTTTTTCACCATAGACCTCTAAGGGCTTCCAAATAACACTTTGCCAATTCCACAAGAACTGTCTTAGCGAAAGGCTTCTTGAGGGGTAATCTGTAACTCCGTGAGATGATTTCACAGAACGCAAAGAAGTTTCTCAGAAAGCTTCTTTCTCTTTGCTATCGGAGGATATTTCCTTTGGCCCTATATCTTCAATGGGATCTGAAATACCTGTTCTCAGTCTCCACTGAAATAAGGATAGCAAAGAGATCCACGAAATACAGATGTAACTCTGTGAGATGAATTAACAGAAAGCTAAGCAGTTTCTCAGAAAGCTTCTTTCCATATTTCTTCTGAGGAGAATTCCTTTTTCACCAGAGCCCTCTATGGGCTTCCAAATATGACTTTCCCAATTCCACAAAAACTGTCTTAGCAAAAGGCTTCTTGAGTGGAAAGCAGTAACTCTGTGAGATGATTTCACAGAACAGAAAGAAATTTCTCAGAAAGCTTCTTTCTCTTTGTTATCGGAGGATATTTCCTTTGGCCCTATAGTCTTCAAAGGGATCCGAAATATCTGTTATCAGATTCCACAGAAATAAGGCTAGCAAAGAGATCCAAGAAATACAGATGTAACTCTGTGAGATGAATTAACCGAACACTAAGCAGTTTCTCAGAAAGATTCTTTCCAGATTTCATCTGAGCATATTTCCTTTTTCACCATAGCCCTCTACGGGCTTCCAAATATCACTTTGCCAATTCCACAAGAACTGTCTTAGGGAAAGGCTTCTTGAGGGGAAAGCTGTAACTCTGTGAGATGATTTCACAGAACACAAAGGAATTTCTCAGAAAGTTTCTTTCTCTTTGTTATCGGAGGTTATTTCCTTTGGCCCTATATCTTCATTGGGATCTGAAATTCCTGTTCTCAGGCTACACTGAAATAAGGCTACCAAAGAGATCCACAAAATACAGATGTAACTCTGTGAGAAGAATTAACAGAACACTAAGAAGTTTCTTAGAAAGCTTCTTTCCAGATTTCATCTGAGGATATGTCCTTTTTCACCATAGCCCTCTATGGGCTTCCAAATATCACTTTGCCAATTCCACAAGAACTGTCTTAGCGAAAGGCTTCTTGGGGGAAAGCTGTAACTCTGTGAGATGATTTCACAGAACACCAAGAAGTTTCTCAGAAAGCTTCTTTCTCTTTGTTATCGGAGGATATTTCCTTTGACCCTATAGTCTTCAATGGGATCCGAAATATCTCTTCTCAGATTCCACAGAAATAAGGCTATCAAAGAGATTCACGAAATACAGATGGAACTCTGTGAGTTGAATTAACAGAACACTAAGCAGTTTCTCAGAAAGCTTCTTTCCATATTTCATCTGAGGATAATTCCTTTTTCACCATAGCCCTCTATGGGCTTCCAAATATCACTTTGCCAATTCCACAAGAACTGTCTTAGCGAAAGGCTTCTTGAGGGGAAAGCTGTAACTCTGTGAGATGATTTCACAGAACACAAAGAAGTTTCTCAGAGAGCTTCTTTCTCTTTCTAATCGGGGGATATTTCCTTTGGCCCTATAGTCTTCTAAGGTATCGGAAATATCTGTTCTTAGATTCCACAGAATAAAGGCTAGCAAAGAGATCCACGAAATACAGATGTAACTCTGTGAGATGAATTAACAGAACACGAAGCAGTTTCTCAGAAAGCTTCTTTCCAGATTTCATCTGAGGATATTTCCTTTTTCACCATAGCGCTCTAAGGGCTTCCAAATATCACTTTGCCAATTCCACAAGAACTGTCTTAGAGAAAGTCTTCTTGAGGGGAAAGCTGTAACTCTGTGAGATGATTTCACAGAACACCAAGAAGTTTCTCAGAAACCTTCTATCTCTTTGTTATCAGAGGATATTTCCATTTTCCCTATAGTCTTCAAAGGGATTCGAAATATCTGTTCTCAGATTCCACAGAAATAAGGCTAGCAAAGAGATCCACGAAATACAGATGTAACTCTGTGAGATGAATTAACAGAACACTAAGCAGTTTCTCAGAAAGCTTCTTTCCAGATTTCATCTGAGGATATTTCCTTTTTCACCATAGCCCTCTATGGGCTTCCAAATATCACTTTTCCAATTCCACAAGAAGTGTCTTAGCGAAAGGCTTCTTGAGGGGAAAGCTGTAACTCTGTGAGATGATTTCACAGAACACAAAGGAATTTCTCAGAAAGCTTCTTTCTCTTTGTTTTCGGTGGATATTTCCTTTGGAACTATATCCTCAATGGGATGTGAAATACCTGTTCTCAGGCTCCACTGAAATAAGGCTAGCAAAGAGATCCACGAAATACAGATGTAACTCTGTGAGATGAATTAACAGAACACTAAGCAGTTTCTCAGAAAGCTTCTTTCCAGATTTCATCTGAGGATATTTCCTTTTTCACCATAGACCTCTAAGGGCTTCCAAATAACACTTTGCCAATTCCACAAGAACTGTCTTAGCGAAAGGCTTCTTGAGGGGTAATCTGTAACTCCGTGAGATGATTTCACAGAACGCAAAGAAGTTTCTCAGAAAGCTTCTTTCTCTTTGCTATCGGAGGATATTTCCTTTGGCCCTATATCTTCAATGGGATCTGAAATACCTGTTCTCAGGCTCCACTGAAATAAGGATAGCAAAGAGATCCACGAAATACAGATGTAACTCTGTGAGATGAATTAACAGAAAGCTAAGCAGTTTCTCAGAAAGCTTCTTTCCATATTTCTTCTGAGGAGAATTCCTTTTTCACCAGAGCCCTCTATGGGCTTCCAAATATGACTTTCCCAATTCCACAAAAACTGTCTTAGCAAAAGGCTTCTTGAGTGGAAAGCAGTAACTCTGTGAGATGATTTCACAGAACAGAAAGAAATTTCTCAGAAAGCTTCTTTCTCTTTGTTATCGGAGGATATTTCCTTTGGCCCTATAGTCTTCAAAGGGATCCGAAATATCTGTTCTCAGATTCCACAGAAATAAGGCTAGCAAAGAGATCCAAGAAATACAGATGTAACTCTGTGAGATGAATTAACCGAACACTAAGCAGTTTCTCAGAAAGATTCTTTCCAGATTTCATCTGAGGATATTTCCTTTTTCACCATAGCCCTCTACGGGCTTCCAAATATCACTTTGCCAATTCCACAAGAACTGTCTTAGGGAAAGGCTTCTTGAGGGGAAAGCTGTAACTCTGTGAGATGATTTCACAGAACACAAAGGAATTTCTCAGAAAGTTTCTTTCTCTTTGTTATCGGAGGTTATTTCCTTTGGCCCTATATCTTCATTGGGATCTGAAATTCCTGTTCTCAGGCTACACTGAAATAAGGCTACCAAAGAGATCCACAAAATACAGATGTAACTCTGTGAGAAGAATTAACAGAACACTAAGAAGTTTCTTAGAAAGCTTCTTTCCAGATTTCATCTGAGGATATGTCCTTTTTCACCATAGCCCTCTATGGGCTTCCAAATATCACTTTGCCAATTCCACAAGAACTGTCTTAGCGAAAGGCTTCTTGAGGGGAAAGCTGTAACTCTGTGAGATGATTTCACAGAACACAAAGGAATTTCTCAGAAAGCTTCTTTCTCTTTGTTTTCGGTGGATATTTCCTTTGGAACTATATCCTCAATGGGATGTGAAATACCTGTTCTCAGGCTCCACTGAAATAAGGCTAGCAAAGAGATCCACGAAATACAGATGTAACTCTGTGAGATGAATTAACAGAACACTAAGCAGTTTCTCAGAAAGCTTCTTTCCAGATTTCATCTGAGGATATTTCCTTTTTCACCATAGACCTTTAAGGGCTTCCAAATAACACTTTGCCAATTCCACAAGAACTGTCTTAGCGAAAGGCTTCTTGAGGGGTAATCTGTAACTCCGTGAGATGATTTCACAGAACGCAAAGAAGTTTCTCAGAAAGCTTCTTTCTCTTTGCTATCGGAGGATATTTCCTTTGGCCCTATATCTTCAATGGGATCTGAAATACCTGTTCTCAGTCTCCACTGAAATAAGGATAGCAAAGAGATCCACGAAATACAGATGTAACTCTGTGAGATGAATTAACAGAAAGCTAAGCAGTTTCTCAGAAAGCTTCTTTCCATATTTCTTCTGAGGAGAATTCCTTTTTCACCAGAGCCCTCTATGGGCTTCCAAATATGACTTTCCCAATTCCACAAAAACTGTCTTAGCAAAAGGCTTCTTGAGTGGAAAGCAGTAACTCTGTGAGATGATTTCACAGAACAGAAAGAAATTTCTCAGAAAGCTTCTTTCTCTTTGTTATCGGAGGATATTTCCTTTGGCCCTATAGTCTTCAAAGGGATCCGAAATATCTGTTATCAGATTCCACAGAAATAAGGCTAGCAAAGAGATCCAAGAAATACAGATGTAACTCTGTGAGATGAATTAACCGAACACTAAGCAGTTTCTCAGAAAGATTCTTTCCAGATTTCATCTGAGCATATTTCCTTTTTCACCATAGCCCTCTACGGGCTTCCAAATATCACTTTGCCAATTCCACAAGAACTGTCTTAGGGAAAGGCTTCTTGAGGGGAAAGCTGTAACTCTGTGAGATGATTTCACAGAACACAAAGGAATTTCTCAGAAAGTTTCTTTCTCTTTGTTATCGGAGGTTATTTCCTTTGGCCCTATATCTTCATTGGGATCTGAAATTCCTGTTCTCAGGCTACACTGAAATAAGGCTACCAAAGAGATCCACAAAATACAGATGTAACTCTGTGAGAAGAATTAACAGAACACTGAGAAGTTTCTTAGAAAGCTTCTTTCCAGATTTCATCTGAGGATATGTCCTTTTTCACCATAGCCCTCTATGGGCTTCCAAATATCACTTTGCCAATTCCACAAGAACTGTCTTAGCGAAAGGCTTCTTGAGGGGAAAGCTGTAACTCTGTGAGATGATTTCACAGAACGCAAAGAAGTTTCTAAGAAAGCTTCTTTCTCTTTGTTATCGGAGGATATTTCCTTTGGCCCTCTATCTTCAATGGGATCTGAAATACCTGTTCTCAGGCTCCACTGAAATAAGGCTAGCAAAGAGATCCACGAAATACAGATGTAACTCTGTGAGATGAATTAACAGAACACTAAGCAGTTTCTCTGAAATCTTCTTTCCAGATTTCATCTGAGGATATTTCCTTTTTCACCATAGCCCTCTATGGGCTTCCAAATATCACTTTGCCCATTCCACAAGAACTGTCTTAGCGAAAGGCTTCTTGAGGGGAAAGCTGTAACTCTGTGAGATGATTTCACAGAACGCAAAGAAGTTTCTCAGAAAGCTTCTTTCTCTTTGTTATCGGAGGATATTTCCTTTGGCCCTATATCTTCAATGGGATCTGAAATACCTGTTCTCAGGCTCCACTGAAATAAGGATAGCAAAGAGATCCATGAAACACAGATGTAACTCTGTGAGATGAATTAACAGAAAGCTAAGCAGTTTGTCAGAAAGCTTCTTTCCATATTTCATCTGAGGATAATTCCTTTTTCACCACAGCCCTCTATGGGCTTCCAAATATGACTTCCCCAATTCCACAAAAACTGTCTTAGCGAAAGGCTTCTTGAGTGGAAAGCAGAAACTCTGTGAGATGATTTCACAGAACAGAAAGAAATTTCTGAGAAAGCTTCTTTCTCTTTGTTATCGGAGGATATTTCCTTTAGCCCTATAGTCTTCAAAGGGATCCGAAATATCTGTTCTCAGATTCCACAGAAATAAGGCTAGCAAAGAGATCCAAGAAATACAGATGTAACTCTGTGAGATGAATTAACCGAACACTAAGCAGTTTCTCAGAAAGATTCTTTCCAGATTTCATCTGAGGATATTTCCTTTTTCACCATAGCCCTCTACGGGCTTCCAAATATCAGTTTGCCAATTCCACAAGAACTGTCTTAGCGAAAGGCTTCTAGAGGGGAAAGCTGTAACTCTGTGAGATGATTTCACAGAACACAAAGGAATTTCTCAGAAAGTTTCTTTCTCTTTGTTATCGGAGGATATTTCCTTTGGCCCTATATCTTCATGGGGATCTGAAATTCCTGTTCTCAGGCTCCACTGAAATAAGGCTACCAAAGAGATCCACGAAATACAGATGTAACTCTGTGAGAAGAATTAACAGAACACTAAGAAGTTTCTTAGAAAGCTTCTTTCCAGATTTCATCTGAGGATATTTCCTTTTTCACCATAGCCCTCTATGGGCTTCAAAATATCACTTTGCCAATTCCACAAGAACTGTCTTAGCGAAAGGCTTCTTGAGGGGAAAGCTGTAACTCTGTGAGATGATTTCACAGAACGCAAAGAAGTTTCTCAGAAAGCTTCTTTGTCTTTCTTATCGGAGGATATTTCCTTTGGCCCTATAGTCTTCAAAGGGATCCGAAATATCTGTTCTCAGATTCCACAGAAATAAGGATAGCAAAGAGATCCACGAAATACAGATGTAACTCTGTGAGATGAATTATCAGAACACTAAGCAGTTTCTCAGAAAGCTTCTTTCCAGATTTCATCTGAGGATATTTCCTTTTTCACCATAGCCATCTATGGGCTTCCAAATATCACTTTGCCAATTCCACAAGAACTGTCTTAGCGAAAGGCTTCTTGAGGGGAAAGCTGTAACTCTGTGAGATGATTTCACAGAACACAAAGAAGTTTCTCAGAAAGCTTCTTTCTCTTTGTTATCGGAGGATATTTCCTTTGGCCCTATAGTCTTTAAAGGGATCGGAAATATCAGTTCTCAGATTCCACAGAAATAAGGCTAGCAAAGAGATCCACGAAATACAGATGTAACTCTGTGAGATGAATTAACAGAAAACTAAGCAGTTTCTCAGAAAGGTTCTTTCCATATTTCATCTGAGGATAATTCCTTTTTCACCATAGCCCTCTATGGGCTTCCAAATATCACTTTGCCAATTCCACAAGAACTGTCTTAGCGAAAGGCTTCTTGAGGGGAAAGCAGTAACTCTGTGAGATGATTTCACAGAACAGAAAGAAATTTCTCAGAAAGCTTCTTTCTCTTTGCTTTCAGAGGATATTTCCTTTGGCCCTATAGTCTTCAAAGGGATCCGAAATATCTGTTCACAGATTCCACAGAAATAAGGCTAGCAAAGAGATCCAAGAAATACAGATGAAACTCTGTGAGATGAATTAACCGAACACTAAGCAGTTTCTCAGAAAGCTTCTTTCCAGATTTCATCTGAGGATAATTCCTTTTTCACCATAGCCCTCTATGGGCTTCCAAATATCACTTTGCCAATTCCACAAGAACTGTCTTAGCGAAAGGCTTCTTGAGGGGAAAGCTGTAACTCTGTGAGATGATTTCACAGAACGCAAAGAAGTTTCTCAGAAAGCTTCTTTCTCTTTGTTATCGGAGGATATTTCCTTTGGCCCTATAGTCTTCAAAGGGATCCGAAATATCTGATCTCAGATTCCACAGAAATAAGGCTAGCAAAGAGATCCACGAAATACAGATGTAACTCTGTGAGATGAATTAACAGAACACGAAGCAGTTTCTAAGAAAGCTTCTTTCCAGATTTCATCTTAGGATATTTCCTTTTTCACCATAGCCCTCTCTGGGCTTCCAAATATCACTTTGCCAATTCCACAAGAACTGTATTAGTGAGAGGCTTCTTGAGGGGAAAGCTGTAACTCTGTGAGATGATTTCACAGAACACAAAGAAGTTTCTCAGAAAGCTTCTTTCTCTTTGTTATCGGAGGATACTTCCTTTGGCCCTATAGTCTTCAAAGGGATCCGAAATATCTGTTCTCAGATTCCACAGAAATAAGGCTAGCAAAACGATCCAGGAAATACAGATGTAACTCGGTGAGATGAATTAACAGAACACTAAGAAGTTTCTCAGAAAGCTTCTTTCCAGATTTCATCTGAGGATATTTCCTTTTTCACCATAGCCCTCTATGGGCTTCCAAATATCACTTTGCCAATTCCACAAGAATTATCTTAGCGAAAGGCTTCTTGAGAGGAAAGCTGTAACTCTATGAGATGATTTCACAGAACGCAAAGAAGTTTCTCAGAAAGCTTCTTTCTCTTTGTTATCGGAGGATATTTCCTTTGGCCCTGTAGTCTTCAAAGGGATCCGAAATATCTGTTCTCAGATTCCACAGAAATAATGCTAGCAAAGAGATCCACGAAATACAGATGTAACTCTGTGAGATGAATTAACAGAACACTAAGTAGTTTCTCAGAAAGCTTCTTTCCAGATTTCATCTGAGGATGTTTCCTTTTTCACCATAGCCCTCTATGGGCTTCCAAATATCACTTTGCCAATTCCACAAGAACTGTCGTAGCGAAAGGCTTCTTGAGGGGAAAGGTGTAACTCTTTGAGATGATTTCACAGAACACAAAGAAGTTTCTCAGAAAGCTTCTTTCTCTTTGTTAAAGCAGGATATTTCCTTTGGCCCTATAGTCTCTAAAGGGATCCGAAACATCTATTCTCAGATTCCACAGAAATAGGGCTAGCAAAGAGATCCACGAAATACAGATGTAACTCTGTGAGATGAATTAACCGAACACTAAGCAGTTTCTCAGAAAGCTTCTTTCCAGATTTCATCTGAGGATATTTCCTTTTTCACCGTAGCCCTCTATGGGCTTCCAAATATCACTTTGCCAATTCCACAAGAACTGTCTTAGCGAAAGGCTTCTTGAGGGGAAAGCTTTAACTCTGTGAGATGATTTCACAGAACACAACGACGTTTCTCAGAGAGCTTCTTTCTCTTTGTTATCGGAGGATGTTTCCTTTGGCCCTATTGTCTTCAAAGGTATCCGAAATATCTGTTCTCAGATTCCACAGAAATAAGGCTAGCAAAGAGATCCACAAAATACAGATGTAAATCTGTGAGATGAATTAACAGAACACGAAGCAGTTTCTCAGAAAGCTTCTTTCCAGATTTCATCTGAGGATAATTCCTTTTTCACCATAGCCCTCTATGGGCTTCCAAATATCACTTTGCCCATTCCACAAGAACTGTCTTAGCGAAAGGCTTCTTGAGGGGAAAGCTGTAACTCTGTGAGATGATTTCACAGAACACAAAGAAGTTTCTCAGAATGCTTCTTTCTCTTTGTTATCGGAGGATATTTCCTTTAGCCCTATAGTCTTCAAAGGGATCCTAAATATCTGTTCTCAGATTCCACAGAAATGAGGCTAGCAAAGAGATCCCCGAAATACAGATGTACCTCGGTGAGATGAATTAACAGAACACTAAGCAGTTTCTCAGAAAGCTTCTTTCCAGATTTCATCTGAGGATATTTCCTTTTTCAACATAGCCCTCTATGGGCCCCAAATATCACTTTGCCAATTCCACAAGAACTGTGTTAGCGAATGGCTTCTTGAGGGGAAAGCTGTAACTCTGTGAGATGATTTCACAGAACGCCAAGAAGTTTCTCAGAAAGCTTCTTTGTCTTTGTTATATGAGGATATTTCCTTTGGCCCTATTGTCTTCAAAGGGATCCGAAATATCTGTTCTCAGATTCCACAGAAATGAGGCTAGCAAAGAGATCCACGAAATACAGATGTAACTCTGTGAGATGAATTAGCAGAACACTAAGCAGTTTCTCAGAAAGCTTCTTTCCAGATTTCATCTGAGGATATTTCCTTTTTCACCATAGCCCTCTATGGGCTTCCAAATATCACTTTTTCCAATTGCACAAGAACTGTCTTAGCGAAAGGCTTCTTGAGGGGAAAGCTGTAACTCTGTGAGATGATTTCACAGAACACAAAGAAGTTTCTCAGAAAGCTTCTTTCTCTTTGTTATCGGAGGATATTTCCTTTGGCCCTATATCTTCAATGGGATCTGAAATACCTGTTCTCAGGCTCCACTGAAATAAGGCTAGCAAAGAGATCCACGAAATACAGATGTAACTCTGTGAGATGAATTAACAGAAAACTAAGCAGTTTCTCAGAAAGCTTCTTTCCATATTTCGTCTGAGGATAATTCCTTTTTCACCATAGCCCTGTATGGGCTTCCAAATATCACTTTGCCAATTTCACAAGAACTGTCTTAGCGAAAGGCTTCTTGAGGGGAATGCTGTAACTCTGTGAGATGATTTCACAGAACAGAAAGAAGTTTCTCAGAAAGCTTCTTTCTCTTTTTTATCGGAGGATATTTCCTTTGGCCCTATAGTCTTCAAAGGGATCCGAAATATCTGTTCTCAGATTCCACAGAAATAAGGCTAGCAAAGAGATCCAAGAAATACAGATGTAACTCTGTGAGATGAATTAACCGAACGCTAAGCAGTTTCTCAGAAAGCTTCTTTCCAGATTTCATCTGAGGATATTTCCTTTTTCACCATAGCCCTCTATGGGCTTCCAAATATCACTTTGCCAATTCCACAAGAGCTGTCTGAGCGAAAGGCTTCTTGAGGGGAAAGCTGTAACTCTGTGAGATGATTTCACCGAACGCAAAGAAGTTTCTCAGAAAGCTTCTTTCTCTTTGTTATCGGAGGATATTTTCTTTGGCCCTATATATTCAATGGGATCCGAAATACCTGTTCTCAGGCTCCACTGAAATAAGGCTAGCAAAGAGATCCACGAAATACAGATGTAACTCTGTGAGATGAATTAACAGAACACGAAGCAGTTTCTCAGAAAGATTCTTTCCAGATTTCATCTGAGGATATTTCCTTTTTCACCATAGCCCTCTATGGGCTTCAAAATATCACTTTGCCAATTCCACAAGAACTGTCTTAGCGAAAGGCTTCTTGAAGGGAAAGCTGTAACTCTGTGAGATGATTTCACAGAACACCAAGAAGTTTCTCAGAAACCTTCTATCTCTTTGTTATCGGAGGATATTTCCTTTTTCCCTATAGTCTTCAAAGGGATTCGAAATATCTGTTCTCAGATTCCACAGAAATAAGGCTAGCAAAGAGATCCACGAAATACAGATGTAACTCTGTTAGATGAATTAACCGAACACTAAGGAGTTTCTCAGAAAGCTTCTTTCCAGATTTCATCTGAGGATATCTCCTTCTTCACCATAGCCCTCTATGGGCTTCCAAATATCACTTTTCCAATTCCACAAGAAGTGTCTTAGCGAAAGGCTTCTTGAGGGGAAAGCTGTAACTCTGTGAGATGATTTCACAGAACACAAAGGAATTTCTCAGAAAGCTTCTTTCTCTTTGATATCGGAGGATATTTCCTTTGGCCCTAATGTCTTCAAAGGGATCTGAAATATCTGTTCTCAGATTCCACAGAAATAAGGCTAGCAAAGTGATCCAGGAAATACAGATGTAACTCTGTGAGATGTATTAACCGAACACTAAGCAGTTTCTCAGAAAGCTTCTTTCAAGATTTCATCTGAGGATATTTCCTTTTTCACCATAGCCCTCTATGGGCTTCCAAATATCACTTTGCCAATTACACAAGAACTGTCTTAGTGAAAGGCTTCTTCAGGGAAAAGCTGTAACTCTGTGAGATGATTTCACAGAATGCAAAGAAGTTTCTCAGAAAGCTTCTTTCTCTTTGTTATCGGAGGATATTTCCTTTAGCCCTATAGTCTTCAAAGGGATCCGAAATATCAGTTCTCACATTCCACAGAAATAAGGCTAGCAAAGAGATCCACGAAATACAGATGTAACTCTGTGAGATGAATTAACCGAACACTAAGCAGTTTCTCAGAAAGCTTCTTTCCAGATTTCATCTGAGGATATTTCCTTTTTCACCATAGCCCTCTATGGGCTTCCAAATATCACTTTGCCAATTCCACAAGAACTGTCTTAGCGAAAGGCTTTTTGAGGGGAAAGCTGTAACTCTGTGAGATGATTTCACAGAACACAACGACGTTTCTCAGAGAGCTTCTTTCTCTTTGTAATAGGAGGATATTTCGTTTGGCCCTATAGTCTTCAAAGGTATCCGAAATATCTGTTCTCAGATTCCACAGAATAAAGGCTAGCAAAGATATCCACGAAATACAGATGTAACTCTGTGAGATGAATTAACAGAACACTAAGCAGTTTCTCAGAAAGCTTCTTTCCAGATTTCATCTGAGGATATTTCCTTTTTCACCATAGCCCTCTATGGGCTTCCAAATATCACTTTGCCAATTCCACAAGAACTGTCTTAGCGAAAGGCTTCTTGAGGGGAAAGCTGTAACTCTGTGAGATGATTTCACAGAACACAAAGAAGTTTCTCAGAAAGCTTCTTTCTCTTTGTTATCGGAGGATATTTCCTTTGGCCCTATATCTTCAATGGGATCTGAAATACCTGTTCTCAGGCTCCACTGAAATAAGGCTAGTAAAGAGATCGAGGAAATACAGATGTAACTCTGTGAGATGAATTAACAGAACACTAAGCAGTTTCTCAGAAAGCTTCTTTCCAGATTTCATCTGAGGATATTTCCTTTTTCACCATAGCCCTCTATGGGCTTCCAAATATCACTTTGCCAATTCCACAAGAACTGTCTTAGCGAAAGGCTTCTTGAGGGGAAAGCTGTAACTCTGTGAGATGATTTCACAGAACGCAAAGAAGTTTCTCAGAAAGCTTCTTTCTCTTTGTTATCGGAGGATATTTCCTTTTCCCCTATATCTTCAATGGTATCTGAAATACCTGTTCTCAGGCTCCACTGAAATAAGGCTAGCAAAGAGATCCACGAAATACAGATGTAACTCTGTGAGATGAATTAACAGAACACTAAGCAGTTTCTCAGAAAGCTTCTTTCCAGATTTCATCTGAGGATATTTCCTTTTTCACCATAGCCCTCTATGGGCTTCAAAATATCACTTAGCCAATTCCACAAGAACTGTCTTAGTGAAAGGCTTCTTGAGGGGAAAGCTGTAACTCTGTGAGATGATTTCACAGAACGCAAAGAAGTTTCTCAGAAAGCTTCTTTCTCTTTGTTATCGGAGGATATTTCCTTTGGCCCTATTGTCTTCAAAGGGATCCGAAATATCTGTTCTCAGATTTCACAATAATAAGGCTAGCAAAGAGATCCACCAAATACAGATGTAACTCTGTGAGATGAATTAACCTAACCCTAAGCAGTTTCTCAGAAAGCTTCTTTCCAGATTTCATCTGAGGATATTTCCTTTTTCACCGTAGCCCTCTATGGGCTTCCAAATATCACTTTGCCAATTCCACAAGAACTGTCTTAGCGAAAGGCTTCTTGAGGGTAAAGCTGTAACTCTGTGAGATGATTTCATAGAACACAAAGGAATTTCCCAGAAAGCTTCTTTGTCTTTGTTATCGGAGGATATTTCCTTTAGCCCTATTGTCTTCAAAGGGATCTGAAATATCTCTTCTCAGATTCCACAGAAATAAGGCTATCAAAGAGATCCACGAAATACAGATATAACTCAGTGAGATGAATTAACAGAAAACTAAGCAGTTTCTCAGAAAGCTTCTTTCCATATTTCGTCAGAGGATAATTCCTTTTTCAGCATAGCCCTCTATGGGCTTCCAAATATCACTTTGCCAATTCCACAAGAACTGTCTTAGCGAAAGGCTTCTTGAGGGGAAAGCTGTAACTCTGTGAGATGATTTCACAGAACGCAAAGAAGTTTCTCAGAAAGCTTCTTTCTCTTTGTTATCGGAGGATATTTCCTTTGGCCCTATATCTTCAATGGGATCTGAAATACCTGTTCTCAGGCTCCACTGAAATAAGGCTAGCAAAGAGATCCACGAAATACAGATGTAACTCTGTGAGATGAATTAACCGAACGCTAAGCAGTTTCTCAGAAAGCTTCTTTCCATATTTCATCTGAGGATATTTCCTTTTTCACCATAGCCCTCTATGGGCTTCCAAATATCACTTTGCCAATTCCACAAGAGCTGTCTGAGCGAAAGGCTTCTTGAGGGGAAAGCTGTAACTCTGTGAGATGATTTCACCGAACGCAAAGAAGTTTCTCAGAAAGCTTCTTTCTCTTTGTTATCGGAGGATATTTTCTTTGGCCCTATATATTCAATGGGATCCGAAATACCTGTTCTCAGGCTCCACTGAAATAAGGCTAGCAAAGAGATCCACGAAATACAGATGTAACTCTGTGAGATGAATTAACAGAACACGAAGCAGTTTCTCAGAAAGATTCTTTCCAGATTTCATCTGAGGATATTTCCTTTTTCACCATAGCCCTCTATGGGCTTCAAAATATCACTTTGCCAATTCCACAAGAACTGTCTTAGCGAAAGGCTTCTTGAAGGGAAAGCTGTAACTCTGTGAGATGATTTCACAGAACACCAAGAAGTTTCTCAGAAACCTTCTATCTCTTTGTTATCGGAGGATATTTCCTTTTTCCCTATAGTCTTCAAAGGGATTCGAAATATCTGTTCTCAGATTCCACAGAAATAAGGCTAGCAAAGAGATCCACGAAATACAGATGTAACTCTGTTAGATGAATTAACCGAACACTAAGGAGTTTCTCAGAAAGCTTCTTTCCAGATTTCATCTGAGGATATCTCCTTCTTCACCATAGCCCTCTATGGGCTTCCAAATATCACTTTTCCAATTCCACAAGAAGTGTGTTAGCGAAAGGCTTCTTGAGGGGAAAGCTGTAACTCTGTGAGATGATTTCACAGAACACAAAGGAATTTCTCAGAAAGCTTCTTTCTCTTTGATATCGGAGGATATTTCCTTTGGCCCTAATGTCTTCAAAGGGATCTGAAATATCTGTTCTCAGATTCCACAGAAATAAGGCTAGCAAAGTGATCCAGGAAATACAGATGTAACTCTGTGAGATGTATTAACCGAACACTAAGCAGTTTCTCAGAAAGCTTCTTTCAAGATTTCATCTGAGGATATTTCCTTTTTCACCATAGCCCTCTATGGGCTTCCAAATATCACTTTGCCAATTACACAAGAACTGTCTTAGTGAAAGGCTTCTTCAGGGAAAAGCTGTAACTCTGTGAGATGATTTCACAGAATGCAAAGAAGTTTCTCAGAAAGCTTCTTTCTCTTTGTTATCGGAGGATATTTCCTTTAGCCCTATAGTCTTCAAAGGGATCCGAAATATCAGTTCTCACATTCCACAGAAATAAGGCTAGCAAAGAGATCCACGAAATACAGATGTAACTCTGTGAGATGAATTAACCGAACACTAAGCAGTTTCTCAGAAAGCTTCTTTCCAGATTTCATCTGAGGATATTTCCTTTTTCATCATAGCCCTCTATGGGCTTCCAAATATCACTTTGCCAATTCCACAAGAACTGTCTTAGCGAAAGGCTTTTTGAGGGGAAAGCTGTAACTCTGTGAGATGATTTCACAGAACACAACGACGTTCCTCAGAGAGCTTCTTTCTCTTTGTAATAGGAGGATATTTCGTTTGGCCCTATAGTCTTCAATGGTATCCGAAATATCTGTTCTCAGATTCCACAGAATAAAGGCTAGCAAAGATATCCACGAAATACAGATGTAACTCTGTGAGATGAATTAACAGAACACTAAGCAGTTTCTCAGAAAGCTTCTTTCCAGATTTCATCTGAGGATATTTCCTTTTTCACCATAGCCCTCTATGGGCTTCCAAATATCACTTTGCCAATTCCACAAGAACTGTCTTAGCGAAAGGCTTCTTGAGGGGAAAGCTGTAACTCTGTGAGATGATTTCACAGAACACAAAGAAGTTTCTCAGAAAGCTTCTTTCTCTTTGTTATCGGAGGATATTTCCTTTGGCCCTATATCTTCAATGGGATCTGAAATACCTGTTCTCAGGCTCCACTGAAATAAGGCTAGTAAAGAGATCGAGGAAATACAGATGTAACTCTGTGAGATGAATTAACAGAACACTAAGCAGTTTCTCAGAAAGCTTCTTTCCAGATTTCATCTGAGGATATTTCCTTTTTCACCATAGCCCTCTATGGGCTTCCAAATATCACTTTGCCAATTCCACAAGAACTGTCTTAGCGAAAGGCTTTTTGAGGGGAAAGCTGTAACTCTGTGAGATGATTTCACAGAACACAACGACGTTCCTCAGAGAGCTTCTTTCTCTTTGTAATAGGAGGATATTTCGTTTGGCCCTATAGTCTTCAATGGTATCCGAAATATCTGTTCTCAGATTCCACAGAATAAAGGCTAGCAAAGATATCCACGAAATACAGATGTAACTCTGTGAGATGAATTAACAGAACACTAAGCAGTTTCTCAGAAAGCTTCTTTCCAGATTTCATCTGAGGATATTTCCTTTTTCACCATAGCCCTCTATGGGCTTCCAAATATCACTTTGCCAATTCCACAAGAACTGTCTTAGCGAAAGGCTTCTTGAGGGGAAAGCTGTAACTCTGTGAGATGATTTCACAGAACACAAAGAAGTTTCTCAGAAAGCTTCTTTCTCTTTGTTATCGGAGGATATTTCCTTTGGCCCTATATCTTCAATGGGATCTGAAATACCTGTTCTCAGGCTCCACTGAAATAAGGCTAGTAAAGAGATCGAGGAAATACAGATGTAACTCTGTGAGATGAATTAACAGAACACTAAGCAGTTTCTCAGAAAGCTTCTTTCCAGATTTCATCTGAGGATATTTCCTTTTTCACCATAGCCCTCTATGGGCTTCCAAATATCACTTTGCCAATTCCACAAGAACTGTCTTAGCGAAAGGCTTCTTGAGGGGAAAGCTGTAACTCTGTGAGATGATTTCACAGAACGCAAAGAAGTTTCTCAGAAAGCTTCTTTCTCTTTGTTATCGGAGGATATTTCCTTTTCCCCTATATCTTCAATGGTATCTGAAATACCTGTTCTCAGGCTCCACTGAAATAAGGCTAGCAAAGAGATCCACGAAATACAGATGTAACTCTGTGAGATGAATTAACAGAACACTAAGCAGTTTCTCAGAAAGCTTCTTTCCAGATTTCATCTGAGGATATTTCCTTTTTCACCATAGCCCTCTATGGGCTTCCAAATATCACTTAGCCAATTCCACAAGAACTGTCTTAGTGAAAGGCTTCTTGAGGGGAAAGCTGTAACTCTGTGAGATGATTTCACAGAACGCAAAGAAGTTTCTCAGAAAGCTTCTTTCTCTTTGTTATCGGAGGATATTTCCTTTGGCCCTATTGTCTTCAA
Source organism: Macaca nemestrina (assembly GCF_043159975.1). Taxonomy (NCBI): domain Eukaryota; kingdom Metazoa; phylum Chordata; class Mammalia; order Primates; family Cercopithecidae; genus Macaca; species Macaca nemestrina. Next base: position 75,432,764 of record NC_092139.1, on the reverse strand, counting down.
AGGGATCCGAAATATCTGTTCTCAGATTTCACAATAATAAGGCTAGCAAAGAGATCCACCAAATACAGATGTAACTCTGTGAGATGAATTAACCTAACCCTAAGCAGTTTCTCAGAAAGCTTCTTTCCAGATTTCATCTGAGGATATTTCCTTTTTCACCGTAGCCCTCTATGGGCTTCCAAATATCACTTTGCCAATTCCACAAGAACTGTCTTAGCGAAAGGCTTCTTGAGGGTAAAGCTGTAACTCTGTGAGATGATTTCATAGAACAGAAAGGAATTTCCCAGAAAGCTTCTTTGTCTTTGTTATCGGAGGATATTTCCTTTAGCCCTATTGTCTTCAAAGGGATCTGAAATATCTCTTCTCAGATTCCACAGAAATAAGGCTATCAAAGAGATCCACGAAATACAGATGTAACTCAGTGAGATGAATTAACAGAAAACTAAGCAGTTTCTCAGAAAGCTTCTTTCCATATTTCGTCAGAGGATAATTCCTTTTTCAGCATAGCCCTCTATGGGCTTCCAAATATCACTTTGCCAATTCCACAAGAACTGTCTTAGCGAAAGGCTTCTTGACGGGAAAGCTGTAACTCTGTGAGATGATTTCACAGAACGCAAAGAAGTTTCTCAGAAAGCTTCTTTCTCTTTGTTATCGGAGGATATTTCCTTTGGCCCTATATCTTCAATGGGATCTGAAATACCTGTTCTCAGGCTCCACTGAAATAAGGCTAGCAAAGAGATCCACGAAATACAGATGTAACTCTGTGAGATGAATGAACAGAACACTAAGCAGTTTCTCAGAAAGCTTCTTTCCAGATTTCATCTGAAGATATTTCCTTTTTCACCATAGCCCTCTATGGGCTTCTAAATATCACTTTGCCAATTCCACAAGAACTGTCTTAGCGAAAGTCTTCTTGAGGGGAAAGCTGTAACTCTGTGAGATGATTTCACAGAACGCAAAGAAGTTTCTCAGAAAGCTTCTTTCTCTTTGTTATCGGAGGATATTTCCTTTTCCCCTATATCTTCAATGGTGTCTGAAATACCTGTTCTCAGGCTCCACTGAAATAAGGCTAGCAAAGAGATCCACGAAATACAGATGTAACTCTGTGAGATGAATTAACAGAACACTAAGCAGTTTCTCAGAAAGCTTCTTTCCAGATTTCATCTGAGGATATTTCCTTTTTCACCATAGCCCTCTATGGGCTTCCAAATATCACTTAGCCAATTCCACAAGAACTGTCTTAGTGAAAGGCTTCTTGAGGGGAAAGCTGTAACTCTGTGAGATGATTTCACAGAACGCAAAGAAGTTTCTCAGAAAGCTTCTTTCTCTTTGTTATCGGAGGATATTTCCTTTGGCCCTATAGTCTTCAAAGGGATCCGAAATATCTGTTCTCAGATTTCACAATAATAAGGCTAGCAAAGAGATCCACCAAATACAGATGTAACTCTGTGAGATGAATTAACCTAACCCTAAGCAGTTTCTCAGAAAGCTTCTTTCCAGATTTCATCTGAGGATATTTCCTTTTTCACCATAGCCCTCTATGGGCTTCCAAATATCACTTTGCCAACTCCACAAGAACTGTCTTAGCGAAAGGCTTCTTGAGGGTAAAGCTGTAACTCTGTGAGATGATTTCATAGAACACAAAGGAATTTCTCAGAAAGCTTCTTTGTCTTTGTTATCGGGGGATATTTCCTTTAGCCCTATTGTCTTCAAAGGGATCTGAAATATCTCTTCTCAGATTCCACAGAAATAAGGCTATCAAAGAGATCCACGAAATACAGATGTAACTCAGTGAGATGAATTAACAGAAAACTAAGCAGTTTCTCAGAAAGCTTCTTTCCATATTTCGTCAGAGGATAATTCCTTTTTCAGCATAGCCCTCTATGGGCTTCCAAATATCACTTTGCCAATTCCACAAGAACTGTCTTAGCGAAAGGCTTCTTGAGGGGAAAGCTGTAACTCTGTGAGATGATTTCACAGAACGCAAAGAAGTTTCTCAGAAAGCTTCTTTCTCTTTGTTATCGGAGGATATTTCCTTTGGCCCTATATCTTCAATGGGATCTGAAATACCTGTTCTCAGGCTCCACTGAAATAAGGCTAGCTAAGAGATCCACGAAATACAGATGTAACTCTGTGAGATGAATGAACAGAACACTAAGCAGTTTCTCAGAAAGCTTCTTTCCAGATTTCATCTGAAGATATTTCCTTTTTCACCATAGCCCTCTATGGGCTTCCAAATATCACTTTGCCAATTCCACAAGAACTGTCTTAGCGAAAGTCTTCTTGAGGGGAAAGCTGTAACTCTGTGAGATGATTTCACAGAATGCAAAGAAGTTTCTCAGAAAGCTTCTTTCTCTTTGTTATCGGAGGATATTACCTTTGGCCCTATAGTCTTCAAAGGGATCCGAAATATCTGTTCTCAGATTTCACAGAAATAAGGCTAGCAAAGAGATGCACCAAATACAGATGTAACTCTGTGAGATGAATTAACCTAACCCTAAGCAGTTTCTCAGAAAGCTTCTTTCCAGATTTCATCTGAGGATATTTCCTTTTTCACCATAGCCCTCTATGGGCTTCCAAATATCACTTTGCCAATTCCACAAGAACTGTCTTAGCGAAAGGCTTCGTGAGTGTAAAGCTGTAACTCTGTGAGATGATTTCATAGAACACAAAGGAATTTCTCAGAAAGCTTCTTTCTCTTTGTTATCGGAGGATATTTCCTTTAGCCCTATTGTCTTCAAAGGGATCTGAAATATCTCTTCTCAGATTCCACAGAAATAAGGCTATCAAAGAGATCCACGCAATACAGATGTAACTCAGTGAGATGAATTAACAGAAAACTAAGCAGTTTCTCAGAAAGCTTCTTTCCATATTTCGTCAGAGGATAATTCCTTTTTCAGCATAGCCCTCTATGGGCTTCCAAATATCACTTTGCCAATTCCACAAGAACTGTCATAGCGAAAGGCTTCTTGAGGGGAAAGCAAAAACTCTGTGAGATGATTTCACAGAACAGAAAGAAATTTCTCAGAAAGCTTCTTTCTCTTTGTTATCGGAGGATATTTCCTTTGGCCCTATAGTCTTCAAAGGGATCCGAAATATCTGTTCTCAGATTGCACAGAAATAAGACTAGCAAAGAGATCCACGAAATACAGATGTAACTCTGTGAGATGAATTAACAGAACACTAAGCAGTTTCTCAGAAAGCTTCTTTCCAGATTTGATCTGAGGATATTTCCTTTTTCACCATAGCCCTCTATGGGCTTCCAAATATCACTTTGCCAATTCCACAAGAACTGTCTTAGCGAAAGTCTTCTTGAGGGGAAAGCTGTAACTCTGTGAGATGATTTCACAGAACACAAAGAAGTTTCTCAGAAAGCTTCTTTCTCTTTGTTATCGGAGGATATTTCCTTTGGCCCTATATCTTCAATGGGATCTGAAATACCTGTTCTCAGACTCCACTGAAATACGGCTAGTAAAGAGATCCAGGAAATACAGATGTAACTCTGTGAGATGAATTAACAGAACACTAAGCAGTTTCTCAGAAAGCTTCTTTCCAGATTTCATTTTAGGATATTTCCTTTTTCACCATACCCCTCTATGGGCTTCCAAATATCACTTTGCCAATTCCACAAGAACTGTCTTAGCGAAAGGCTTCTTGAGGGGAAAGCTGTAACTCTGTGAGATGATTTCACAGAACGCAAAGAAGTTTCTCAGAAAGCTTCTTTCTCTTTGTTATCGGAGGATATTTCCTTTTCCCCTATATCTTCAATGGGATCTGAAATACCTGTTCTCAGGCTCCACTGAAATAAGGCTAGCAAAGAGATCCACGAAATACAGATGTAACTCAGTGAGATAAATTAACAGAACACTAAGCAGTTTCTCAGAAAGCTTCTTTCCAGATTTCATCTGAGGATATTTCCTTTTTCACCATAGCCCTCTATGGGCTTCCAAATATCACTTTGCCAATTCCACAAGAACTGTCTTAGCGAAAGGCTTCTTGAGGGGAAAGCTGTAACTCTGTCAGATGATTTCACAGAACGCAAAGAAGTTTCTCAGAAAGCTTCTTTCTCTTTGTTATCGGAGGATATTTCCTTTGGCCCTATAGTCTTCAAAGGGATCCGAAACATCTGTTCTCAGATTTCACAATAATAAGGCTAGCAAAGAGATCCACCAAATACAGATGTAACTCTGTGAGATGAATTAACCTAACCCTAAGCAGTTTCTCAGAAAGCTTCTTTCCAGATTTCATCTGAGGATATTTCCATTTTCACCATAGCCCTCTATGGGCTTCCAAATATCACTTTGCCAATTCCACAAGAACTGTCTTAGCGAAAGGCTTCTTGAGGGTAAAGCTGTAACTCTGTGAGATGATTTCATAGAACACAAAGGAATTTCTCAGAAAGCTTCTTTGTCTTTGTTATCGGAGGATATTTCCTTTAGCCCTATTGTCTTCAAAGGGATCTGAAATATCTCTTCCCAGATTCCACAGAAATAAGGCTATCAAAGAGATCCACGAAATACAGATGTAACTCAGTGAGATGAAATAACAGAACACTAAGCAGTTTCTCAGAAAGCTTCTTTCCAGATTTCATCTGAGGATATTTCCTTTTTCACCATAGCCCTCTATGGGCTTCCAAATATCACTTTGCCAATTCCACAAGAACTGTCTTAGCGAAAGTCTTCTTGAGGGGAAAGCTGTAACTCTGTGAGATGATTTCACAGAACGCAAAGAAGTTTCTCAGAAAGCTTCTTTCTCTTTGTTATCGGAGGATATTACCTTTGGCCCTATAGTCTTCAAAGGGATCCGAAATATCTGTTCTTAGATTTCACAGAATTAAGGCTAGCAAAGAGATCCACCAAGTACAGATGTAACTCTGTGAGATGAATTAACCTAACCCTAAGCAGTTTCTCAGAAAGCTTCTTTACAGATTTCATCTGAGGATATTTCCTTTTTCACCATAGCCCTCTATGGGCTTCCAAATATCACTTTGCCAATTCCAGAAGAACTGTCTTAGCGAAAGGCTTCGTGAGGGTAAAGCTGTAACTCTGTGAGATGATTTCATAGAACACAAAGGAATTTCTCAGAAAGCTTCTTTCTCTTTGTTATCGGAGGATATTTCCTTTAGCCCTATTGTCTTCAAAGGGATCTGAAATATCTCTTCTCAGATTCCACAGAAATAAGGCTATCAAAGAGATCCACGAAATACAGATTTAACTCAGTGAGATGAATTAACAGAAAACTAAGCAGTTTCTCAGAAAGCTTCTTTCCATATTTCGTCAGAGGATAATTCCTTTTTCAGCATAGCCCTCTATGGGCTTCCAAATATCACTTTGCCAATTCCACAAGAACTGTCTTAGCGAAAGGCTTCTTGAGGGGAAAGCAGTAACTCTGTGAGATGATTTCACAGAACAGAAAGAAATTTCTCAGAGAGCTTCTTTCTCTTTGTTATCGGAGGATATTTCCTTTGGCCGTATAGTCTTCAAAGGGATCCGAAATATCTGTTCTCAGATTGCACAGAAATAAGACTAGCAAAGAGATCCACGAAATACAGATGTAACTCTGTGAGATGAATTAACAGAACACTAAGCAGTCTCTCAGAAAGCTTCTTTCCAGATTTCATCTGAGGATATTTCCTTTTTCACCATAGCCCTCTATGGGCTTCCAAATATCACTTTGCCAATTCCACAAGAACTGTCTTAGCGAAAGTCTTCTGGAGGGGAAAGCTGTAACTCTGTGAGATGATTTCACAGAACACAAAGAAGTTTCTCAGAAAGCTTCTTTCTCTTTGTTATCGGAGGATATTTCCTTTGGCCCTATATCTTCAATGGGATCTGAAATACCTGTTCTCAGGCTCCACTGAAATAAGGCTAGTAAAGAGATCCAGGAAATACAGATGTAACTCTGTGAGATGAATTAACAGAACACTAAGCAGTTTCTCAGAAAGCTTCTTTCCAGATTTCATCTGAGGATATTTTCTTTTTCACCATAGCCCTCTATGGGCTTCCAAATATCACTTTGCCAATTCCACAAGAACTGTCTTAGCGAAAGGCTTCTTGAGGGTAAAGCTGTAACTCTGTGAGATGATTTCACAGAACGCAAAGAAGTTTCTCAGAAAGCTTCTTTCTCTTTGTTATCGGAGGATATTTCCTTTTCCCCTATATCTTCAATGGGACCTGAAATACCTGTTCTCAGGCTCCACTGAAATAAGGCTAGCAAAGAGATCCACGAAATACAGATGTAACTCTGGGAGATGAATTAACAGAACACTAAGCAGTTTCTCAGAAAGCTTCTTTCCAGATTTCATCTGAGGATATTTCCTTTTTCACCATAGCCCTCTATGGGCTCCCAAATATCACTTTGCCAATTCCACAAGAACTGTCTTAGCGAAAGGCTTCTTGAGGGGAAAGCTGTAACTCTGTGAGATGATTTCACAGAATGCAAAGAAGTTTCTCAGAAAGCTTCTTTCTCTTTGTTATCGGAGGACATTTCCTTTGGCCCTATAGTCTTCAAAGGGATCCGAAATATCTGTTCTCAGATTCCACAGAAATAAGGCTAGCAAAGAGATCCACGAAATACAGATGTAACTCTGTGAGATGAATTAATCGAACACTAAGCAGTTTCTCAGAAAGCTTCTTTCCAGATTTCATCTTAGGATATTTCCTTTTTCACCATAGCCCTCTATGGGCTCCCAAATATCACTTTGCCAATTCCACAAGAACTGTCTTGGGGAAAGGCTTCTTGAGGGGAAAGCTGTAACTCTGTGACATGATTTCACAGAACTCAACGACGTTTCTCAGAGAGCTTCTTTCTCTTTGTTATCGGAGGATATTTCGTTTGGCCCTATAGTCTTTAAAGGTATCCGAAATATCTGTTCTCAGATTCCACATAATAAAGGCTAGCAAAGAGATCCACGAAATACAGAAGTAACTCTGTGAGATGAATTAGCAGAACACTAAGCAGTTTCTCAGAAAGCTTCTTTCCAGATTTCATCTGAGGATATTTCCTTTTTCACCATAGCCCTCTATGGGCTTCCAAATATCACTTTGCCAATTCCACAAGAACTGTCTTAGCGAAAGGCTTCTTGAGGGGAAAGCTGTAACTCTGTGAGATGATTTCACAGAACACAAAGAAGTTTCTCAGAAAGCTTCTTTCTCTTTGTTATCGGTGGATATTTCCTTTGGCCCTATATCTTCAATGGGATCTGAAATACCTGTTCTCAGGCTCCACTGAAATAAGGCTAGCAAAGAGATCCAGGAAATACAGATGTAACTCTGTGAGATGAATTAACAGAACACTAAGCAGTTTATCGGAAAGCTTCTTTCCAGATTTCATCTGAGGATATTTCCTTTTTCACCATAGCCATCTATGGGCTTCCAAATATCACTTTGGAATTCCACAAGAACTGTCTTAGCGAAAGGCTTCTTGAGGGGAAAGCTGTAACTCTGTGAGATGATATCACAGAACGCAAAGAAGTTTTTCAGAAAGCTTCTTTCTCTTTGTTATCGGAGGATATTTCCTTTGGCCCTATATATTCAATGCGATCCGCAATACCTGTTCTCAGGCTCCACTGAAATAAGGCTATCAAAGAGATCCACGAAATACAGATGTAACTCTGTGAGATGAATTAACAGAACACGAAGCAGTTTCTCAGAAAGATTCTTTCCAGATTTCATCTGAGGATATTTCCTTTTTCACCATAGCCCTCTATGGGCTTCCAAATATCACTTTGCCAATTCCACAAGAACTGTCTTAGCGAAAGGCTTCTTGAGGGGAAAGCTGTAACTCTGGGAGATGATTTCACAGAACGCCAAGAAGTTTCTCAGAAAGCTTCTTTCTCTTTGTTATATGAGGATATTTCCTTTGGCCCTATTGTCTTCAAAAGGATCCGAAATATCTGTTCTCAGATTCCACAGAAATGAGGCTAGCAAAGAGATCCACGAAATACAGATGTAACTCTGTGAGATGAATTAACAGAACACTAAGCAGTTTCTCAGAAAGCTTCTTTCTCTTTGTTGTCGGAGGATATTTCCTTTGGCCCTGTAGTCTTCAAAGGGATCCGAAATATCTGTTCTCAGATTCCACAGAAATAAGGCTAGCAAAGAGATCCACGAAATACAGATGTAACTCTGTCAGATGAATTAACAGAACACTAAGCAGTTTCTCAGAAAGCTTCTTTCCAGATTTCATCTGAGGATATTTCCTTTTTCAACATAGCCCTCTATGGGCTTCAAAATATCACTTTGCCAATTCCGCAAGAACTGTCTTAGCGAGAGGCTTCTTGAGGGGAAAGCTGTAACTCTGTGAGATGATTTCACAGAACGCCAAGAAGTTTCTCAGAAAGCTTCTTTCTCATTGTTATATGAGGATATTTCCTTTGGCCCTATTGTCTTCAAAGGGATCCGAAATATCTGTTCTCAGATTCCACAGAAATGAGGCTAGCAAAGAGATGCACGAAATACAGATGTAACTCTGTGAGATGAATTAAAAGAACACTAAGCAGTTTCTCAGAAAGCTTCTTTCCAGATTTCATCTGAGGATATTTCCTTTTTCACCATAGCCCTCTATGGGCTTCCAAATATCACTTTGCCAATTCCACAAGAACTGTCTTAGCGAAAGGCTTCTTGAGGGTAAAGCTGTAACTCTGTGAGATGATTTCACAGAACGCAAAGAAGTTTCTCAGAAAGCTTCTTTCTCTTTGTTATCGGAGGATATTTCCTTTTCCCCTATATCTTCAATGGGATCTGAAATACCTGTTCTCAGGCTCCACTGAAATAAGGCTAGCAAAGAGATCCACGAAATACAGATGTAACTCTGTGAGATGAATTAATCGAACACTAAGCAGTTTCTCAGAAAGCTTCTTTCCAGATTTCATCTTAGGATATTTCCTTTTTCACCATAGCCCTCTATGGGCTTCCAAATATCACTTTGCCAATTCCACAAGAACTGTCTTGGGGAAAGGCTTCTTGAGGGGAAAGCTGTAACTCTGTGACATGATTTCACAGAACACAACGACGTTTCTCAGAGAGCTTCTTTCTCTTTGTTATCGGAGGATATTTCGTTTGGCCCTATAGTCTTCAAAGGTATCCGAAATATCTGTTCTCAGATTCCACATAATAAAGGATAGCAAAGAGATCCACGAAATACAGAAGTAACTCTGTGAGATGCATTAGCAGAACACTAAGCAGTTTCTCAGAAAGCTTCTTTCCAGATTTCATCTGAGGATATTTCCTTTTTCACCATAGCCCTCTATGGGCTTCCAAATATCACTTTGCCAATTCCACAAGAACTGTCTTAGCGAAAGGCTTCTTGAGGGTAAAGCTGTAACTCTGTGAGATGATTTCATAGAACACAAAGGAATTTCTCAGAAAGCTTCTTTGTCTTTGTTATCGGAGGATATTTCCTTTAGCCCTATTGTCTTCAAAGGGATCTGAAATATCTCTTCTCAGATTCCACAGAAATAAGGCTATCAAAGAGATCCACGAAATACAGATGTAACTCAGTGAGACGAATTAACAGAAAACTAAGCAGTTTCTCAGAAAGCTTCTTTCCATATTTCGTCAGAGGATAATTCCTTTTTCAGCATAGCCCTCTATGGGTTTTCAAACATCACTTTGCCAATTCCACAAGAACTGTCTTAGCGAAAGGCTTCTTGAGGGGAAAGCTGTAACTCTGTGAGATGATTTCACAGAACGCAAAGAAGTTTCTCAGAAAGCTTCTTTCTCTTTGTATCGGATGATATTTCCTTTGGCCCTATATCTTCAATGGGATCTGAAATACCTGTTCTCACGCTCCACTGAAATAAGGCTAGCAAAGAGATCCACGAAATACAGATGTAACTCTCTGAGATGAATGAACAGAACACTAAGCAGTTTCTCAGAAAGCTTCTTTCCAGATTTCATCTGAGGATATTTCCTTTTTCACCATAGCCCTCTATGGGCTTCCAAATATCACTTTGCCAATTCCACGAGAACTGTCTTAGCGAAAGTCTTCTTGAGGGGAAAGCTGTAACTCTGTGAGATGATTTCACAGAACGCAAAGAAGTTTCTCAGAAAGCTTCTTTCTCTTTGTTATCGGAGGATATTACCTTTGGCCCTATAGTCTTCAAAGGGATCCGAAATATCTGTTCTTAGATTTCACAGAATTAAGGCTAGCAAAGAGATCCACCAAATACAGATGTAACTCTGTGAGATGAATTAACCTAACCCTAAGCAATTTCTCAGAAAGCTTCTTTCCAGATTTCATCTGAGGATATTTCCTTTTTCACCATAGCCCTCTATGGGCTTCAAAATATCACTTTGCCAATTCCACAAGAACTGTCTTAGCGAAAGGCTTCTTGAGGGGAAAGCTGTAACTCTGTGAGATGATTTCACAGAACGCCAAGAAGTTTCTCAGAAAGCTTCTTTCTCATTGTTATATGAGGATATTTCCTTTTCCCCTATATCTTCAATGGGATCTGAAATACCTGTTCTCAGGCTCCACTGAAATAAGGCTAGCAAAGAGATCCACGAAATACAGATGTAACTCTGTGAGATGAATTAAAAGAACACTAAGCAGTTTCTCCGAAAGCTTCTTTCCAGATTTCATCTGAGAATATTTCCTTTTTCACCATAGCCCTCTATGGGCTTCCAAATATCACTTTGCCAATTCCACAAGAACTGTCTTAGCGAAAGGCTTCTTGAGGGGAAAGCTGTAACTCTGTGAGATGATTTCACAGAATGCAAAGAAGTTTCTCAGAAAGCTTCTTTCTCTTTGTTATCGGAGGATATTTCCTTTGGCCCTATAGTCTTCAAAGGGATCCGAAATATCTGTTCTCAGATTCCAGAGAAATAAGGCTAGCAAAGAGATCCACGAAATACAGATGTAACTCTGTGAGATGAATTAATCGAACACTAAGCAGTTTCTCAGAAAGCTTCTTTCCAGATTTCATCTTAGGATATTTCCTTTTTCACCATAGCCCTCTATGGGCTTCCAAATATCACTTTGCCAATTCCACAAGAACTGTCTTGGGGAAAGGCTTCTTGAGGGGAAAGCTGTAACTCTGTGACATGATTTCACAGAACACAACGACGTTTCTCAGAGAGCTTCTTTCTCTTTGTTATCGGAGGATATTTCGTTTGGCCCTATAGTCTTCAAAGGTATCCGAAATATCTGTTCTCAGATTCCACATAATAAAGGCTAGCAAAGAGATCCACGAAATACAGAAGTAACTCTGTGAGATGCATTAGCAGAACACTAAGCAGTTTCTCAGAAAGCTTCTTTCCAGATTTCATCTGAGGATATTTCCTTTTTCACCATAGCCCTCTATGGGCTTCCAAATATCACTTTGCCAATTCCACAAGAACTGTCTTAGCGAAAGGCTTCTTGAGGGTAAAGCTGTAACTCTGTGAGATGATTTCATAGAACACAAAGGAATTTCTCAGAAAGCTTCTTTGTCTTTGTTATCGGAGGATATTTCCTTTAGCCCTATTGTCTTCAAAGGGATCTGAAATATCTCTTCTCAGATTCCACAGAAATAAGGCTATCAAAGAGATCCACGAAATACAGATGTAACTCAGTGAGACGAATTAACAGAAAACTAAGCAGTTTCTCAGAAAGCTTCTTTCCATATTTCGTCAGAGGATAATTCCTTTTTCAGCATAGCCCTCTATGGGTTTTCAAACATCACTTTGCCAATTCCACAAGAACTGTCTTAGCGAAAGGCTTCTTGAGGGGAAAGCTGTAACTCTGTGAGATGATTTCACAGAACGCAAAGAAGTTTCTCAGAAAGCTTCTTTCTCTTTGTATCGGAGGATATTTCCTTTGGCCCTATATCTTCAATGGGATCTGAAATACCTGTTCTCACGCTCCACTGAAATAAGGCTAGCAAAGAGATCCACGAAATACAGATGTAACTCTCTGAGATGAATGAACAGAACACTAAGCAGTTTCTCAGAAAGATTCTTTCCAGATTTCATCTGAGGATATTTCCTTTTTCACCATAGCCCTCTATGGGCTTCCAAATATCACTTTGCCAATTCCACGAGAACTGTCTTAGCGAAAGTCTTCTTGAGGGGAAAGCTGTAACTCTGTGAGATGATTTCACAGAACGCAAAGAAGTTTCTCAGAAAGCTTCTTTCTCTTTGTTATCGGAGGATATTACCTTTGGCCCTATAGTCTTCAAAGGGATCCGAAATATCTGTTCTTAGATTTCACAGAATTAAGGCTAGCAAAGAGATCCACCAAATACAGATGTAACTCTGTGAGATGAATTAACCTAACCCTAAGCAATTTCTCAGAAAGCTTCTTTCCAGATTTCATCTGAGGATATTTCCTTTTTCACCATAGCCCTCTATGGGCTTCCAAATATCACTTTGCCAATTCCAGAAGAACTGTCTTAGCGAAAGGCTTCGTGAGGGTAAAGCTGTAACTCTGTGAGATGATTTCATAGAACACAAAGGAATTTCTCAGAAAGCTTCTTTCTCTTTGTTATCGGAGGATATTTCCTTTAGCCCTATTGTCTTCAAAGGGATCTGAAATATCTCTTCTCAGATTCCACAGAAATAAGGCTATCAAAGGGATCCACGAAATACAGATGTAACTCAGTGAGATTAATTAACAGAAAACTAAGCAGTTTCTCAGAAAGCTTCTTTCCATATTTCGTCAGAGGATAATTCCTTTTTCAGCATAGCCCTCTATGGTCTTCCAAATATCACTTTGCCAATTCCACAAGAACTGTCTTAGCGAAAGGCTTCTTGAGGGGAAAGCAGTAACTCTGTGAGATGATTTCACAGAACAGAAGAAATTTCTCAGAAAGCTTCTTTCTCTTTGTTATCGGAGGATATTTCCTTTGGCCCTATAGTCTTCAAAGGGATCCGAAATATCTGTTCTCAGATTGCACAGAAATAAGGCTAGCAAAGAGATCCACGAAATACAGATGTAACTCTTTGAGATGAATCAACCGAACACTAAGCAGTTTCTCAGAAAGCTTCTTTCCAGATTTCATCTGAGGATATTTCCTTTTTCACCATAGCCCTCTATGGGCTTCCAAATATCACTTTGCCAATTCCACAAGAACTGTCTTAGCGAAAGTCTTCTTGAGGGGAAAGCTGTAACTCTGTGAGATGATTTCACAGAACACAAGGACGTTTCTCAGATAGCTTCTTTCTCTTTGTTATCGGAGGATATTTCCTTTGGCCCTATAGTCTTCAAAGGGATCCGAAATATCTATTCTCAGATTCCACAGAAATAAGGCTAGCAAAGAGATCCACGAAATACAGATGTAACTCTGTGAGATGAATCAACCGAACACTAAGCAGTTTCTCAGAAAGCTTCTTTCCAGATTTCATCTGAGGATATTTCCTTTTTCACCATAGCCCTCTATGGGCTTCCAAATATCACTTTGCCAATTCCACAAGAACTGTCTTAGCAAAAGGCTTCTTGAGGGGAAAGCTGTAACTCTGTGAGATGATTTCACAGAACACAAGGACGTTTCTCAGAGAGCTTCTTTCTCTTTGTTATCGGAGGATATTTCCTTAGGCCCTATTGTCTCAAAGGGATCCGAAATATCTGTACTCAGATTCCACAGAAATAAGGCTAGCAAAACGATCCAGGAAAAACAGATGTAACTCGGTGAGATGAATTAACAGAACACTAAGCAGTTTCTCAGAAAGCTTCTTTCCAGATTTCATCTGAGGATATTTCCTTTCTCAACATAGCCCTCTATGGGCTTCCAAATATCACTTTGTCAATTCCACAAGAACTATCTTAGCGAAAGGCTTCTGGAGAGGAAAGCTGTAACTCTGTGAGATGATTTCACGGAACGCAAAGAAGTTTCTCAGAAAGCTTCTTTCTCTTTGTTATCGGAGGATATTTCCTTTGGCCCTGTAGTCTTCAAAGGGATCCGAAATATCTGTTCTCAGATTCCACAGAAATAAGGCTAGCAAAGAGATCCACGAAATACAGATGTAACTCTGTGAGATGAATTAACAGAACACTAAGTAGTTTCTCAGAAAGCTTCTTTCCAGATTTCATCTGAGGATGTTTCCTTTTTCACTATAGCCCTCTAGGGGCTTCCAAATATCACTTTGCCAATTCCACAATAACTGTCTTAGCGAAAGTCTTCTTGAGTGGAAAGCTGTAACTCTGTGAGATGATTTCACAGAACACAAAGACGTTTCTCAGATAGCTTCTTTCTCTTTGTTATCGGAGGATATTTCCTTTGGCCCTATAGTCTTCAAAGGTATCCGAAATGTCTGTTCTCAGATTCCACAGAAAAAAGGCTAGCAAAGAGATCCACAAAATACAGATGTAACTCTGTGAGATGAATTAACAGAACACGAAGCAGTTTCTCAAAAAGCTTCTTTCCAGATTTCATCTGAGGATATTTGCTTTTTCACCATTGCGCTCTATGGGCTTCCAAATATCACTTTGCCAATTCCACAAGAACTGTCTTAGCGAAAGGCTTCTTGAGGGGAAAGCTGTAATTCTGTGAGATGATTTCACAGAACACAAAGAAGTTTCTCAGAAAGCTTCTTTCTCTTTGTTATCGGAGGATATTTCCTTTGGCCCTATAGTCTTCAAAGGGATCCGAAATATCTGTTCTCAGATTCCACAGAAATATGGCTAGCAAAGAGATCCACGAAATACAGATGTAACTCTGTGAGATGAATTAACAGAACACTAAGCAGTTTCTCAGAAATCTTCTTTCCAGATTTCATCTGAGGATATTTCCTTTTTCAACATAGCCCTCTATGGGCTTCCAAATATCACTTTGCCAATTGCACAAGAACAGTCTTAGCGAGAGGCTTCTTGAGGGGAAAGCTGTAACTCTGTGAGATGATTTCTCAAAACGCCAAGAAGTTTCTCAGAAAGCTTCTTTCTCTTTGTTATATGAGGATATTTCCTTTGGCCCTATTGTCTTCAAAGGGATCCGAAATATCTGTTCTCAGATTCCACAGAAATGAGGCTAGCAAAGAGATCAACGAAATACAGATGTAACTCTGTGAGATGAATTAACAGAACACTAAGCAGTTTCTCAGAAAGCTTCTTTCCAGATTTCATCTGAGGATATTTCCTTCTCAACATAGCCCTCTATGGGCTTCCAAATATCACTTTGCCAATTCCACAAGAACTATCTTACCGAAAGGCTTCTTGAGAGGAAAGCTGTAACTCTGTGAGATGATTTCACAGAACGCAAAGAAGTTTCTCAGAAAGCTTCTTTCTCTTTGTTATCGTAGGATATTTCCTTTGGCCCTGTAGTCTTCAAAGGGATCCGAAATATCTGTTCTCAGATTCCACAGAAATAAGTCTACCAAAGAGATCCACGAAATACAGATGTAACTCTGTGAGATGAATTAACAGAACACTAAGTAGTTTCTCAGAAAGCTTCTTTCCAGATTTCATCTGAGGATGTTTCCTTTTTCACCATAGCCCTCTATGGGCTTCCAAATATCACTTTGCCAATTCCACAAGAACTGTCTTAGCGAAAGTCTTCTTGAGGGGAAAGCTGTAACTCTGTGAGATGATTTCACAGAACACAACGACGTTTCTCAGAGAGCTTCTTTCTCTTTGTTATCGGAGGATATTTCCTTTGGCCCTATTGTCTCAAAGGGATCCGAAATATCTGTACTCAGATTCCACAGAAATAAGGCTAGCAAAACGATCCAGGAAATACAGATGTAACTCGATGAGATGAATTAACAGAACACTAAGCAGTTTCTTAGAAAGCTTCTTTCCAGATTTCATCTGAGGATATTTCCTTTTTCACCATAGCCCTCTATGGGCTTCCAAATATCACTTTGCCAATTGCACAAGAACTGTCTTAGCGAGAGGCTTCTTGAGGGGAAAGGTGTAACTCAGTGAGATGATTTCACAAAACGCCAAGAAGTTTCTCAGAAAGCTTCTTTCTCTTTGTTATATGAGGATATTTCCTTTGGCCCTATTGTCTTCAAAGGGATCCGAAATATCTGTTCTCAGATTCCACAGAAATGAGGCTAGCAAAGAGATCCACGAAATACAGATGTAACTCTGTGAGATGAATTAACAGAACACTAAGCAGTTTCTCAGAAAGATTCTTTCCAGATTTCATCTGAGGATATTTCCTTTCTCAACATAGCCCTCTATGGGTTTCCAAATATCACTTTGCCAATTCCACAAGAACTATCTTAGCGAAAGGCTTCTTGAGAGGAAAGCTGTAACTCTGTGAGATGATTTCACAGAACGCAAAGAAGTTTATCAGAAAGCATCTTTCTCTTTGTTATCGGAGGATATTTCCTTTGGCCCTGTAGTCTTCAAAGGGATCCGAAATATCTGTTCTCAGATTCCACAGAAATAAGTCTACCAAAGAGATCCACGAAATACAGATGTAACTCTGTGACATGAATTAACAGAACACTAAGTAGTTTCTCAGAAAGCTTCTTTCCAGATTTCATCTGACGATATTTCCTTTTTCACCAAAGCCCTCTATGGGCTTCCAAATATCACTTTACCAATTCCACAAGAACTGTCTTAGCGAAAGTCTTCTTGAGGGGAAAGCTGTAACTCTGTGAGATGATTTCACAGAACACAAAGACGTTTCTCAGATAGCTTCTTTCTCTTTGTTATCGGAGGATATTTCCTTTGGCCCTATAGTCTTCAAAGGGATCCGAAATATCTGTTCTCAGATTCCACAGAAAAAAGGCTAGCAAAGAGATCCATTAAATACAGATGTAACTCTGTGAGATGAATTAACAGAACACGAAGCAGTTTCTCAGAAAGCTTCTTTCCAGATTTCATCTGAGGATATTTCCTTTTTCACCATAGCCCTCTATGGGCTTCCAAATATCACTTTGCCAATTCCACAAGAACTGTCTTAGCAAAAGGCTTCTTGAGGGGAAAGCTGTAACTCTGTGAGATGATTTCACAGAACACAACGAGTTTTCTCAGAGAGCTTCTTTCTCTTTGTTATCGGAGGGTAATTCCTTTGGCCCTATTGTCTTCAAAGGGATCCGAAATATCTGTTCTCAGATTCCACAGAAATGAGGCTAGCAAAGAGATCCACGAAATACAGATGTAACTCTGTGAGATGAATTAACAGAACACTAAGCAGTTTCTCAGAAAGCTGCTTTCCAGATTTCATCTGAGGATAATTCCGTTTTCACCATAGCCCTCTAGGGGCTTCCAAATATCACTTTGCCAATTCCACAAGAAGTGTCGTAGGGAAAGGCTTCTTGAGGGGAAAGGTGTAACTCTTTGAGATGATTTCACAGAACACAAAGAAGTTTCTCAGAAAGCTTCTTTCTCTTTGTTAAAGGAGGATATTTCCTTTGGCCCTATAGTCTTCAAAGGGATCCGAAATATCTATTCTCAGATTCCACAGAAATAAGGCTAGCAAAGAGATCCACGAAATACAGATGTAACTCTGTGAGATGAATTAACCGAACACTAAGCAGTTTCTCAGAAAGCTTCTTTCCAGATTTCATCTGAGGATATTTCCTTTTTCACCATAGCCCTCTATGGGCTTCCAAATATCACTTTGCCAATTCCACAAGAACTGTCTTACCGAAAGGCTTCTTGAGGGGAAAGCTGTAACTCTGTGAGATGATTTCACAGAACACAACGAAGTTTCTCAGAGAGCTTCTTTCTCTTTGTTATCGGAGGATATTTCGTTTGGCCCTAAAGTCTTCAAAGGTATCCGAAATATCTGTTCTCAGATTCCACAGAATAAAGGCTAGCAAAGAGATCCACGAAATACAGATGTAACTCTGTGAGATGAATTAACCGAACACTAAGCAGTTTCTCAGAAAGCTTCTTTCCAGATTTCATCTGAGGATATTTCCTTTTTCACAATAGCCCTCTATGGGCTTCCAAATATCACTTTGCCAATTCCACAAGAACTGTCTTAGCGAAAGGCTTCTTGAGGGGAAAGCTGTAACTCTGTGAGATGATTTCACAGAACACAAAGAAGTTTCTCAGAAAGCTTCTTTCTCTTTGTTATCGGAGGATATTTCCTTTGGCCCTATATCTTCAATGGGATCTGAAATACCTGTTCTCAGGCTCCACGGAAATAAGGCTAGCAAAGAGATCCAGGAAATACAGATGTAACTCTGTGAGATGAATTAACAGAACACTAAGCAGTTTCTCAGAAAGCTTCTTTCCAGATTTCATCTGAGGATATTTCCTTTTTCACCATAGCCCTCTATGGGCTTCCAAATATCACTTTGCCAATTCCACAAGAACTGTCTTAGCGAAAGGCTTCTTGAGGGGAAAGCTGTAACTCTGGGAGATGATTTCACAGAACGCAAAGAAGTTTCTCAGAAAACTTCTTTCTCTTTGTTATCGGAGGATATTTCCTTTGGCCCTATATATTCAATGGGATCTGAAATACCTGTTCTCAGGCTCCACTGAAATAAGGCTAGCAAAGAGATCCATGAAATACAGATGTAACTCTGTGAGATGAATTAACAGAACACTAAGCAGTTTCTCAGAAAGCTTCTTTCCAGATTTCATCTGAGGATATTTACTTTTTCACCATAGCCCTCTATGGGCTTCCAAATATCACTTTGCCAATTCCACAAGAACTGTCTTAGCGAAAGGCTTCTTGAGGGGAAAGCTGTAACTCTGTGAGATGATTTCACAGAACACAAAGGAATTTCTCAGAAAGCTTCTTTCTCTTTGTTATCGGAGGATATTTCCTTTGGCCCTATTGTCTTCAAAGGGATCTGAAATATCTCTTCTCAGATTCCACAGAAATAAGGCTATCAAAGAGATCCACGAAATACAGATGTAACTCAGTGAGATGAAATAACAGAAAACTAAGCAGTTTCTCAGAAAGCTTCTTTCCATATTTCGTCAGAGGATAATTCCTTTTTCACCATAGCCCTCTATGGGCTTCCAAATATCACTTTGCCAATTCCACAAGAACTGTCTTAGCGAAAGGCTTCTTGAGGGGAAAGCAGTAACTCTGTGAGATGATTTCACGGAACAGAAAGAAATTTCTCAGAAAGCTTCTTTCTCTTTGTTATCGGAGGATATTTCCTTTGGCCCTATAGTCTTCAAAGGGATCCGAAATATCTGTTCTCAGATTCCACAGAAATAAGGCTAGCAAAGAGATCCAAGAAATACAGATGTAACTCTGTGAGATGAATTAACCGAACGCTAAGCAGTTTCTCAGAAAGCTTCTTTCCAGATTTCATCTGAGTATATTTCCTTTTTCACCCTAGCCCTCTATGGGCTTCCAAATATCACTTTGCCAATTCCACAAGAACTGTCTTAGCGAAAGGCTTCTTGAGGGGAAAGCAGTAACTCTGTGAGATGATTTCACAGAACAGAAAGAAATTTCTCAGAAAGCTTCTTTCTCTTTGTTATCGGAGGATATTTCCTTTGGCCCTATAGTCTTCAAAGGGATCCGAAATATCTGTTCTCAGATTCCACAGAAATAAGGCTAGCAAAGAGATCCAAGAAATACAGATGTAACTCTGTGAGATGAATTAACCGAACGCTAAGCAGTTTCTCAGAAAGCTTCTTTCCAGATTTCATCTGAGTATATTTCCTTTTTCACCCTAGCCCTCTATGGGCTTCCAAATATCACTTTGCCAATTCCACAAGAACTGTCTTAGCGAAAGGCTTCTTGAGGGGAAAGCTGTAACTCTGTGAGATGATTTCACAGAACACAAAGGAATTTCTCAGAAAGCTTCTTTCTCTTTGTTATCAGAGGATATTTACTTTGGCCCTATATCTTCAATGGGATCTGAAATACATGTTCGCATGCTCCACTGAAATAAGGCTAGCAAAGGGATCCACGAAATATAGATGTAACTCTGTGAGATGAATGAACAGAACACTAAGCAGTTTCTCAGAAAGCTTCTTTCCATATTTCATCTGAGGATATTTCCTTTTTCACCATAGCCATCTATGGGCTTCCAAATATCACTTTGCCAATTCCACAAGAACTGTCTTAGCGAAAGGCTTCTTGAGGGGAAAGCTGTAACTCTGTGAGATGATTTCACAGAATGCAAAGAAGTTTCTCAGAAAGCTTCTTTCTCTTTTTTATCGGAGGATATTTCCTTTGGCCCTATAGTCTTCAAAGGGATCCGAAATATCTGTTCTCAGATTTAACAGAAATAAGGCTAGCAAAGAGATCCACGAAATACAGATGTAAATCTGTGAGATGAATTAACCGAACACTAAGCAGTTTCTCAGAAAGCTTCTCTCCAGATTTCATCTGAGGATATTTCCTTTTTCACCATAGCCCTCTATGGGCTTCCAAATATCACTTTGCCAATTCCACAAGAACTGTCTTGGCGAAAGGCTTCTTGAGGGGAAAGCTGTAACTCTGTGAGATGATTTCACAGAACACAACGACGTTTCTCAGAGAGCTTCTTTCTCTTTGTTATCGGAGGATATTTCGTTTGGCCCTATAGTCTTCAAAGGTATCCGAAATATCTGTTCTCAGATTCCACAGGATAAAGGCTGGCAAAGAGATCCACGAAATACAGATGTAACTCTGTGAGATGAATTAGCAGAACACTAAGCAGTTTCTCAGAAAGCTTCTTTCCAGATTTCATCTGAGGATATTTCCTTTTTCACCATAGCCCTCTATGGGCTTCCAAATATCACTTTGCCAATTCCACAAGAACTGTCTTAGCGAAAGGCTTCTTGAGGGGAAAGCTGTAACTCTGTGAGATGATTTCACAGAACACAAAGAAGTTTCTCAGAAAGCTTCTTTCTCTTTGTTATCGGAGGATATTGCCTTTGGCCCTATATCTTCAATGGGATCTGAAATACCTGTTCTCAGGCTCCACTGAAATAAGGCTAGCAAAGAGATCCAGGAAATACAGATGTAACTCTGTGAGATGAATTAACAGAACACTAAGCAGTTTCTCAGAAAGCTTCTTTCCAGATTTCATCTGAGGATATTTCCTTTTTCACCATAGCCCTCTATGGGCTTCCAAATATCACTTTGCCAATTCCACAAGAACTATCTCAGCGAAAGGCTTCTTGAGGGGAAAGCTGTAACTCTGTGAGATGATTTCACAGAATGCAAAGAAGTTTCTCAGAAAGCTTCTTTCTCTTTGTTATCGGAGGATATTTCCTTTGGCCCTATATCTTCAATGGGATCTGAAATACCTGTTCTCAGGCTCCACTGAAATAAGGCTAGGAAAGAGATCCACGAAATACAGATGTAACTCTGTGAGATGAATTAACAGAACACTAAGCAGTTTCTCAGAAAGCTTCTTTCCAGATTTCATCTGAGGATATTTCCTTTTTCACCATAGCCCTCTATGGGCTTCCAAATATCACTTTGCCAATTCCACAAGAACTGTCTTAGCGAAAGGCTTCTTGAGGGGAAAGCTGTAACTCTGTGAGATGATTTCACAGAATGCAAAGAAGTTTCTCAGAAAGCTTCTTTCTCTTTGTTATCGGAGGATATTTCCTTTGGCCCTATAGTCTTCAAAGGGATCCGAAATATCTGTTCTCAGAATCCACAGAAATAAGGCTAGCAAAGAGATCCACGAAATACAGATGTAACTCTGTGAGATGAATTAACCGAACACTAAGCAGTTTCTCAGAAAGCTTCTCTCCAGATTTCATCTGAGGATATTTCCTTTTTCACCATAGCCCTCTATGGGCTTCCAAATATCACTTTGCCAATTCCACAAGAACTGTCTTGGCGAAAGGCTTCTTGAGGGGAAAGCTGTAACTCTGTGAGATGATTTCACAGAATGCAAAGAAGTTTCTCAGAAAGCTTCTTTCTCTTTGTTATCGGAGGATATTTCCTTTGGCCCTATAGTCTTCAAAGGGATCCGAAATATCTGTTCTCAGATTCCACAGAAATAAGGCTAGCAAAGAGATCCACGAAATACAGATGTAACTCTGTGAGATGAATTAACCGAACACTAAGTAGTTTCTCAGAAAGCTTCTCTCCAGATTTCATCTGAGGATATTTCCTTTTTCACCATAGCCCTCTATGGGCTTCCAAATATCACTTTGCCAATTCCACAAGAACTGTCTTGGCGAAAGGCTTCTTGAGGGGAAAGCTGTAACTCTGTGAGATGATTTCACAGAACACAACGACGTTTCTCAGAGAGCTTCTTTCTCTTTGTTATCGGAGGATATTTCGTTTGGCCCTATAGTCTTCAAAGGTATCCGAAATATCTGTTCTCAGATTCCACAGGATAAAGGCTGGCAAAGAGATCCACGAAATACAGATGTAACTCTGTGAGATGAATTAGCAGAACACTAAGCAGTTTCTCAGAAAGCTTCTTTCCAGATTTCATCTGAGGATATTTCCTTTTTCACCATAGCCCTCTATGGGCTTCCAAATATCACTTTGCCAATTCCACAAGAACTGTCTTAGCGAAAGGCTTCTTGAGGGGAAAGCTGTAACTCTGTGAGATGATTTCACAGAACACAAAGAAGTTTCTCAGAAAGCTTCTTTCTCTTTGTTATCGGAGGATATTTCCTTTGGCCCCATATCTTCAATGGGATCTGAAATACCTGTTCTCAGGCTCCACTGAAATAAGGCTAGCAAAGAGATCCAGGAAATACAGATGTAACTCTGTGAGATGAATTAACAGAACACTAAGCAGTTTCTCAGAAAGCTTCTTTCCAGATTTCATCTGAGGATATTTCCTTTTTCACCATAGCCCTCTATGGGCTTCCAAATATCACTTTGCCAATTCCACAAGAACTGTCTTAGCGAAAGGCTTCTTGAGGGGAAAGCTGTAACTCTGTGAGATGATTTCACAGAACACAAAGAAGTTTCTCAGAAAGCTTCTTTCTCTTTGTTATCGGAGGATATTTCCTTTGGCCCCATATCTTCAATGGGATCTGAAATACCTGTTCTCAGGCTCCACTGAAATAAGGCTAGCAAAGAGATCCAGGAAATACAGATGTAACTCTGTGAGATGAATTAACAGAACACTAAGCAGTTTCTCAGAAAGCTTCTTTCCAGATTTCATCTGAGGATATTTCCTTTTTTACCATAGCCCTCTATGGGCTTCCAAATATCACTTTGCCAATTCCACAAGAACTGTCTTAGCGAAAGGCTTCTTGAGGGGAAAGCTGTAACTCTGTGAGATGATTTCACAGAACGCAAAGAAGTTTCTCAGAAAGCTTCTTTCTCTTTGTTATCGGAGGATATTTCCTTTGGCCCTATATCTTCAATGGGATCTGAAATACCTGTTCTCAGGCTCCACTGAAATAAGGCTAGCAAAGAGATCCACGAAATACAGATGTAACTCTGTGAGATGAATTAACAGAACACTAAGCAGTTTCTCAGAAAGCTTCTTTCCAGATTTCATCTGAGGATATTTCCTTTTTCACCATAGCCCTCTATGGGCTTCCAAATATCACTTTGCCAATTCCACAAGAACTGTCTTGGCGAAAGGCTTCTTGAGGGGAAAGCTGTAACTCTGTGAGATGATTTCACAGAACGCAAAGAAGTTTCTCAGAAAGCTTCTTTCTCTTTGTTATCGGAGGATATTACCTTTGGCCCTATAGTCTTCAAAGGGATCCGAAATATCTGTTCTCAGATTTCACAGAAATAAGGCTAGCAAAGAGATCCACGAAATACAGATGTAAGTCTGTGAGATGAATTAACCTAACCCTAAGCAGTTTCTCAGAAAGCTTCTTTCCAGATTTCATCTGAGGATATTTCCTTTTTCACCATAGCCCTCTATGGGCTTCCAAATATCACTTTGCCAATTCCACAAGAACTGTCTTAGCGAAAGGCTTCTTGAGGGGAAAGCTGTAACTCTGTGAGATGATTTCATAGAACACAAAGGAATTTCTCAGAAAGCTTCTTTCTCTTTGTTATCGGAGGATATTTCCTTTGGCCCTATAGTCTTCAAAGGGATCCGAAATATCTGTTCTCAGATTCCACAGAAATAAGGCTAGCAAAGATATCCAAGAAATACAGATGTAACTCTGTGAGATGAATTAACCGAACGCTAAGCAGTTTCTCAGAAAGCTTCTTTCCAGATTTCATCTGAGGATATTTCCTTTTTCACCCTAGCCCTCTATGGGCTTCCAAATATCACTTTGCCAATTCCACAAGAACTGTCTCAGCGAAAGGCTTCTTGAGGGGAAAGCTGTAACTCTGTGAGATGATTTCACAGAACACAAAGAAGTTTCTCAGAAAGCTTCTTTCTCTTTGTTATCGGAGGATATTTCCTTTGTCTCTATAGTCTTCAAAGGGATTCGAAATATCTGTTCTCAGATTCCACAGAAATAAGGCTAGCAAAGAGATCCACGAAATACAGATGTAACTCTGTGAGATGAATTAACCGAACACTAAGGAGTTTCTCAGAAAGCTTCTTTCCAGATTTCATCTGAGGATATTTCCTTTTTCACCATAGCCCTCTATGGGCTTCCAAATATCACTTTTCACATTCCACATGAAGTGTCTTAGCGAAAGGCTTCTTGAGGGGAAAGCTGTTACTCTGTGAGATGATTTCACAGAACACAAAGAAGTTTCTCAGAAAGCTTCTTTCTCTTTGTTATCGGAGGATATTTCCTTTGGAACTATATCTTCAATGGGATATGAAATACCTGTTCTCAGGCTCCACTGAAATAAGGGTAGCAAAGAGATCCACGAAATACAGATGTAACTCTGTGAGATGAATTAAGAGAACACTGAGCAGTTTCTCAGAAAGCTTCTTTCCAGATTTCAGCTGAGGATAATTCCTTTTTCACCATAGCCCTCTGTGGGCTTCCAAATATGACTTTGCCAATTCCACAAAAACTGTCTTAGCGAAAGGCTTCTTGAGGGGAAAGCAGTAACTCTGTGAGATGATTTCACAGAACAGAAAGAAATTTCTCAGAAAGCTTCTTTCTCTTTGTTATCGGAGGATATTTCCTTTGGCCCTATACTCTTCAAAGGGATCCGAAATATCTGTTCTCAGATTCCACAGAAATAAGGCTAGCAAAGAGATCCAAGAAATACAGATGTAACACTGTGAGATGAATTAACCGAACACTAAGCAGTTTCTCAGAAAGATTCTTTCCAGATTTCATCTGAGGATATTTCCTTTTTCACCATAGCCCTCTATGGGCTTCCAAATATCACTTTGCCAATTCCACAAGAACTGTCTTAGCGAAAGGCTTCTTGAGGGGAAAGCTGTAACTCTGTGAGATGATTTCACAGAACACAAAGAAGTTTCTCAGAAAGCTTCTTTCTCTTTGTTATCGGAGGATATTTCCTTTGGCCCTATATCTTCAATGGGATCTGAAATACCTGTTCTCAGGCTCCACTGAAATAAGGCTAGTAAAGAGATCCAGGAAATACAGATGTAACTCTGTGAGATGAATTAACAGAACACTAAGCAGTTTCTCAGAAAGCTTCTTTCCAGATTTCATCTGAGGATATTTCCTTTTTCACCATAGCCCTCTATGGGCTTCCAAATATCACTTTGCCAATTCCACAAGAACTGTCTTAGCGAAAGGCTTCTTGAGGGGAAAGCTGTAACTCTGTGAGATGATTTCACAGAACACAACGACGTTTCTCAGAGAGCTTCTTTCTCTTTGTTATCGGAGGATATTTCCTTTGGCCCTATTGTCTTCAAAGGGATCTGAAATATCTCTTCTCAGATTCCACAGAAATAAGGCTATCAAAGAGATCCACGAAATACAGATGTAACTCAGTGAGATGTATTAAGAGAAAACTAAGCAGTTTCTCAGAAAGCTTCTTTCCATATTTCGTCTGAGGATAATTCCTTTTTCACCCTAGCCCTCTATGGGCTTCCAAATATCACTTTGCCAATTCCACAAGAACTCTCTTAGCGAAAGGCTTCTTGAGGGGAAAGCAGTAACTCTGTGAGATGATTTCACAGAACAGAAAGAAATTTCTCAGAAAGCTTCTTTCTCTTTGTTATCGGAGGATATTTCCTTTGGCCCTATAGTCTTCAAAGGGATCCGAAATATCTGTTCTCAGATTCCACAGAAATAAGGCTATCAAAGAGATCCAAGAAATACAGATGTAACTCTGTGAGATGAATTAACCGAACGCTAAGCAGTTTCTCAGAAAGCTTCTTTCCAGATTTCATCTGAGGATATTTCCTTTTTCACCCTAGCCCTCTATGGGCTTCCAAATATCACTTTACCAATTCCACAAGAACTGTCTTAGCGAAAGTCTTCTTGAGGGGAAAGCTGTAACTCTGTGAGATGATTTCACAGAACACAAAGACGTTTCTCAGATAGCTTCTTTCTCTTTGTTATCGGAGGATATTTCCTTTGGCCCTATAGTCTTCAAAGGGATCCGAAATATCTGTTCTCAGATTCCACAGAAAAAAGGCTAGCAAAGAGATCCATTAAATACAGATGTAACTCTGTGAGATGAATTAACAGAACACGAAGCAGTTTCTCAGAAAGCTTCTTTCCAGATTTCATCTGAGGATATTTCCTTTTTCACCATAGCCCTCTATGGGCTTCCAAATATCACTTTGCCAATTCCACAAGAACTGTCTTAGCAAAAGGCTTCTTGAGGGGAAAGCTGTAACTCTG
This sequence comes from Macaca nemestrina, assembly GCF_043159975.1. Taxonomy (NCBI): domain Eukaryota; kingdom Metazoa; phylum Chordata; class Mammalia; order Primates; family Cercopithecidae; genus Macaca; species Macaca nemestrina. The sequence continues at coordinate 75,406,304 of NC_092139.1, read as the reverse complement.
TGAGATGATTTCACAGAACACAACGAGTTTTCTCAGAGAGCTTCTTTCTCTTTGTTATCGGAGGGTAATTCCTTTGGCCCTATTGTCTTCAAAGGGATCCGAAATATCTGTTCTCAGATTCCACAGAAATGAGGCTAGCAAAGAGATCCACGAAATACAGATGTAACTCTGTGAGATGAATTAACAGAACACTAAGCAGTTTCTCAGAAAGCTGCTTTCCAGATTTCATCTGAGGATAATTCCGTTTTCACCATAGCCCTCTAGGGGCTTCCAAATATCACTTTGCCAATTCCACAAGAAGTGTCGTAGGGAAAGGCTTCTTGAGGGGAAAGGTGTAACTCTTTGAGATGATTTCACAGAACACAAAGAAGTTTCTCAGAAAGCTTCTTTCTCTTTGTTAAAGGAGGATATTTCCTTTGGCCCTATAGTCTTCAAAGGGATCCGAAATATCTATTCTCAGATTCCACAGAAATAAGGCTAGCAAAGAGATCCACGAAATACAGATGTAACTCTGTGAGATGAATTAACCGAACACTAAGCAGTTTCTCAGAAAGCTTCTTTCCAGATTTCATCTGAGGATATTTCCTTTTTCACCATAGCCCTCTATGGGCTTCCAAATATCACTTTGCCAATTCCACAAGAACTGTCTTACCGAAAGGCTTCTTGAGGGGAAAGCTGTAACTCTGTGAGATGATTTCACAGAACACAACGAAGTTTCTCAGAGAGCTTCTTTCTCTTTGTTATCGGAGGATATTTCGTTTGGCCCTAAAGTCTTCAAAGGTATCCGAAATATCTGTTCTCAGATTCCACAGAATAAAGGCTAGCAAAGAGATCCACGAAATACAGATGTAACTCTGTGAGATGAATTAACCGAACACTAAGCAGTTTCTCAGAAAGCTTCTTTCCAGATTTCATCTGAGGATATTTCCTTTTTCACAATAGCCCTCTATGGGCTTCCAAATATCACTTTGCCAATTCCACAAGAACTGTCTTAGCGAAAGGCTTCTTGAGGGGAAAGCTGTAACTCTGTGAGATGATTTCACAGAACACAAAGAAGTTTCTCAGAAAGCTTCTTTCTCTTTGTTATCGGAGGATATTTCCTTTGGCCCTATATCTTCAATGGGATCTGAAATACCTGTTCTCAGGCTCCACGGAAATAAGGCTAGCAAAGAGATCCAGGAAATACAGATGTAACTCTGTGAGATGAATTAACAGAACACTAAGCAGTTTCTCAGAAAGCTTCTTTCCAGATTTCATCTGAGGATATTTCCTTTTTCACCATAGCCCTCTATGGGCTTCCAAATATCACTTTGCCAATTCCACAAGAACTGTCTTAGCGAAAGGCTTCTTGAGGGGAAAGCTGTAACTCTGGGAGATGATTTCACAGAACGCAAAGAAGTTTCTCAGAAAACTTCTTTCTCTTTGTTATCGGAGGATATTTCCTTTGGCCCTATATATTCAATGGGATCTGAAATACCTGTTCTCAGGCTCCACTGAAATAAGGCTAGCAAAGAGATCCATGAAATACAGATGTAACTCTGTGAGATGAATTAACAGAACACTAAGCAGTTTCTCAGAAAGCTTCTTTCCAGATTTCATCTGAGGATATTTCCTTTTTCACCATAGCCCTCTATGGGTTTCCAAATATCACTTTGCCAATTCCACAAGTACTGTCTTAGCGAAAGACTTCTTGAGGGGAAAGCTGTAACTCTGTGAGATGATTTCACAGAACGCAAAGAAGTTTCTCAGAAAGCTTCTTTCTCTTTGTTATCGGAGGATATTACCTTTGGCCCTATAGTCTTCAAAGGGATCCGAAATATCTGTTCACAGATTCCACAGAAATAAGGCTAGCAAAGAGATCCAAGAAATACAGATGTAACTCTGTGAGATGAATTAACCTAACCCTAAGCAGTTTCTCAGAAAGCTTTTTTCCAGATTTCATCTGAGGATATTTCCTTTTTCACCATAGCCCTCTATGGGCTTCCAAATATCACTTTGCCAATTCCACAAGAACTGTCTTAGCGAAAGGCTTCTTGAGGGGAAAGCTGTAACTCTGTGAGATGATTTCACAGAACACAAAGGAATTTCTCCGAAAGCTTCTTTCTCTTTGTTATCGGAGGATATTTCCTTTGGCCCTATTGTCTTCAAAGGGATCTGAAATATCTCTTCTCAGATTCCACAGAAATAAGGCTATCAAAGAGATCCACGAAATACAGATGTAACTCAGTGAGATGAAATAACAGAAAACTAAGCAGTTTCTCAGAAAGCTTCTTTCCATATTTCGTCAGAGGATAATTCCTTTTTCACCATAGCCCTCTATGGGCTTCCAAATATCACTTTGCCAATTCCACAAGAACTGTCTTAGCGAAAGGCTTCTTGAGGGGAAAGCAGTAACTCTGTGAGATGATTTCACGGAACAGAAAGAAATTTCTCAGAAAGCTTCTTTCTCTTTGTTATCGGAGGATATTTCCTTTGGCCCTATAGTCTTCAAAGGGATCCGAAATATCTGTTCTCAGATTCCACAGAAATAAGGCTAGCAAAGAGATCCAAGAAATACAGATGTAACTCTGTGAGATGAATTAACCGAACGCTAAGCAGTTTCTCAGAAAGCTTCTTTCCAGATTTCATCTGAGTATATTTCCTTTTTCACCCTAGCCCTCTATGGGCTTCCAAATATCACTTTGCCAATTCCACAAGAACTGTCTTAGCGAAAGGCTTCTTGAGGGGAAAGCAGTAACTCTGTGAGATGATTTCACAGAACAGAAAGAAATTTCTCAGAAAGCTTCTTTCTCTTTGTTATCGGAGGATATTTCCTTTGGCCCTATAGTCTTCAAAGGGATCCGAAATATCTGTTCTCAGATTCCACAGAAATAAGGCTAGCAAAGAGATCCAAGAAATACAGATGTAACTCTGTGAGATGAATTAACCGAACGCTAAGCAGTTTCTCAGAAAGCTTCTTTCCAGATTTCATCTGAGTATATTTCCTTTTTCACCCTAGCCCTCTATGGGCTTCCAAATATCACTTTGCCAATTCCACAAGAACTGTCTTAGCGAAAGGCTTCTTGAGGGGAAAGCTGTAACTCTGTGAGATGATTTCACAGAACACAAAGGAATTTCTCAGAAAGCTTCTTTCTCTTTGTTATCAGAGGATATTTACTTTGGCCCTATATCTTCAATGGGATCTGAAATACATGTTCTCATGCTCCACTGAAATAAGGCTAGCAAAGGGATCCACGAAATATAGATGTAACTCTGTGAGATGAATGAACAGAACACTAAGCAGTTTCTCAGAAAGCTTCTTTCCATATTTCATCTGAGGATATTTCCTTTTTCACCATAGCCATCTATGGGCTTCCAAATATCACTTTGCCAATTCCACAAGAACTGTCTTAGCGAAAGGCTTCTTGAGGGGAAAGCTGTAACTCTGTGAGATGATTTCACAGAATGCAAAGAAGTTTCTCAGAAAGCTTCTTTCTCTTTTTTATCGGAGGATATTTCCTTTGGCCCTATAGTCTTCAAAGGGATCCGAAATATCTGTTCTCAGATTTAACAGAAATAAGGCTAGCAAAGAGATCCACGAAATACAGATGTAAATCTGTGAGATGAATTAACCGAACACTAAGCAGTTTCTCAGAAAGCTTCTCTCCAGATTTCATCTGAGGATATTTCCTTTTTCACCATAGCCCTCTATGGGCTTCCAAATATCACTTTGCCAATTCCACAAGAACTGTCTTGGCGAAAGGCTTCTTGAGGGGAAAGCTGTAACTCTGTGAGATGATTTCACAGAACACAACGACGTTTCTCAGAGAGCTTCTTTCTCTTTGTTATCGGAGGATATTTCGTTTGGCCCTATAGTCTTCAAAGGTATCCGAAATATCTGTTCTCAGATTCCACAGGATAAAGGCTAGCAAAGAGATCCACGAAATACAGATGTAACTCTGTGAGATGAATTAGCAGAACACTAAGCAGTTTCTCAGAAAGCTTCTTTCCAGATTTCATCTGAGGATATTTCCTTTTTCACCATAGCCCTCTATGGGCTTCCAAATATCACTTTGCCAATTCCACAAGAACTGTCTTAGCGAAAGGCTTCTTGAGGGGAAAGCTGTAACTCTGTGAGATGATTTCACAGAACACAAAGAAGTTTCTCAGAAAGCTTCTTTCTCTTTGTTATCGGAGGATATTGCCTTTGGCCCTATATCTTCAATGGGATCTGAAATACCTGTTCTCAGGCTCCACTGAAATAAGGCTAGCAAAGAGATCCAGGAAATACAGATGTAACTCTGTGAGATGAATTAACAGAACACTAAGCAGTTTCTCAGAAAGCTTCTTTCCAGATTTCATCTGAGGATATTTCCTTTTTCACCATAGCCCTCTATGGGCTTCCAAATATCACTTTGCCAATTCCACAAGAACTATCTCAGCGAAAGGCTTCTTGAGGGGAAAGCTGTAACTCTGTGAGATGATTTCACAGAATGCAAAGAAGTTTCTCAGAAAGCTTCTTTCTCTTTGTTATCGGAGGATATTTCCTTTGGCCCTATATCTTCAATGGGATCTGAAATACCTGTTCTCAGGCTCCACTGAAATAAGGCTAGGAAAGAGATCCACGAAATACAGATGTAACTCTGTGAGATGAATTAACAGAACACTAAGCAGTTTCTCAGAAAGCTTCTTTCCAGATTTCATCTGAGGATATTTCCTTTTTCACCATAGCCCTCTATGGGCTTCCAAATATCACTTTGCCAATTCCACAAGAACTGTCTTAGCGAAAGGCTTCTTGAGGGGAAAGCTGTAACTCTGTGAGATGATTTCACAGAATGCAAAGAAGTTTCTCAGAAAGCTTCTTTCTCTTTGTTATCGGAGGATATTTCCTTTGGCCCTATAGTCTTCAAAGGGATCCGAAATATCTGTTCTCAGAATCCACAGAAATAAGGCTAGCAAAGAGATCCACGAAATACAGATGTAACTCTGTGAGATGAATTAACCGAACACTAAGCAGTTTCTCAGAAAGCTTCTCTCCAGATTTCATCTGAGGATATTTCCTTTTTCACCATAGCCCTCTATGGGCTTCCAAATATCACTTTGCCAATTCCACAAGAACTGTCTTGGCGAAAGGCTTCTTGAGGGGAAAGCTGTAACTCTGTGAGATGATTTCACAGAATGCAAAGAAGTTTCTCAGAAAGCTTCTTTCTCTTTGTTATCGGAGGATATTTCCTTTGGCCCTATAGTCTTCAAAGGGATCCGAAATATCTGTTCTCAGATTCCACAGAAATAAGGCTAGCAAAGAGATCCACGAAATACAGATGTAACTCTGTGAGATGAATTAACCGAACACTAAGTAGTTTCTCAGAGAGCTTCTCTCCAGATTTCATCTGAGGATATTTCCTTTTTCACCATAGCCCTCTATGGGCTTCCAAATATCACTTTGCCAATTCCACAAGAACTGTCTTGGCGAAAGGCTTCTTGAGGGGAAAGCTGTAACTCTGTGAGATGATTTCACAGAACACAACGACGTTTCTCAGAGAGCTTCTTTCTCTTTGTTATCGGAGGATATTTCGTTTGGCCCTATAGTCTTCAAAGGTATCCGAAATATCTGTTCTCAGATTCCACAGGATAAAGGCTGGCAAAGAGATCCACGAAATACAGATGTAACTCTGTGAGATGAATTAGCAGAACACTAAGCAGTTTCTCAGAAAGCTTCTTTCCAGATTTCATCTGAGGATATTTCCTTTTTCACCATAGCCCTCTATGGGCTTCCAAATATCACTTTGCCAATTCCACAAGAACTGTCTTAGCGAAAGGCTTCTTGAGGGGAAAGCTGTAACTCTGTGAGATGATTTCACAGAACACAAAGAAGTTTCTCAGAAAGCTTCTTTCTCTTTGTTATCGGAGGATATTTCCTTTGGCCCCATATCTTCAATGGGATCTGAAATACCTGTTCTCAGGCTCCACTGAAATAAGGCTAGCAAAGAGATCCAGGAAATACAGATGTAACTCTGTGAGATGAATTAACAGAACACTAAGCAGTTTCTCAGAAAGCTTCTTTCCAGATTTCATCTGAGGATATTTCCTTTTTCACCATAGCCCTCTATGGGCTTCCAAATATCACTTTGCCAATTCCACAAGAACTGTCTTAGCGAAAGGCTTCTTGAGGGGAAAGCTGTAACTCTGGGAGATGATTTCACAGAACGCAAAGAAGTTTCTCAGAAAACTTCTTTCTCTTTGTTATCGGAGGATATTTCCTTTGGCCCTATATATTCAATGGGATCTGAAATACCTGTTCTCAGGCTCCACTGAAATAAGGCTAGCAAAGAGATCCATGAAATACAGATGTAACTCTGTGAGATGAATTAACAGAACACTAAGCAGTTTCTCAGAAAGCTTCTTTCCAGATTTCATCTGAGGATATTTCCTTTTTCACCATAGCCCTCTATGGGTTTCCAAATATCACTTTGCCAATTCCACAAGTACTGTCTTAGCGAAAGACTTCTTGAGGGGAAAGCTGTAACTCTGTGAGATGATTTCACAGAACGCAAAGAAGTTTCTCAGAAAGCTTCTTTCTCTTTGTTATCGGAGGATATTACCTTTGGCCCTATAGTCTTCAAAGGGATCCGAAATATCTGTTCACAGATTCCACAGAAATAAGGCTAGCAAAGAGATCCAAGAAATACAGATGTAACTCTGTGAGATGAATTAACCTAACCCTAAGCAGTTTCTCAGAAAGCTTTTTTCCAGATTTCATCTGAGGATATTTCCTTTTTCACCATAGCCCTCTATGGGCTTCCAAATATCACTTTGCCAATTCCACAAGAACTGTCTTAGCGAAAGGCTTCTTGAGGGGAAAGCTGTAACTCTGTGAGATGATTTCACAGAACACAAAGGAATTTCTCAGAAAGCTTCTTTCTCTTTGTTATCGGAGGATATTTCCTTTGGCCCTATTGTCTTCAAAGGGATCTGAAATATCTCTTCTCAGATTCCACAGAAATAAGGCTATCAAAGAGATCCACGAAATACAGATGTAACTCAGTGAGATGAAATAACAGAAAACTAAGCAGTTTCTCAGAAAGCTTCTTTCCATATTTCGTCAGAGGATAATTCCTTTTTCACCATAGCCCTCTATGGGCTTCCAAATATCACTTTGCCAATTCCACAAGAACTGTCTTAGCGAAAGGCTTCTTGAGGGGAAAGCAGTAACTCTGTGAGATGATTTCACGGAACAGAAAGAAATTTCTCAGAAAGCTTCTTTCTCTTTGTTATCGGAGGATATTTCCTTTGGCCCTATAGTCTTCAAAGGGATCCGAAATATCTGTTCTCAGATTCCACAGAAATAAGGCTAGCAAAGAGATCCACGAAATACAGATGTAACTCTGTGAGATGAATTAACCGAACACTAAGTAGTTTCTCAGAGAGCTTCTCTCCAGATTTCATCTGAGGATATTTCCTTTTTCACCATAGCCCTCTATGGGCTTCCAAATATCACTTTGCCAATTCCACAAGAACTGTCTTGGCGAAAGGCTTCTTGAGGGGAAAGCTGTAACTCTGTGAGATGATTTCACAGAACACAACGACGTTTCTCAGAGAGCTTCTTTCTCTTTGTTATCGGAGGATATTTCGTTTGGCCCTATAGTCTTCAAAGGTATCCGAAATATCTGTTCTCAGATTCCACAGGATAAAGGCTGGCAAAGAGATCCACGAAATACAGATGTAACTCTGTGAGATGAATTAGCAGAACACTAAGCAGTTTCTCAGAAAGCTTCTTTCCAGATTTCATCTGAGGATATTTCCTTTTTCACCATAGCCCTCTATGGGCTTCCAAATATCACTTTGCCAATTCCACAAGAACTGTCTTAGCGAAAGGCTTCTTGAGGGGAAAGCTGTAACTCTGTGAGATGATTTCACAGAACACAAAGAAGTTTCTCAGAAAGCTTCTTTCTCTTTGTTATCGGAGGATATTTCCTTTGGCCCCATATCTTCAATGGGATCTGAAATACCTGTTCTCAGGCTCCACTGAAATAAGGCTAGCAAAGAGATCCAGGAAATACAGATGTAACTCTGTGAGATGAATTAACAGAACACTAAGCAGTTTCTCAGAAAGCTTCTTTCCAGATTTCATCTGAGGATATTTCCTTTTTCACCATAGCCCTCTATGGGCTTCCAAATATCACTTTGCCAATTCCACAAGAACTGTCTTAGCGAAAGGCTTCTTGAGGGGAAAGCTGTAACTCTGGGAGATGATTTCACAGAACGCAAAGAAGTTTCTCAGAAAACTTCTTTCTCTTTGTTATCGGAGGATATTTCCTTTGGCCCTATATATTCAATGGGATCTGAAATACCTGTTCTCAGGCTCCACTGAAATAAGGCTAGCAAAGAGATCCATGAAATACAGATGTAACTCTGTGAGATGAATTAACAGAACACTAAGCAGTTTCTCAGAAAGCTTCTTTCCAGATTTCATCTGAGGATATTTCCTTTTTCACCATAGCCCTCTATGGGTTTCCAAATATCACTTTGCCAATTCCACAAGTACTGTCTTAGCGAAAGACTTCTTGAGGGGAAAGCTGTAACTCTGTGAGATGATTTCACAGAACGCAAAGAAGTTTCTCAGAAAGCTTCTTTCTCTTTGTTATCGGAGGATATTACCTTTGGCCCTATAGTCTTCAAAGGGATCCGAAATATCTGTTCACAGATTCCACAGAAATAAGGCTAGCAAAGAGATCCAAGAAATACAGATGTAACTCTGTGAGATGAATTAACCTAACCCTAAGCAGTTTCTCAGAAAGCTTTTTTCCAGATTTCATCTGAGGATATTTCCTTTTTCACCATAGCCCTCTATGGGCTTCCAAATATCACTTTGCCAATTCCACAAGAACTGTCTTAGCGAAAGGCTTCTTGAGGGGAAAGCTGTAACTCTGTGAGATGATTTCACAGAACACAAAGGAATTTCTCAGAAAGCTTCTTTCTCTTTGTTATCGGAGGATATTTCCTTTGGCCCTATTGTCTTCAAAGGGATCTGAAATATCTCTTCTCAGATTCCACAGAAATAAGGCTATCAAAGAGATCCACGAAATACAGATGTAACTCAGTGAGATGAAATAACAGAAAACTAAGCAGTTTCTCAGAAAGCTTCTTTCCATATTTCGTCAGAGGATAATTCCTTTTTCACCATAGCCCTCTATGGGCTTCCAAATATCACTTTGCCAATTCCACAAGAACTGTCTTAGCGAAAGGCTTCTTGAGGGGAAAGCAGTAACTCTGTGAGATGATTTCACGGAACAGAAAGAAATTTCTCAGAAAGCTTCTTTCTCTTTGTTATCGGAGGATATTTCCTTTGGCCCTATAGTCTTCAAAGGGATCCGAAATATCTGTTCTCAGATTCCACAGAAATAAGGCTAGCAAAGAGATCCAAGAAATACAGATGTAACTCTGTGAGATGAATTAACCGAACGCTAAGCAGTTTCTCAGAAAGCTTCTTTCCAGATTTCATCTGAGTATATTTCCTTTTTCACCCTAGCCCTCTATGGGCTTCCAAATATCACTTTGCCAATTCCACAAGAACTGTCTTAGCGAAAGGCTTCTTGAGGGGAAAGCAGTAACTCTGTGAGATGATTTCACAGAACAGAAAGAAATTTCTCAGAAAGCTTCTTTCTCTTTGTTATCGGAGGATATTTCCTTTGGCCCTATAGTCTTCAAAGGGATCCGAAATATCTGTTCTCAGATTCCACAGAAATAAGGCTAGCAAAGAGATCCAAGAAATACAGATGTAACTCTGTGAGATGAATTAACCGAACGCTAAGCAGTTTCTCAGAAAGCTTCTTTCCAGATTTCATCTGAGTATATTTCCTTTTTCACCCTAGCCCTCTATGGGCTTCCAAATATCACTTTGCCAATTCCACAAGAACTGTCTTAGCGAAAGGCTTCTTGAGGGGAAAGCTGTAACTCTGTGAGATGATTTCACAGAACACAAAGGAATTTCTCAGAAAGCTTCTTTCTCTTTGTTATCAGAGGATATTTACTTTGGCCCTATATCTTCAATGGGATCTGAAATACATGTTCTCATGCTCCACTGAAATAAGGCTAGCAAAGGGATCCACGAAATATAGATGTAACTCTGTGAGATGAATGAACAGAACACTAAGCAGTTTCTCAGAAAGCTTCTTTCCATATTTCATCTGAGGATATTTCCTTTTTCACCATAGCCATCTATGGGCTTCCAAATATCACTTTGCCAATTCCACAAGAACTGTCTTAGCGAAAGGCTTCTTGAGGGGAAAGCTGTAACTCTGTGAGATGATTTCACAGAATGCAAAGAAGTTTCTCAGAAAGCTTCTTTCTCTTTTTTATCGGAGGATATTTCCTTTGGCCCTATAGTCTTCAAAGGGATCCGAAATATCTGTTCTCAGATTTAACAGAAATAAGGCTAGCAAAGAGATCCACGAAATACAGATGTAAATCTGTGAGATGAATTAACCGAACACTAAGCAGTTTCTCAGAAAGCTTCTCTCCAGATTTCATCTGAGGATATTTCCTTTTTCACCATAGCCCTCTATGGGCTTCCAAATATCACTTTGCCAATTCCACAAGAACTGTCTTGGCGAAAGGCTTCTTGAGGGGAAAGCTGTAACTCTGTGAGATGATTTCACAGAACACAACGACGTTTCTCAGAGAGCTTCTTTCTCTTTGTTATCGGAGGATATTTCGTTTGGCCCTATAGTCTTCAAAGGTATCCGAAATATCTGTTCTCAGATTCCACAGGATAAAGGCTAGCAAAGAGATCCACGAAATACAGATGTAACTCTGTGAGATGAATTAGCAGAACACTAAGCAGTTTCTCAGAAAGCTTCTTTCCAGATTTCATCTGAGGATATTTCCTTTTTCACCATAGCCCTCTATGGGCTTCCAAATATCACTTTGCCAATTCCACAAGAACTGTCTTAGCGAAAGGCTTCTTGAGGGGAAAGCTGTAACTCTGTGAGATGATTTCACAGAACACAAAGAAGTTTCTCAGAAAGCTTCTTTCTCTTTGTTATCGGAGGATATTGCCTTTGGCCCTATATCTTCAATGGGATCTGAAATACCTGTTCTCAGGCTCCACTGAAATAAGGCTAGCAAAGAGATCCAGGAAATACAGATGTAACTCTGTGAGATGAATTAACAGAACACTAAGCAGTTTCTCAGAAAGCTTCTTTCCAGATTTCATCTGAGGATATTTCCTTTTTCACCATAGCCCTCTATGGGCTTCCAAATATCACTTTGCCAATTCCACAAGAACTATCTCAGCGAAAGGCTTCTTGAGGGGAAAGCTGTAACTCTGTGAGATGATTTCACAGAATGCAAAGAAGTTTCTCAGAAAGCTTCTTTCTCTTTGTTATCGGAGGATATTTCCTTTGGCCCTATATCTTCAATGGGATCTGAAATACCTGTTCTCAGGCTCCACTGAAATAAGGCTAGGAAAGAGATCCACGAAATACAGATGTAACTCTGTGAGATGAATTAACAGAACACTAAGCAGTTTCTCAGAAAGCTTCTTTCCAGATTTCATCTGAGGATATTTCCTTTTTCACCATAGCCCTCTATGGGCTTCCAAATATCACTTTGCCAATTCCACAAGAACTGTCTTAGCGAAAGGCTTCTTGAGGGGAAAGCTGTAACTCTGTGAGATGATTTCACAGAATGCAAAGAAGTTTCTCAGAAAGCTTCTTTCTCTTTGTTATCGGAGGATATTTCCTTTGGCCCTATAGTCTTCAAAGGGATCCGAAATATCTGTTCTCAGAATCCACAGAAATAAGGCTAGCAAAGAGATCCACGAAATACAGATGTAACTCTGTGAGATGAATTAACCGAACACTAAGCAGTTTCTCAGAAAGCTTCTCTCCAGATTTCATCTGAGGATATTTCCTTTTTCACCATAGCCCTCTATGGGCTTCCAAATATCACTTTGCCAATTCCACAAGAACTGTCTTGGCGAAAGGCTTCTTGAGGGGAAAGCTGTAACTCTGTGAGATGATTTCACAGAATGCAAAGAAGTTTCTCAGAAAGCTTCTTTCTCTTTGTTATCGGAGGATATTTCCTTTGGCCCTATAGTCTTCAAAGGGATCCGAAATATCTGTTCTCAGATTCCACAGAAATAAGGCTAGCAAAGAGATCCACGAAATACAGATGTAACTCTGTGAGATGAATTAACCGAACACTAAGTAGTTTCTCAGAGAGCTTCTCTCCAGATTTCATCTGAGGATATTTCCTTTTTCACCATAGCCCTCTATGGGCTTCCAAATATCACTTTGCCAATTCCACAAGAACTGCCTTGGCGAAAGGCTTCTTGAGGGGAAAGCTGTAACTCTGTGAGATGATTTCACAGAACACAACGACGTTTCTCAGAGAGCTTCTTTCTCTTTGTTATCGGAGGATATTTCGTTTGGCCCTATAGTCTTCAAAGGTATCCGAAATATCTGTTCTCAGATTCCACAGGATAAAGGCTGGCAAAGAGATCCACGAAATACAGATGTAACTCTGTGAGATGAATTAGCAGAACACTAAGCAGTTTCTCAGAAAGCTTCTTTCCAGATTTCATCTGAGGATATTTCCTTTTTCACCATAGCCCTCTATGGGCTTCCAAATATCACTTTGCCAATTCCACAAGAACTGTCTTAGCGAAAGGCTTCTTGAGGGGAAAGCTGTAACTCTGTGAGATGATTTCACAGAACACAAAGAAGTTTCTCAGAAAGCTTCTTTCTCTTTGTTATCGGAGGATATTTCCTTTGGCCCCATATCTTCAATGGGATCTGAAATACCTGTTCTCAGGCTCCACTGAAATAAGGCTAGCAAAGAGATCCAGGAAATACAGATGTAACTCTGTGAGATGAATTAACAGAACACTAAGCAGTTTCTCAGAAAGCTTCTTTCCAGATTTCATCTGAGGATATTTCCTTTTTCACCATAGCCCTCTATGGGCTTCCAAATATCACTTTGCCAATTCCACAAGAACTGTCTTAGCGAAAGGCTTCTTGAGGGGAAAGCTGTAACTCTGTGAGATGATTTCACAGAACACAAAGAAGTTTCTCAGAAAGCTTCTTTCTCTTTGTTATCGGAGGATATTTCCTTTGGCCCCATATCTTCAATGGGATCTGAAATACCTGTTCTCAGGCTCCACTGAAATAAGGCTAGCAAAGAGATCCAGGAAATACAGATGTAACTCTGTGAGATGAATTAACAGAACACTAAGCAGTTTCTCAGAAAGCTTCTTTCCAGATTTCATCTGAGGATATTTCCTTTTTTACCATAGCCCTCTATGGGCTTCCAAATATCACTTTGCCAATTCCACAAGAACTGTCTTAGCGAAAGGCTTCTTGAGGGGAAAGCTGTAACTCTGTGAGATGATTTCACAGAACGCAAAGAAGTTTCTCAGAAAGCTTCTTTCTCTTTGTTATCGGAGGATATTTCCTTTGGCCCTATATCTTCAATGGGATCTGAAATACCTGTTCTCAGGCTCCACTGAAATAAGGCTAGCAAAGAGATCCACGAAATACAGATGTAACTCTGTGAGATGAATTAACAGAACACTAAGCAGTTTCTCAGAAAGCTTCTTTCCAGATTTCATCTGAGGATATTTCCTTTTTCACCATAGCCCTCTATGGGCTTCCAAATATCACTTTGCCAATTCCACAAGAACTGTCTTGGCGAAAGGCTTCTTGAGGGGAAAGCTGTAACTCTGTGAGATGATTTCACAGAACGCAAAGAAGTTTCTCAGAAAGCTTCTTTCTCTTTGTTATCGGAGGATATTACCTTTGGCCCTATAGTCTTCAAAGGGATCCGAAATATCTGTTCTCAGATTTCACAGAAATAAGGCTAGCAAAGAGATCCACGAAATACAGATGTAAGTCTGTGAGATGAATTAACCTAACCCTAAGCAGTTTCTCAGAAAGCTTCTTTCCAGATTTCATCTGAGGATATTTCCTTTTTCACCATAGCCCTCTATGGGCTTCCAAATATCACTTTGCCAATTCCACAAGAACTGTCTTAGCGAAAGGCTTCTTGAGGGGAAAGCTGTAACTCTGTGAGATGATTTCATAGAACACAAAGGAATTTCTCAGAAAGCTTCTTTCTCTTTGTTATCGGAGGATATTTCCTTTGGCCCTATAGTCTTCAAAGGGATCCGAAATATCTGTTCTCAGATTCCACAGAAATAAGGCTAGCAAAGATATCCAAGAAATACAGATGTAACTCTGTGAGATGAATTAACCGAACGCTAAGCAGTTTCTCAGAAAGCTTCTTTCCAGATTTCATCTGAGGATATTTCCTTTTTCACCCTAGCCCTCTATGGGCTTCCAAATATCACTTTGCCAATTCCACAAGAACTGTCTCAGCGAAAGGCTTCTTGAGGGGAAAGCTGTAACTCTGTGAGATGATTTCACAGAACACAAAGAAGTTTCTCAGAAAGCTTCTTTCTCTTTGTTATCGGAGGATATTTCCTTTGTCTCTATAGTCTTCAAAGGGATTCGAAATATCTGTTCTCAGATTCCACAGAAATAAGGCTAGCAAAGAGATCCACGAAATACAGATGTAACTCTGTGAGATGAATTAACCGAACACTAAGGAGTTTCTCAGAAAGCTTCTTTCCAGATTTCATCTGAGGATATTTCCTTTTTCACCATAGCCCTCTATGGGCTTCCAAATATCACTTTTCACATTCCACATGAAGTGTCTTAGCGAAAGGCTTCTTGAGGGGAAAGCTGTTACTCTGTGAGATGATTTCACAGAACACAAAGAAGTTTCTCAGAAAGCTTCTTTCTCTTTGTTATCGGAGGATATTTCCTTTGGAACTATATCTTCAATGGGATATGAAATACCTGTTCTCAGGCTCCACTGAAATAAGGGTAGCAAAGAGATCCACGAAATACAGATGTAACTCTGTGAGATGAATTAAGAGAACACTGAGCAGTTTCTCAGAAAGCTTCTTTCCAGATTTCAGCTGAGGATAATTCCTTTTTCACCATAGCCCTCTGTGGGCTTCCAAATATGACTTTGCCAATTCCACAAAAACTGTCTTAGCGAAAGGCTTCTTGAGGGGAAAGCAGTAACTCTGTGAGATGATTTCACAGAACAGAAAGAAATTTCTCAGAAAGCTTCTTTCTCTTTGTTATCGGAGGATATTTCCTTTGGCCCTATACTCTTCAAAGGGATCCGAAATATCTGTTCTCAGATTCCACAGAAATAAGGCTAGCAAAGAGATCCAAGAAATACAGATGTAACACTGTGAGATGAATTAACCGAACACTAAGCAGTTTCTCAGAAAGATTCTTTCCAGATTTCATCTGAGGATATTTCCTTTTTCACCATAGCCCTCTATGGGCTTCCAAATATCACTTTGCCAATTCCACAAGAACTGTCTTAGCGAAAGGCTTCTTGAGGGGAAAGCTGTAACTCTGTGAGATGATTTCACAGAACACAAAGAAGTTTCTCAGAAAGCTTCTTTCTCTTTGTTATCGGAGGATATTTCCTTTGGCCCTATATCTTCAATGGGATCTGAAATACCTGTTCTCAGGCTCCACTGAAATAAGGCTAGTAAAGAGATCCAGGAAATACAGATGTAACTCTGTGAGATGAATTAACAGAACACTAAGCAGTTTCTCAGAAAGCTTCTTTCCAGATTTCATCTGAGGATATTTCCTTTTTCACCATAGCCCTCTATGGGCTTCCAAATATCACTTTGCCAATTCCACAAGAACTGTCTTAGCGAAAGGCTTCTTGAGGGGAAAGCTGTAACTCTGTGAGATGATTTCACAGAACACAACGACGTTTCTCAGAGAGCTTCTTTCTCTTTGTTATCGGAGGATATTTCCTTTGGCCCTATTGTCTTCAAAGGGATCTGAAATATCTCTTCTCAGATTCCACAGAAATAAGGCTATCAAAGAGATCCACGAAATACAGATGTAACTCAGTGAGATGTATTAAGAGAAAACTAAGCAGTTTCTCAGAAAGCTTCTTTCCATATTTCGTCTGAGGATAATTCCTTTTTCACCCTAGCCCTCTATGGGCTTCCAAATATCACTTTGCCAATTCCACAAGAACTCTCTTAGCGAAAGGCTTCTTGAGGGGAAAGCAGTAACTCTGTGAGATGATTTCACAGAACAGAAAGAAATTTCTCAGAAAGCTTCTTTCTCTTTGTTATCGGAGGATATTTCCTTTGGCCCTATAGTCTTCAAAGGGATCCGAAATATCTGTTCTCAGATTCCACAGAAATAAGGCTATCAAAGAGATCCAAGAAATACAGATGTAACTCTGTGAGATGAATTAACCGAACGCTAAGCAGTTTCTCAGAAAGCTTCTTTCCAGATTTCATCTGAGGATATTTCCTTTTTCACCCTAGCCCTCTATGGGCTTCCAAATATCACTTTGCCAATTCCACAAGAACTGTCTTAGCGAAAGGCTTCTTGACGGGAAAGCTGTAACTCTGTGAGATGATTTCACAGAACGCAAAGAAGTTTCTCAGAAAGCTTCTTTCTCTTTGTTATCGGAGGATATTTCCTTTTCCCCTATATCTTCAATGGGATCTGAAATACCTGTTCTCAGGCTCCACTGAAATAAGGCTAGCAAAGAGATGCACGAAATACAGATGTAACTCTGTGAGATGAATGAACAGAACACTAAGCAGTTTCTCAGAAAGCTTCTTTCCATATTTCATCTGAGGATTTTTCCTTTTTCACCATAGCCATCTATGGGCTTCCAAATATCACTTTGCCAATTCCACAAGAACAGTCTTAGCGAAAGGATTCTTGAGGGGAAAGCTGTAACTCTGTGAGATGATTTCACAGAACACAAAGAAGTTTCTCAGAAAGCTTCTTTCTCTTTGTTATCGGAGGATATTTCCTTTGGCCCTATATATTCAATGGGATCCGAAATACCTGTTCTCAGCCTCCACTGAAATAAGGCTAGCAAAGAGATCCATGAAATACAGATGTAACTCTGTGAGATGAATTAACAGAACACGAAGCAGTTTCTCAGAAAGATTCTTTCCAGATTTCATCTGAGGATATTTCCTTTTTCACTATAGACCTCTATGGGCTTCAAAATATCACTTTGCCAATTCCACAAGAACTGTCTTAGCGAAAGGCTTCTTGAGGGGAAAGCTGTAACTCTGTGAGATGATTTCACAGAACACCAAGAAGTTTCTCAGAAACCTTCTATCTCTTTGTTATCGGAGGATATTTCCTTTGTCCCTATAGTCTTCAAAGGGATCCGAAATATCTGTTCTCAGATTCCACAGAAATAAGGCTATCAAAGAGATCCAAGAAATACAGATGTAACTCTGTGAGATGAATTAACCGAACACTAAGCAGTTTCTCAGAAAGCTTCTTTCCAGATTTCATCTGAGGATATTTCCTTTTTCACCATAGCCCTCTATGGGCTTCCAAATATCACTTTTCCAATTCCACAAGAAGTGTCTTAGCGAAAGGCTTCTTGAGGGGAAAGCTGTAACTCTGTGAGATGATTTCACAGAACACAAAGGAATTTCTCAGAAAGCTTCTTTCTCTTTGTTATTGGAGGAAATTTCCTTTGGCCCTATTGTCTTCAAAGGGATCTGAAATATCTGTTCTCAGATTCCACAGAAATAAGGCTAGCAAAGAGATCCACGAAATACAGATGTAACACTATGAGATGAATTAACAGAACACTAAGCAGTTCCTCAGAAAGCTTCTTTCCAGATTTCATCTGAGGATATTTCCTTTTTCACCATAGACCTCTATGGGCTTCCAAATATCACTTTGCCAATTCCACAAGAACTGTCTTAGCGAAAGGATTCTTGAGGGGAAAGCTGTAACTCTGTGAGATGATTTCACAGAACACAAAGAAGTTTCTCAGAAAGCTGCTTTCTCTTTGATATCGGAGGATATTTCCTTTGACCCCATAGTCTTCAAAGGGATCCGAAATATCTCTTCTCAGATTCACAGAAATAAGGCTCTCAAAGAGATCCACGAAATACAGTTGTAACTCTGTGAGATGAATTAAGAGAAAACTAAGCAGTTTCTTAGAAAGCTTCTTTCCATATTTCATCTAAGGATAATTCCTTTTTCACCATAGCCCTCTATGGGCTTCCTAATATCACTTTGCCAATTCCACAAGAACTGTCTTAGCGAAAGGCTTCTTGAGGGGAAAGCAGTAACTCTGTGAGACGATTTCACAGAACAGAAAGAAATTGCTGAGAAAGTTTCTTTCTCTTTGTTATTGGAGCATATTTCCTTTGGCCCTATAGTCTTCCAAGTTATCCGAAATATCTGTTCTCAGATACCCTAGAAATAAGGCTAGCAAAGAGAACCACGCAATACAGATGTAACTCTGTGAGATGAATTAACAGAACACTAAGCAGTTTCTCAGAAAGCCTCTTTGCAGTTCTCATCTGAGGATATTTCCTTTTTCACCATAGCCCTCTATGGGCTTCCAAATATCACTTTGCCAATTCCACAAGAACTGTCTTAGCGAAAGGCTTCTTGAGGGGAAAGCAGTAACTCTGTGAGATGATTTCACAGAACAGAAAGAAATTTCTGAGAAAGCTTCTTTCTCTTTGTTATTGGAGCATATTTCCTTTGGCCCTATCGTCTTCCAAGTTATCCGAAATATCTGTTCTCAGATTCCCTAGAAATAAGGCTAGCAAAGAGAACCACGCAATACAGATGTAACTCTGTGAGATGAATTAACAGAACACTAAGCAGTTTCTCAGAAAGCCTCTTTGCAGTTTTCATCTGAGGATATTTCCTTTTTCACCATAGCCCTCTATGGGCTTCCAAATATCACTTTGCCAATTCCACAAGAACTGTCTTAGCGAAAGGCTTCTTGAGGGGAAAGCTGTAACTCTGTGAGATGATTTCACAGAACACAAAGACGTTTCTCAGAGAACTTCTTTCTCTTTGTTATCGGAGGATATTTCCTTTGGCCCTATAGTCTTCAAAGGTATCCGAAATATCTGTTCTCAGATTCCCCAGAATAAAGGCTAGCAAAGAGATCCACGAAATACAGATGTTACACTGTGTGATGAATTAACAGAACACGAAGCAGTTTCTCAGAAAGCTTCTTTCCAGAGTTCATCTAAGGATATTTCCTTTTTCACCATAGCCCTCTATGGGCCTCCAAATATCACTTTGCCAATTCCACAAGAACTGTCTTAGCGAAAGGCTTCTTGACGGGAAAGCTGTAACTCTGTGAGATGATGTCACAGAACACAAAGGAATTTCTCAGAAAGCTTCTTTCTCTTTGTTATCGGAGGATATTTCCTTTGGCCCTATATCTTCAATGGGATCTGAAATACCTGTTCTCAGGCTCCACTGAAATAAGGCTAGCAAAGAGATCCACGAAATACAGATGTAACTCTGTGAGATGAATGAACAGAACACTAAGCAGTTTCCTAGAAAGCTTCTTTCCATATTTCATCTGAGGATTTTTCCTTTTTCACCATAGCCATCTATGGGCTTCCAAATATCACTTTGCCAATTCCACAAGAACTGTCTTAGCGAAAGGATTCTTGAGGGGAAAGCTGTAACTCTGTGAGATGATTTCACAGAACACAAAGAAGTTTCTCAGAAAGCTTCTTTCTCTTTGTTATCGGAGGATATTTCCTTTGGCCCTATATATTCAATGGGATCCGAAATACCTGTTCTCAGGCTCCACTGAAATAAGGCTAGCAAAGAGATCCACGAAATACAGATGTAACTCTGTGAGATGAATTAACAGAACACGAAGCAGTTTCTCAGAAAGATTCATTCCAGATTTCATCTGAGGATATTTCCTTTTTCACTATAGACCTCTATGGGCTTCAAAATATCACTTTGCCAATTCCACAAGAACTGTCTTACCGAAAGGCTTCTTGAGGGGAAAGCTGTAACTCTGTGAGATGATTTCACAGAACACCAAGAAGTTTCTCAGAAACCTTCTATCTCTTTGTTATCGGAGGATATTTCCTTTGTCCCTATAGTCTTCAAAGGGATTCGAAATATCTGTTCTCAGATTCCACAGAAATAAGGCTAGCAAAGAGATCCAAGAAATACAGATGTAACTCTGTGAGATGAATTAAACGAACACTAAGCAGTTTCTCAGAAAGCTTCTTTCCTGATTTCATCTGAGGATATTTCCTTTTTCACCATAGCCCTCTATGGGCTTCCAAATATCACTTTGCCAATTCCACAAGAACTGTCTTAGCGAAAGGCTTCTTGAGGGGAAAGCTGTAACTCTGTGAGATGATTTCACAGAACACAAAGGAATTTCTCAGAAACCTTCTTTCTCTTTTTTAACGGAGAATATTTCCTTTGGCCCTATAGTCTTCAAAAGCATCCGAAATATCTTTTCTCAGATTCCACAGAAATAAGGCTAGCAAAGAGATCCACGAAATACAGATGTAACTCTGTGAGATGAATTAACCGAACACTAAGCAGTTTCTCAGAAAGCTTCTTTCCAGATTTCATCTGAGGATATTTCCTTTTTCAGCATAGCCCTCTATGGGCTTCCAAATATCACTTTGCCAATTCCACAAGTACGGTCTAAGCGAAAGGCTTCTTGAGGGGAAAGCTGTAACTCTGTGAGATGATTTCATAGAACACAAAGGAATTTCTCAGAAAGCTTCTTTCTCTTTGTTATTGGAGGAAATTTCCTTTGGCCCTATTGTCTTCAAAGGGATCTGAAATATCTGTTCTCGGATTCCACAGAAATAAGGCTAGCAAAGAGATCCACGAAATACAGATGTAACACTATGAGATGAATTAACAGAACACTAAGCAGTTCCTCAGAAAGCTTCTTTCCAGATTTCATCGGAGGATATTTCCTTTTTCACCATAGTCCTCTATGGGCTTCCAAATATCACTTTGCCAATTCCACAAGAACTGTCTTAGCGAAAGGATTCTTGAGGGGAAAGCTGTAACTCTGTGAGATGATTTCACAGAACACAAAGAAGTTTCTCAGAAAGCTGCTTTCTCTTTGATATCGGAGGATATTTCCTTTGACCCCATAGTCTTCAAAGGGATCCGAAATATCTCTTCTCAGATTCACAGAAATAAGGCTCTCAAAGAGATCCACGAAATACAGTTGTAACTCTGTGAGATGAATTAACAGGAAACTAAGCAGTTTCTTAGAAAGCTTCTTTCCATATTTCATCTAAGGATAATTCCTTTTTCACCATAGCCCTCTATGGGCTTCCTAATATCACTTTGCCAATTCCACAAGAACTGTCTTAGCGAAAGGCTTCTTGATGGGAAAGCAGTAACTCTGTGAGATGATTTCACAGAACAGAAAGAAATTTCTGAGAAAGCTTCTTTCTCTTTGTTATTGGAGCATATTTCCTTTGGCCCTATAGTCTTCCAAGTTATCCGAAATATCTGTTCTCAGATTCCCTAGAAATAAGGCTAGCAAAGAGAACCACGCAATACAGATGTAACTCTGTGAGATGAATTAACAGAACACTAAGCAGTTTCTCAGAAAGCCTCTTTGCAGTTTTCATCTGAGGATATTTCCTTTTTCACCATAGCCCTCTATGGGCTTCCAAATATCACTTTGCCAATTCCACAAGAACTGTCTTAGCGAAAGGCTTCTTGAGGGGAAAGCTGTAACTCTGTGAGATGATTTCACAGAACACAAAGACGTTTCTCAGAGAGCTTCTTTCTCTTTGTATCGGAGGATATTTCCTTTGGCCCTATAGTCTTCAAAGGTATCCGAAATATCTGTTCTCAGATTCCCCAGAATAAAGGCTAGCAAAGAGATCCACGAAATACAGATGTAACTCTGTGAGATGATTTCACAGAACACAAAGGAATTTCTCAGAAAGCTTCTTTCTCTTTGATATCGGAGGATATTTCCTTTGGCCCTAATGTCTTCAAAGGGATCTGAAATATCTGTTCTCAGATTCCACAGAAATAAGGCTAGCAAAGTGATCCACGAAATACAGATGTAACTCTTTGAGATGAATTAACAGAAGACTAAGCAGTTCCTCAGAAAGCTTCTTTCCAGATTTCATCTGAGGATATTTCCTTTTTCACCATAGCCCTCTATGGGCTTCCAAATATCACTTTGCGAATTCCACAAGAACTGTCTTAACAAAAGGCTTCTTGGGGGAAAGCTGTAACTCTGTGAGACGATTTCACAGAACACAAAGAAGTTTCTCAGACAGCTTCTTTCTCTTTGTTATCGGAGGATATTTCCTTTGACCCTGTAGTCTTCAATTGGATCCGAAATATCTGTTTTCAGATTCCACTGAAATAAGGCAAGCAAAGTGATCTACGAAATACAGATGTAACTCTGTGAGATGAATTAACAGATCACTAAGCAGTTTCTCAGAAAGCTTCTTTCCAGATTTCATCTGAGGATATTTCCTTTTTCACCATAGCCCTCTATGGGCTTCCAAATATCACTTTGCCAATTCCACAAGAACTGTCTTTGCGAAAGGCTTCTTGAGGGGAAAGCTGTAATTCTGTGAGATGATTTCACAGAACACAAAGAAGTTTCTCAGAAAGCTTCTTTCTCTTTGTTATCGGAGTATATTTCCTTTGGAACTATATCTTCAATGGGATATGAAATACCAGTTCTGAGGCTCCACTGAAATAAGGCTAGCAAAGAGATCAACGAAATACAGATGTAACTCTGTGAGATGAATTAACAGAACACTGAGCAGTTTCTCAGAAAGCTTTTTTCCAGATTTCATCTGAGGATAATTCCTTTTTCACCATAGCCCTCTATGGGCTTCCAAATATGACTTTGCCAATTCCACAAAAACTGTCTTAACGAAAGGCTTCTTGAGGGGAAAGCTGTAACTCTGTGAGATGATTTCACAGAACAGAAAGAAATTTCTCAGAAAGCTTCTTTCTCTTTTTTATCGGAGGATATTTCCTTTGGTCCTATAGTCTTCAAAGGGATCAGAAATATCTGTTCTCAGATTCCACAGAAATAAGGCTAGCAAAGAGATCCAGGAAATACAGATGTAACTCTGTGAGATGAATTAACCGAACACTAAGCAGTTTCTCAGAAAGCTTCTTTCCAGATTTCATCTGAGGATATTTCCTTTTTCACCATAGCCATGTATGGGCTTCCAAATATCACTTTGCCAATTGCACAAGAACTGTCTTAGCGAAAGGCTTCTTGAGGGGAAAGCTGTAACTCTGTGAGATGATTTCACAGAACACAAAGAAGTTTCTCAGAAAGCTTCTTTCTCTTTGTTATCGGAGGATATTTCCTTTGGCCCTATAGTCTTTAAAGGGATCGGAAATATCTGTTCTCAGATTCCACAGAAATAAGGCTAGCAAAGAGATCCACGAAATACAGATGTAACTCTGTGAGATGAATTAACAGAAAACTAAGCAGTTTCTCAGAAAGGTTCTTTCCATATTTCATCTGAGGATAATTCCTTTTTCACCATAGCCCTCTATGGGCTTCCAAATATCACTTTGCCAATTCCACAAGAACTGTCTTAGCGAAAGGCTTCTTGAGGGGAAAGCAGTAACTCTGTGAGATGATTTCACAGAACAGAAAGAAATTTCTCAGAAAGCTTCTTTCTCTTTGCTTTCAGAGGATATTTCCTTTGGCCCTATAGTCTTCAAAGGGATCCGAAATATCTGTTCACAGATTCCACAGAAATAAGGCTAGCAAAGAGATCCAAGAAATACAGATGAAACTCTGTGAGATGAATTAACCGAACACTAAGCAGTTTCTCAGAAAGCTTCTTTCCAGATTTCATCTGAGGATAATTCCTTTTTCACCATAGCCCTCTATGGGCTTCCAAATATCACTTTGCCAATTCCACAAGAACTGTCTTAGCGAAAGGCTTCTTGAGGGGAAAGCTGTAACTCTGTGAGATGATTTCACAGAACGCAAAGAAGTTTCTCAGAAAGCTTCTTTCTCTTTGTTATCGGAGGATATTTCCTTTGGCCCTATAGTCTTCAAAGGGATCCGAAATATCTGATCTCAGATTCCACAGAAATAAGGCTAGCAAAGAGATCCACGAAATACAGATGTAACTCTGTGAGATGAATTAACAGAACACGAAGCAGTTTCTAAGAAAGCTTCTTTCCAGATTTCATCTTAGGATATTTCCTTTTTCACCATAGCCCTCTCTGGGCTTCCAAATATCACTTTGCCAATTCCACAAGAACTGTATTAGTGAGAGGCTTCTTGAGGGGAAAGCTGTAACTCTGTGAGATGATTTCACAGAACACAAAGAAGTTTCTCAGAAAGCTTCTTTCTCTTTGTTATCGGAGGATACTTCCTTTGGCCCTATAGTCTTCAAAGGGATCCGAAATATCTGTTCTCAGATTCCACAGAAATAAGGCTAGCAAAACGATCCAGGAAATACAGATGTAACTCGGTGAGATGAATTAACAGAACACTAAGAAGTTTCTCAGAAAGCTTCTTTCCAGATTTAATCTGAGGATATTTCCTTTTTCACCATAGCCCTCTATGGGCTTCCAAATATCACTTTGCCAATTCCACAAGAACTATCTTAGCGAAAGGCTTCTTGAGAGGAAAGCTGTAACTCTGTGAGATGATTTCACAGAACGCAAAGAAGTTTCTCAGAAAGCTTCTTTCTCTTTGTTATCGGAGGATATTTCCTTTGGCCCTGTAGTCTTCAAAGGGATCCGAAATATCTGTTCTCAGATTCCACAGAAATAATGCTAGCAAAGAGATCCACGAAATACAGATGTAACTCTGTGAGATGAATTAACAGAACACTAAGTAGTTTCTCAGAAAGCTTCTTTCCAGATTTCATCTGAGGATGTTTCCTTTTTCACCATAGCCCTCTATGGGCTTCCAAATATCACTTTGCCAATTCCACAAGAACTGTCGTAGCGAAAGGCTTCTTGAGGGGAAAGGTGTAACTCTTTGAGATGATTTCACAGAACACAAAGAAGTTTCTCAGAAAGCTTCTTTCTCTTTGTTAAAGCAGGATATTTCCTTTGGCCCTATAGTCTCTAAAGGGATCCGAAACATCTATTCTCAGATTCCACAGAAATAGGGCTAGCAAAGAGATCCACGAAATACAGATGTAACTCTGTGAGATGAATTAACCGAACACTAAGCAGTTTCTCAGAAAGCTTCTTTCCAGATTTCATCTGAGGATATTTCCTTTTTCACCGTAGCCCTCTATGGGCTTCCAAATATCACTTTGCCAATTCCACAAGAACTGTCTTAGCGAAAGGCTTCTTGAGGGGAAAGCTTTAACTCTGTGAGATGATTTCACAGAACACAACGACGTTTCTCAGAGAGCTTCTTTCTCTTTGTTATCGGAGGATGTTTCCTTTGGCCCTATTGTCTTCAAAGGTATCCGAAATATCTGTTCTCAGATTCCACAGAAATAAGGCTAGCAAAGAGATCCACAAAATACAGATGTAAATCTGTGAGATGAATTAACAGAACACGAAGCAGTTTCTCAGAAAGCTTCTTTCCAGATTTCATCTGAGGATAATTCCTTTTTCACCATAGCCCTCTATGGGCTTCCAAATATCACTTTGCCCATTCCACAAGAACTGTCTTAGCGAAAGGCTTCTTGAGGGGAAAGCTGTAACTCTGTGAGATGATTTCACAGAATGCAAAGAAGTTTCTCAGAATGCTTCTTTCTCTTTGTTATCGGAGGATATTTCCTTTAGCCCTATAGTCTTCAAAGGGATCCGAAATATCTGTTCTCAGATTCCACAGAAATGAGGCTAGCAAAGAGATCCCCGAAATACAGATGTAACTCGGTGAGATGAATTAACAGAACACTAAGCAGTTTCTCAGAAAGCTTCTTTCCAGATTTCATCTGAGGATAATTCCTTTTTCACCATAGCCCTCTATGGGCTTCCAAATATGACTTTGCCAATTCCACAAAAACTGTCTTAACGAAAGGCTTCTTGAGGGGAAAGCTGTAACTCTGTGAGATGATTTCACAGAACAGAAAGAAATTTCTCAGAAAGCTTCTTTCTCTTTTTTATCGGAGGATATTTCCTTTGGTCCTATAGTCTTCAAAGGGATCAGAAATATCTGTTCTCAGATTCCACAGAAATAAGGCTAGCAAAGAGATCCAGGAAATACAGATGTAACTCTGTGAGATGAATTAACCGAACACTAAGCAGTTTCTCAGAAAGCTTCTTTCCAGATTTCATCTGAGGATATTTCCTTTTTCACCATAGCCATCTATGGGCTTCCAAATATCACTTTGCCAATTGCACAAGAACTGTCTTAGCGAAAGGCTTCTTGAGGGGAAAGCTGTAACTCTGTGAGATGATTTCACAGAACACAAAGAAGTTTCTCAGAAAGCTTCTTTCTCTTTGTTATCGGAGGATATTTCCTTTGGCCCTATAGTCTTTAAAGGGATCGGAAATATCTGTTCTCAGATTCCACAGAAATAAGGCTAGCAAAGAGATCCACGAAATACAGATGTAACTCTGTGAGATGAATTAACAGAAAACTAAGCAGTTTCTCAGAAAGGTTCTTTCCATATTTCATCTGAGGATAATTCCTTTTTCACCATAGCCCTCTATGGGCTTCCAAATATCACTTTGCCAATTCCACAAGAACTGTCTTAGCGAAAGGCTTCTTGAGGGGAAAGCAGTAACTCTGTGAGATGATTTCACAGAACAGAAAGAAATTTCTCAGAAAGCTTCTTTCTCTTTGCTTTCAGAGGATATTTCCTTTGGCCCTATAGTCTTCAAAGGGATCCGAAATATCTGTTCACAGATTCCACAGAAATAAGGCTAGCAAAGAGATCCAAGAAATACAGATGAAACTCTGTGAGATGAATTAACCGAACACTAAGCAGTTTCTCAGAAAGCTTCTTTCCAGATTTCATCTGAGGATAATTCCTTTTTCACCATAGCCCTCTATGGGCTTCCAAATATCACTTTGCCAATTCCACAAGAACTGTCTTAGCGAAAGGCTTCTTGAGGGGAAAGCTGTAACTCTGTGAGATGATTTCACAGAACGCAAAGAAGTTTCTCAGAAAGCTTCTTTCTCTTTGTTATCGGAGGATATTTCCTTTGGCCCTATAGTCTTCAAAGGGATCCGAAATATCTGATCTCAGATTCCACAGAAATAAGGCTAGCAAAGAGATCCACGAAATACAGATGTAACTCTGTGAGATGAATTAACAGAACACGAAGCAGTTTCTAAGAAAGCTTCTTTCCAGATTTCATCTTAGGATATTTCCTTTTTCACCATAGCCCTCTCTGGGCTTCCAAATATCACTTTGCCAATTCCACAAGAACTGTATTAGTGAGAGGCTTCTTGAGGGGAAAGCTGTAACTCTGTGAGATGATTTCACAGAACACAAAGAAGTTTCTCAGAAAGCTTCTTTCTCTTTGTTATCGGAGGATACTTCCTTTGGCCCTATAGTCTTCAAAGGGATCCGAAATATCTGTTCTCAGATTCCACAGAAATAAGGCTAGCAAAACGATCCAGGAAATACAGATGTAACTCGGTGAGATGAATTAACAGAACACTAAGAAGTTTCTCAGAAAGCTTCTTTCCAGATTTAATCTGAGGATATTTCCTTTTTCACCATAGCCCTCTATGGGCTTCCAAATATCACTTTGCCAATTCCACAAGAACTATCTTAGCGAAAGGCTTCTTGAGAGGAAAGCTGTAACTCTATGAGATGATTTCACAGAACGCAAAGAAGTTTCTCAGAAAGCTTCTTTCTCTTTGTTATCGGAGGATATTTCCTTTGGCCCTGTAGTCTTCAAAGGGATCCGAAATATCTGTTCTCAGATTCCACAGAAATAATGCTAGCAAAGAGATCCACGAAATACAGATGTAACTCTGTGAGATGAATTAACAGAACACTAAGTAGTTTCTCAGAAAGCTTCTTTCCAGATTTCATCTGAGGATGTTTCCTTTTTCACCATAGCCCTCTATGGGCTTCCAAATATCACTTTGCCAATTCCACAAGAACTGTCGTAGCGAAAGGCTTCTTGAGGGGAAAGGTGTAACTCTTTGAGATGATTTCACAGAACACAAAGAAGTTTCTCAGAAAGCTTCTTTCTCTTTGTTAAAGCAGGATATTTCCTTTGGCCCTATAGTCTCTAAAGGGATCCGAAACATCTATTCTCAGATTCCACAGAAATAGGGCTAGCAAAGAGATCCACGAAATACAGATGTAACTCTGTGAGATGAATTAACCGAACACTAAGCAGTTTCTCAGAAAGCTTCTTTCCAGATTTCATCTGAGGATATTTCCTTTTTCACCGTAGCCCTCTATGGGCTTCCAAATATCACTTTGCCAATTCCACAAGAACTGTCTTAGCGAAAGGCTTCTTGAGGGGAAAGCTTTAACTCTGTGAGATGATTTCACAGAACACAACGACGTTTCTCAGAGAGCTTCTTTCTCTTTGTTATCGGAGGATGTTTCCTTTGGCCCTATTGTCTTCAAAGGTATCCGAAATATCTGTTCTCAGATTCCACAGAAATAAGGCTAGCAAAGAGATCCACAAAATACAGATGTAAATCTGTGAGATGAATTAACAGAACACGAAGCAGTTTCTCAGAAAGCTTCTTTCCAGATTTCATCTGAGGATAATTCCTTTTTCACCATAGCCCTCTATGGGCTTCCAAATATCACTTTGCCCATTCCACAAGAACTGTCTTAGCGAAAGGCTTCTTGAGGGGAAAGCTGTAACTCTGTGAGATGATTTCACAGAACACAAAGAAGTTTCTCAGAATGCTTCTTTCTCTTTGTTATCGGAGGATATTTCCTTTAGCCCTATAGTCTTCAAAGGGATCCTAAATATCTGTTCTCAGATTCCACAGAAATGAGGCTAGCAAAGAGATCCCCGAAATACAGATGTACCTCGGTGAGATGAATTAACAGAACACTAAGCAGTTTCTCAGAAAGCTTCTTTCCAGATTTCATCTGAGGATATTTCCTTTTTCAACATAGCCCTCTATGGGCCCCAAATATCACTTTGCCAATTCCACAAGAACTGTGTTAGCGAATGGCTTCTTGAGGGGAAAGCTGTAACTCTGTGAGATGATTTCACAGAACGCCAAGAAGTTTCTCAGAAAGCTTCTTTGTCTTTGTTATATGAGGATATTTCCTTTGGCCCTATTGTCTTCAAAGGGATCCGAAATATCTGTTCTCAGATTCCACAGAAATGAGGCTAGCAAAGAGATCCACGAAATACAGATGTAACTCTGTGAGATGAATTAGCAGAACACTAAGCAGTTTCTCAGAAAGCTTCTTTCCAGATTTCATCTGAGGATATTTCCTTTTTCACCATAGCCCTCTATGGGCTTCCAAATATCACTTTTTCCAATTGCACAAGAACTGTCTTAGCGAAAGGCTTCTTGAGGGGAAAGCTGTAACTCTGTGAGATGATTTCACAGAACACAAAGAAGTTTCTCAGAAAGCTTCTTTCTCTTTGTTATCGGAGGATATTTCCTTTGGCCCTATATCTTCAATGGGATCTGAAATACCTGTTCTCAGGCTCCACTGAAATAAGGCTAGCAAAGAGATCCACGAAATACAGATGTAACTCTGTGAGATGAATTAACAGAACACTAAGCAGTTTCTCAGAAAACTTCTTTCCAGATTTCATCTGAGGATATTTCCTTATTCACCATAGCCCTCTATGGGCTTCCAAATATCACTTTGCCAATCCCACAAGAACTGTCTTAGCGAAAGGCTTCTTGAGGGGAAAGCTGTAACTCTGTGAGATGATTTCACAGAACGCAAAGAAGTTTCTCAGAAAGCTTCTTTCTCTTTGTTATCGGAGGATAGTAACTTTGGCCCTATAGTCTTCAAAGGGATCCGAAATATCTGTTCTCAGATTTCACAGAAATAAGGCTAGCAAAGAGATCCACGAAATACAGATGTAACTCTGTGAGATGAATTAACCTAACCCTAAGCAGTTTCTCAGAAAGCTTCTTTCCAGATTTCATCTGAGGATATTTCCTTTTTCACCATAGCCCTCTATGGGCTTCCAAATATCACTTTGCCAATTCCACAAGAACTGTCTTAGCGAAAGGCTTCTTGAGGGGAAAGCTGTAACTCTGTGAGATGATTTCATAGAACACAAAGGAATTTCTCAGAAAGCTTCTTTCTCTTTGTTATCGGAGGATATTTCCTTTGGCCCTATTGTCTTCAAAGGGATCTGAAATATCTCTTCCCAGATTCCACAGAAATAAGGCTATCAAAGAGATCCACGAAATACAGATGTAACTCAGTGAGATGAATTAACAGAAAACTAAGCAGTTTCTCAGAAAGCTTCTTTCCATATTTCGTCTGAGGATAATTCCTTTTTCACCATAGCCCTGTATGGGCTTCCAAATATCACTTTGCCAATTTCACAAGAACTGTCTTAGCGAAAGGCTTCTTGAGGGGAATGCTGTAACTCTGTGAGATGATTTCACAGAACAGAAAGAAGTTTCTCAGAAAGCTTCTTTCTCTTTTTTATCGGAGGATATTTCCTTTGGCCCTAGAGTCTTCAAAGGGATCCGAAATATCTGTTCTCAGATTCCACAGAAATAAGGCTAGCAAAGAGATCCAAGAAATACAGATGTAACTCTGTGAGATGAATTAACCGAACGCTAAGCAGTTTCTCAGAAAGCTTCTTTCCATATTTCATCTGAGGATATTTCCTTTTTCACCATAGCCCTCTATGGGCTTCCAAATATCACTTTGCCAATTCCACAAGAGCTGTCTGAGCGAAAGGCTTCTTGAGGGGAAAGCTGTAACTCTGTGAGATGATTTCACTGAACGCAAAGAAGTTTCTCAGAAAGCTTCTTTCTCTTTGTTATCGGAGGATATTTTCTTTGGCCCTATATATTCAATGGGATCCGAAATACCTGTTCTCAGGCTCCACTGAAATAAGGCTAGCAAAGAGATCCACGAAATACAGATGTAACTCTGTGAGATGAATTAACAGAACACGAAGCAGTTTCTCAGAAAGATTCTTTCCAGATTTCATCTGAGGATATTTCCTTTTTCACCATAGCCCTCTATGGGCTTCAAAATATCACTTTGCCAATTCCACAAGAACTGTCTTAGCGAAAGGCTTCTTGAAGGGAAAGCTGTAACTCTGTGAGATGATTTCACAGAACACCAAGAAGTTTCTCAGAAACCTTCTATCTCTTTGTTATCGGAGGATATTTCCTTTTTCCCTATAGTCTTCAAAGGGATTCGAAATATCTGTTCTCAGATTCCACAGAAATAAGGCTAGCAAAGAGATCCACGAAATACAGATGTAACTCTGTTAGATGAATTAACCGAACACTAAGGAGTTTCTCAGAAAGCTTCTTTCCAGATTTCATCTGAGGATATCTCCTTCTTCACCATAGCCCTCTATGGGCTTCCAAATATCACTTTTCCAATTCCACAAGAAGTGTCTTAGCGAAAGGCTTCTTGAGGGGAAAGCTGTAACTCTGTGAGATGATTTCACAGAACACAAAGGAATTTCTCAGAAAGCTTCTTTCTCTTTGATATCGGAGGATATTTCCTTTGGCCCTAATGTCTTCAAAGGGATCTGAAATATCTGTTCTCAGATTCCACAGAAATAAGGCTAGCAAAGTGATCCAGGAAATACAGATGTAACTCTGTGAGATGTATTAACCGAACACTAAGCAGTTTCTCAGAAAGCTTCTTTCAAGATTTCATCTGAGGATATTTCCTTTTTCACCATAGCCCTCTATGGGCTTCCAAATATCACTTTGCCAATTACACAAGAACTGTCTTAGTGAAAGGCTTCTTCAGGGAAAAGCTGTAACTCTGTGAGATGATTTCACAGAATGCAAAGAAGTTTCTCAGAAAGCTTCTTTCTCTTTGTTATCGGAGGATATTTCCTTTAGCCCTATAGTCTTCAAAGGGATCCGAAATATCAGTTCTCACATTCCACAGAAATAAGGCTAGCAAAGAGATCCACGAAATACAGATGTAACTCTGTGAGATGAATTAACCGAACACTAAGCAGTTTCTCAGAAAGCTTCTTTCCAGATTTCATCTGAGGATATTTCCTTTTTCACCATAGCCCTCTATGGGCTTCCAAATATCACTTTGCCAATTCCACAAGAACTGTCTTAGCGAAAGGCTTCTTGAGGGGAAAGATGTAACTCTGTGAGATGATTTCACAGAACACAACGACGTTTCTCAGAGAGATTCTTTCTCTTTGTAATAGGAGGATATTTCGTTTGGCCCTATAGTCTTCAAAGGTATCCGAAATATCTGTTCTCAGATTCCACAGAATAAAGGCTAGCAAAGATATCCACGAAATACAGATGTAACTCTGTGAGATGAATTAACAGAACACTAAGCAGTTTCTCAGAAAGCTTCTTTCCAGATTTCATCTGAGGATATTTCCTTTTTCACCATAGCCCTCTATGGGCTTCCAAATATCACTTTGCCAATTCCACAAGAACTGTCTTAGCGAAAGGCTTCTTGAGGGGAAAGCTGTAACTCTGTGAGATGATTTCACAGAACACAAAGAAGTTTCTCAGAAAGCTTCTTTCTCTTTGTTATCGGAGGATATTTCCTTTGGCCCTATATCTTCAATGGGATCTGAAATACCTGTTCTCAGGCTCCACTGAAATAAGGCTAGTAAAGAGATCGAGGAAATACAGATGTAACACTGTGAGATGAATTAACAGAACACTAAGCAGTTTCTCAGAAAGCTTCTTTCCAGATTTCATCTGAGGATATTTCCTTTTTCACCATAGCCCTCTATGGGCTTCCAAATATCACTTTGCCAATTCCACAAGAACTGTCTTAGCGAAAGGCTTCTTGAGGGGAAAGCTGTAACTCTGTGAGATGATTTCACAGAACGCAAAGAAGTTTCTCAGAAAGCTTCTTTCTCTTTGTTATCGGAGGATATTTCCTTTTCCCCTATATCTTCAATGGTATCTGAAATACCTGTTCTCAGGCTCCACTGAAATAAGGCTAGCAAAGAGATCCACGAAATACAGATGTAACTCTGTGAGATGAATTAACAGAACACTAAGCAGTTTCTCAGAAAGCTTCTTTCCAGATTTCATCTGAGGATATTTCCTTTTTCACCATAGCCCTCTATGGGCTTCAAAATATCACTTAGCCAATTCCACAAGAACTGTCTTAGTGAAAGGCTTCTTGAGGGGAAAGCTGTAACTCTGTGAGATGATTTCACAGAACGCAAAGAAGTTTCTCAGAAAGCTTCTTTCTCTTTGTTATCGGAGGATATTTCCTTTGGCCCTATTGTCTTCAAAGGGATCCGAAATATCTGTTCTCAGATTTCACAATAATAAGGCTAGCAAAGAGATCCACCAAATACAGATGTAACTCTGTGAGATGAATTAACCTAACCCTAAGCAGTTTCTCAGAAAGCTTCTTTCCAGATTTCATCTGAGGATATTTCCTTTTTCACCGTAGCCCTCTATGGGCTTCCAAATATCACTTTGCCAATTCCACAAGAACTGTCTTAGCGAAAGGCTTCTTGAGGGTAAAGCTGTAACTCTGTGAGATGATTTCATAGAACACAAAGGAATTTCCCAGAAAGCTTCTTTGTCTTTGTTATCGGAGGATATTTCCTTTAGCCCTATTGTCTTCAAAGGGATCTGAAATATCTCTTCTCAGATTCCACAGAAATAAGGCTATCAAAGAGATCCACGAAATACAGATATAACTCAGTGAGATGAATTAACAGAAAACTAAGCAGTTTCTCAGAAAGCTTCTTTCCATATTTCGTCAGAGGATAATTCCTTTTTCAGCATAGCCCTCTATGGGCTTCCAAATATCACTTTGCCAATTCCACAAGAACTGTCTTAGCGAAAGGCTTCTTGAGGGGAAAGCTGTAACTCTGTGAGATGATTTCACAGAACGCAAAGAAGTTTCTCAGAAAGCTTCTTTCTCTTTGTTATCGGAGGATATTTCCTTTGGCCCTATATCTTCAATGGGATCTGAAATACCTGTTCTCAGGCTCCACTGAAATAAGGCTAGCAAAGAGATCCACGAAATACAGATGTAACTCTGTGAGATGAATTAACCGAACGCTAAGCAGTTTCTCAGAAAGCTTCTTTCCATATTTCATCTGAGGATATTTCGTTTTTCACCATAGCCCTCTATGGGCTTCCAAATATCACTTTGCCAATTCCACAAGAGCTGTCTGAGCGAAAGGCTTCTTGAGGGGAAAGCTGTAACTCTGTGAGATGATTTCACCGAACGCAAAGAAGTTTCTCAGAAAGCTTCTTTCTCTTTGTTATCGGAGGATATTTTCTTTGGCCCTATATATTCAATGGGATCCGAAATACCTGTTCTCAGGCTCCACTGAAATAAGGCTAGCAAAGAGATCCACGAAATACAGATGTAACTCTGTGAGATGAATTAACAGAACACGAAGCAGTTTCTCAGAAAGATTCTTTCCAGATTTCATCTGAGGATATTTCCTTTTTCACCATAGCCCTCTATGGGCTTCAAAATATCACTTTGCCAATTCCACAAGAACTGTCTTAGCGAAAGGCTTCTTGAAGGGAAAGCTGTAACTCTGTGAGATGATTTCACAGAACACCAAGAAGTTTCTCAGAAACCTTCTATCTCTTTGTTATCGGAGGATATTTCCTTTTTCCCTATAGTCTTCAAAGGGATTCGAAATATCTGTTCTCAGATTCCACAGAAATAAGGCTAGCAAAGAGATCCACGAAATACAGATGTAACTCTGTTAGATGAATTAACCGAACACTAAGGAGTTTCTCAGAAAGCTTCTTTCCAGATTTCATCTGAGGATATCTCCTTCTTCACCATAGCCCTCTATGGGCTTCCAAATATCACTTTTCCAATTCCACAAGAAGTGTGTTAGCGAAAGGCTTCTTGAGGGGAAAGCTGTAACTCTGTGAGATGATTTCACAGAACACAAAGGAATTTCTCAGAAAGCTTCTTTCTCTTTGATATCGGAGGATATTTCCTTTGGCCCTAATGTCTTCAAAGGGATCTGAAATATCTGTTCTCAGATTCCACAGAAATAAGGCTAGCAAAGTGATCCAGGAAATACAGATGTAACTCTGTGAGATGTATTAACCGAACACTAAGCAGTTTCTCAGAAAGCTTCTTTCAAGATTTCATCTGAGGATATTTCCTTTTTCACCATAGCCCTCTATGGGCTTCCAAATATCACTTTGCCAATTACACAAGAACTGTCTTAGTGAAAGGCTTCTTCAGGGAAAAGCTGTAACTCTGTGAGATGATTTCACAGAATGCAAAGAAGTTTCTCAGAAAGCTTCTTTCTCTTTGTTATCGGAGGATATTTCCTTTAGCCCTATAGTCTTCAAAGGGATCCGAAATATCAGTTCTCACATTCCACAGAAATAAGGCTAGCAAAGAGATCCACGAAATACAGATGTAACTCTGTGAGATGAATTAACCGAACACTAAGCAGTTTCTCAGAAAGCTTCTTTCCAGATTTCATCTGAGGATATTTCCTTTTTCACCATAGCCCTCTATGGGCTTCCAAATATCACTTTGCCAATTCCACAAGAACTGTCTTAGCGAAAGGCTTTTTGAGGGGAAAGCTGTAACTCTGTGAGATGATTTCACAGAACACAACGACGTTCCTCAGAGAGCTTCTTTCTCTTTGTAATAGGAGGATATTTCGTTTGGCCCTATAGTCTTCAATGGTATCCGAAATATCTGTTCTCAGATTCCACAGAATAAAGGCTAGCAAAGATATCCACGAAATACAGATGTAACTCTGTGAGATGAATTAACAGAACACTAAGCAGTTTCTCAGAAAGCTTCTTTCCAGATTTCATCTGAGGATATTTCCTTTTTCAACATAGCCCTCTATGGGCTTCCAAATATCACTTTGCCAATTCCACAAGAACTGTCTTAGCGAAAGGCTTCTTGAGGGGAAAGCTGTAACTCTGTGAGATGATTTCACAGAACACAAAGAAGTTTCTCAGAAAGCTTCTTTCTCTTTGTTATCGGAGGATATTTCCTTTGGCCCTATATCTTCAATGGGATCTGAAATACCTGTTCTCAGGCTCCACTGAAATAAGGCTAGTAAAGAGATCGAGGAAATACAGATGAAACTCTGTGAGATGAATTAACAGAACACTAAGCAGTTTCTCAGAAAGCTTCTTTCCAGATTTCATCTGAGGATATTTCCTTTTTCACCATAGCCCTCTATGGGCTTCCAAATATCACTTTGCCAATTCCACAAGAACTGTCTTAGCGAAAGGCTTCTTGAGGGGAAAGCTGTAACTCTGTGAGATGATTTCACAGAACGCAAAGAAGTTTCTCAGAAAGCTTCTTTCTCTTTGTTATCGGAGGATATTTCCTTTTCCCCTATATCTTCAATGGTATCTGAAATACCTGTTCTCAGGCTCCACTGAAATAAGGCTAGCAAAGAGATCCACGAAATACAGATGTAACTCTGTGAGATGAATTAAGAGAACACTAAGCAGTTTCTCAGAAAGCTTCTTTCCAGATTTCATCTGAGGATATTTCCTTTTTCACCATAGCCCTCTATGGGCTTCCAAATATCACTTAGCCAATTCCACAAGAACTGTCTTAGTGAAAGGCTTCTTGAGGGGAAAGCTGTAACTCTGTGAGATGATTTCACAGAATGCAAAGAAGTTTCTCAGAAAGCTTCTTTCTCTTTGTTATCGGAGGATATTTCCTTTGGCCCTATTGTCTTCAAAGGGATCCGAAATATCTGTTCTCAGATTTCACAATAATAAGGCTAGCAAAGAGATCCACCAAATACAGATGTAACTCTGTGAGATGAATTAACCTAACCCTAAGCAGTTTCTCAGAAAGCTTCTTTCCAGATTTCATCTGAGGATATTTCCTTTTTCACCGTAGCCCTCTATGGGCTTCCAAATATCACTTTGCCAATTCCACAAGAACTGTCTTAGCGAAAGGCTTCTTGAGGGTAAAGCTGTAACTCTGTGAGATGATTTCATAGAACACAAAGGAATTTCCCAGAAAGCTTCTTTGTCTTTGTTATCGGAGGATATTTCCTTTAGCCCTATTGTCTTCAAAGGGATCTGAAATATCTCTTCTCAGATTCCACAGAAATAAGGCTATCAAAGAGATCCACGAAATACAGATGTAACTCAGTGAGATGAATTAACAGAAAACTAAGCAGTTTCTCAGAAAGCTTCTTTCCATATTTCGTCAGAGGATAATTCCTTTTTCAGCATAGCCCTCTATGGGCTTCCAAATATCACTTTGCCAATTCCACAAGAACTGTCTTAGCGAAAGGCTTCTTGACGGGAAAGCTGTAACTCTGTGAGATGATTTCACAGAACGCAAAGAAGTTTCTCAGAAAGCTTCTTTCTCTTTGTTATCGGAGGATATTTCCTTTGGCCCTATATCTTCAATGGGATCTGAAATACCTGTTCTCAGGCTCCACTGAAATAAGGCTAGCAAAGAGATCCACGAAATACAGATGTAACTCTGTGACATGAATGAACAGAACACTAAGCAGTTTCTCAGAAAGCTTCTTTCCAGATTTCATCTGTAGATATTTCCTTTTTCACCATAGCCCTCTATGGGCTTCTAAATATCACTTTGCCAATTCCACAAGAACTGTCTTAGCGAAAGTCTTCTTGAGGGGAAAGCTGTAACTCTGTGAGATGATTTCACAGAACGCAAAGAAGTTTCTCAGAAAGCTTCTTTCTCTTTGTTATCGGAGGATATTTCCTTTTCCCCTATATCTTCAATGGTGTCTGAAATACCTGTTCTCAGGCTCCACTGAAATAAGGCTAGCAAAGAGATCCACGAAATACAGATGTAACTCTGTGAGATGAATTAACAGAACACTAAGCAGTTTCTCAGAAAGCTTCTTTCCAGATTTCATCTGAGGATATTTCCTTTTTCACCATAGCCCTCTATGGGCTTCCAAATATCACTTAGCCAATTCCACAAGAACTGTCTTAGTGAAAGGCTTCTTGAGGGGAAAGCTGTAACTCTGTGAGATGATTTCACAGAACGCAAAGAAGTTTCTCAGAAAGCTTCTTTCTCTTTGTTATCGGAGGATATTTCCTTTGGCCCTATAGTCTTCAAAGGGATCCGAAGTATCTGTTCTCAGATTTCACAATAATAAGGCTAGCAAAGAGATCCACCAAATACAGATGTAACTCTGTGAGATGAATTAACCTAACCCTAAGCAGTTTCTCAGAAAGCTTCTTTCCAGATTTCATCTGAGGATATTTCCTTTTTCACCATAGCCCTCTATGGGCTTCCAAATATCACTTTGCCAACTCCACAAGAACTGTCTTAGCGAAAGGCTTCTTGAGGGTAAAGCTGTAACTCTGTGAGATGATTTCATAGAACACAAAGGAATTTCTCAGAAAGCTTCTTTGTCTTTGTTATCGGGGGATATTTCCTTTAGCCCTATTGTCTTCAAAGGGATCTGAAATATCTCTTCTCAGATTCCACAGAAATAAGGCTATCAAAGAGATCCACGAAATACAGATGTAACTCAGTGAGATGAATTAACAGAAAACTAAGCAGTTTCTCAGAAAGCTTCTTTCCATATTTCGTCAGAGGATAATTCCTTTTTCAGCATAGCCCTCTATGGGCTTCCAAATATCACTTTGCCAATTCCACAAGAACTGTCTTAGCGAAAGGCTTCTTGAGGGGAAAGCTGTAACTCTGTGAGATGATTTCACAGAACGCAAAGAAGTTTCTCAGAAAGCTTCTTTCTCTTTGTTATCGGAGGATATTTCCTTTGGCCCTATATCTTCAATGGGATCTGAAATACCTGTTCTCAGGCTCCACTGAAATAAGGCTAGCAAAGAGATCCACGAAATACAGATGTAACTCTGTGAGAGGAATGAACAGAACACTAAGCAGTTTCTCAGAAAGCTTCTTTCCAGATTTCATCTGAAGATATTTCCTTTTTCACCATAGCCCTCTATGGGCTTCCAAATATCACTTTGCCAATTCCACAAGAACTGTCTTAGCGAAAGTCTTCTTGAGGGGAAAGCTGTAACTCTGTGAGATGATTTCACAGAATGCAAAGAAGTTTCTCAGAAAGCTTCTTTCTCTTTGTTATCGGAGGATATTACCTTTGGCCCTATAGTCTTCAAAGGGATCCGAAATATCTGTTCTCAGATTTCACAGAAATAAGGCTAGCAAAGAGATGCACCAAATACAGATGTAACTCTGTGAGATGAATTAACCTAACCCTAAGCAGTTTCTCAGAAAGCTTCTTTCCAGATTTCATCTGAGGATATTTCCTTTTTCACCATAGCCCTCTATGGGCTTCCAAATATCACTTTGCCAATTCCACAAGAACTGTCTTAGCGAAAGGCTTCGTGAGTGTAAAGCTGTAACTCTGTGAGATGATTTCATAGAACACAAAGGAATTTCTCAGAAAGCTTCTTTCTCTTTGTTATCGGAGGATATTTCCTTTAGCCCTATTGTCTTCAAAGGGATCTGAAATATCTCTTCTCAGATTCCACAGAAATAAGGCTATCAAAGAGATCCACGCAATACAGATGTAACTCAGTGAGATGAATTAACAGAAAACTAAGCAGTTTCTCAGAAAGCTTCTTTCCATATTTCGTCAGAGGATAATTCCTTTTTCAGCATAGCCCTCTATGGGC
Source organism: Macaca nemestrina (assembly GCF_043159975.1). Lineage (NCBI taxonomy): Eukaryota > Metazoa > Chordata > Mammalia > Primates > Cercopithecidae > Macaca > Macaca nemestrina. Next base: position 75,366,800 of record NC_092139.1, on the reverse strand, counting down.
TTCCAAATATCACTTTGCCAATTCCACAAGAACTGTCATAGCGAAAGGCTTCTTGAGGGGAAAGCAAAAACTCTGTGAGATGATTTCACAGAACAGAAAGAAATTTCTCAGAAAGCTTCTTTCTCTTTGTTATCGGAGGATATTTCCTTTGGCCCTATAGTCTTCAAAGGGATCCGAAATATCTGTTCTCAGATTGCACAGAAATAAGACAAGCAAAGAGATCCACGAAATACAGATGTAACTCTGTGAGATGAATTAACAGAACACTAAGCAGTTTCTCAGAAAGCTTCTTTCCAGATTTGATCTGAGGATATTTCCTTTTTCACCATAGCCCTCTATGGGCTTCCAAATATCACTTTGCCAATTCCACAAGAACTGTCTTAGCGAAAGTCTTCTTGAGGGGAAAGCTGTAACTCTGTGAGATGATTTCACAGAACACAAAGAAGTTTCTCAGAAAGCTTCTTTCTCTTTGTTATCGGAGGATATTTCCTTTGGCCCTATATCTTTAATGGGATCTGAAATACCTGTTCTCAGGCTCCACTGAAATAAGGCTAGTAAAGAGATCCAGGAAATACAGATGTAACTCTGTGAGATGAATTAACAGAACACTAAGCAGTTTCTCAGAAAGCTTCTTTCCAGATTTCATTTTAGGATATTTCCTTTTTCACCATACCCCTCTATGGGCTTCCAAATATCACTTTGCCAATTCCACAAGAACTGTCTTAGCGAAAGGCTTCTTGAGGGGAAAGCTGTAACTCTGTGAGATGATTTCACAGAACGCAAAGAAGTTTCTCAGAAAGCTTCTTTCTCTTTGTTATCGGAGGATATTTCCTTTTCCCCTATATCTTCAATGGGATCTGAAATACCTGTTCTCAGGCTCCACTGAAATAAGGCTAGCAAAGAGATCCACGAAATACAGATGTAACTCAGTGAGATAAATTAACAGAACACTAAGCAGTTTCTCAGAAAGCTTCTTTCCAGATTTCATCTGAGGATATTTCCTTTTTCACCATAGCCCTCTATGGGCTTCCAAATATCACTTTGCCAATTCCACAAGAACTGTCTTAGCGAAAGGCTTCTTGAGGGGAAAGCTGTAACTCTGTGAGATGATTTCACAGAACGCAAAGAAGTTTCTCAGAAAGCTTCTTTCTCTTTGTTATCGGAGGATATTTCCTTTGGCCCTATAGTCTTCAAAGGGATCCGAAACATCTGTTCTCAGATTTCACAATAATAAGGCTAGCAAAGAGATCCACCAAATACAGATGTAACTCTGTGAGATGAATTAACCTAACCCTAAGCAGTTTCTCAGAAAGCTTCTTTCCAGATTTCATCTGAGGATATTTCCATTTTCACCATAGCCCTCTATGGGCTTCCAAATATCACTTTGCCAATTCCACAAGAACTGTCTTAGCGAAAGGCTTCTTGAGGGTAAAGCTGTAACTCTGTGAGATGATTTCATAGAACACAAAGGAATTTCTCAGAAAGCTTCTTTGTCTTTGTTATCGGAGGATATTTCCTTTAGCCCTATTGTCTTCAAAGGGATCTGAAATATCTCTTCTCAGATTCCACAGAAATAAGGCTATCAAAGAGATCCACGAAATACAGATGTAACTCAGTGAGATGAAATAACAGAACACTAAGCAGTTTCTCAGAAAGCTTCTTTCCAGATTTCATCTGAGGATATTTCCTTTTTCACCATAGCCCTCTATGGGCTTCCAAATATCACTTTGCCAATTCCACAAGAACTGTCTTAGCGAAAGTCTTCTTGAGGGGAAAGCTGTAACTCTGTGAGATGATTTCACAGAACGCAAAGAAGTTTCTCAGAAAGCTTCTTTCTCTTTGTTATCGGAGGATATTACCTTTGGCCCTATAGTCTTCAAAGGGATCCGAAATATCTGTTCTTAGATTTCACAGAATTAAGGCTAGCAAAGAGATCCACCAAGTACAGATGTAACTCTGTGAGATGAATTAACCTAACCCTAAGCAGTTTCTCAGAAAGCTTCTTTACAGATTTCATCTGAGGATATTTCCTTTTTCACCATAGCCCTCTATGGGCTTCCAAATATCACTTTGCCAATTCCAGAAGAACTGTCTTAGCGAAAGGCTTCGTGAGGGTAAAGCTGTAACTCTGTGAGATGATTTCATAGAACACAAAGGAATTTCTCAGAAAGCTTCTTTCTCTTTGTTATCGGAGGATATTTCCTTTAGCCCTATTGTCTTCAAAGGGATCTGAAATATCTCTTCTCAGATTCCACAGAAATAAGGCTATCAAAGAGATCCACGAAATACAGATTTAACTCAGTGAGATGAATTAACAGAAAACTAAGCAGTTTCTCAGAAAGCTTCTTTCCATATTTCGTCAGAGGATAATTCCTTTTTCAGCATAGCCCTCTATGGGCTTCCAAATATCACTTTGCCAATTCCACAAGAACTGTCTTAGCGAAAGGCTTCTTGAGGGGAAAGCAGTAACTCTGTGAGATGATTTCACAGAACAGAAAGAAATTTCTCAGAGAGCTTCTTTCTCTTTGTTATCGGAGGATATTTCCTTTGGCCGTATAGTCTTCAAAGGGATCCGAAATATCTGTTCTCAGATTGCACAGAAATAAGACTAGCAAAGAGATCCACGAAATACAGATGTAACTCTGTGAGATGAATTAACAGAACACTAAGCAGTCTCTCAGAAAGCTTCTTTCCAGATTTCATCTGAGGATATTTCCTTTTTCACCATAGCCCTCTATGGGCTTCCAAATATCACTTTGCCAATTCCACAAGAACTGTCTTAGCGAAAGTCTTCTGGAGGGGAAAGCTGTAACTCTGTGAGATGATTTCACAGAACACAAAGAAGTTTCTCAGAAAGCTTCTTTCTCTTTGTTATCGGAGGATATTTCCTTTGGCCCTATATCTTCAATGGGATCTGAAATACCTGTTCTCAGGCTCCACTGAAATAAGGCTAGTAAAGAGATCCAGGAAATACAGATGTAACTCTGTGAGATGAATTAACAGAACACTAAGCAGTTTCTCAGAAAGCTTCTTTCCAGATTTCATCTGAGGATATTTCCTTTTTCACCATAGCCCTCTATGGGCTTCCAAATATCACTTTGCCAATTCCACAAGAATTGTCTTAGCGAAAGGCTTCTTGAGGGTAAAGCTGTAACTCTGTGAGATGATTTCACAGAACGCAAAGAAGTTTCTCAGAAAGCTTCTTTCTCTTTGTTATCGGAGGATATTTCCTTTTCCCCTATATCTTCAATGGGACCTGAAATACCTGTTCTCAGGCTCCACTGAAATAAGGCTAGCAAAGAGATCCACGAAATACAGATGTAACTCTGGGAGATGAATTAACAGAACACTAAGCAGTTTCTCAGAAAGCTTCTTTCCAGATTTCATCTGAGGATATTTCCTTTTTCACCATAGCCCTCTATGGGCTCCCAAATATCACTTTGCCAATTCCACAAGAACTGTCTTAGCGAAAGGCTTCTTGAGGGGAAAGCTGTAACTCTGTGAGATGATTTCACAGAATGCAAAGAAGTTTCTCAGAAAGCTTCTTTCTCTTTGTTATCGGAGGACATTTCCTTTGGCCCTATAGTCTTCAAAGGGATCCGAAATATCTGTTCTCAGATTCCACAGAAATAAGGCTAGCAAAGAGATCCACGAAATACAGATGTAACTCTGTGAGATGAATTAATCGAACACTAAGCAGTTTCTCAGAAAGCTTCTTTCCAGATTTCATCTTAGGATATTTCCTTTTTCACCATAGCCCTCTATGGGCTCCCAAATATCACTTTGCCAATTCCACAAGAACTGTCTTGGGGAAAGGCTTCTTGAGGGGAAAGCTGTAACTCTGTGACATGATTTCACAGAACTCAACGACGTTTCTCAGAGAGCTTCTTTCTCTTTGTTATCGGAGGATATTTCATTTGGCCCTATAGTCTTTAAAGGTATCCGAAATATCTGTTCTCAGATTCCACATAATAAAGGCTAGCAAAGAGATCCACGAAATACAGAAGTAACTCTGTGAGATGAATTAGCAGAACACTAAGCAGTTTCTCAGAAAGCTTCTTTCCAGATTTCATCTGAGGATATTTCCTTTTTCACCATAGCCCTCTATGGGCTTCCAAATATCACTTTGCCAATTCCACAAGAACTGTCTTAGCGAAAGGCTTCTTGAGGGGAAAGCTGTAACTCTGTGAGATGATTTCACAGAACACAAAGAAGTTTCTCAGAAAGCTTCTTTCTCTTTGTTATCGGTGGATATTTCCTTTGGCCCTATATCTTCAATGGGATCTGAAATACCTGTTCTCAGGCTCCACTGAAATAAGGCTAGCAAAGAGATCCAGGAAATACAGATGTAACTCTGTGAGATGAATTAACAGAACACTAAGCAGTTTCTCAGAAAGCTTCTTTCCAGATTTCATCTGAGGATATTTCCTTTTTCACCATAGCCATCTATGGGCTTCCAAATATCACTTTGGAATTCCACAAGAACTGTCTTAGCGAAAGGCTTCTTGAGGGGAAAGCTGTAACTCTGTGAGATGATATCACAGAACGCAAAGAAGTTTTTCAGAAAGCTTCTTTCTCTTTGTTATCGGAGGATATTTCCTTTGGCCCTATATATTCAATGCGATCCGCAATACCTGTTCTCAGGCTCCACTGAAGTAAGGCTATCAAAGAGATCCACGAAATACAGATGTAACTCTGTGAGATGAATTAACAGAACACGAAGCAGTTTCTCAGAAAGATTCTTTCCAGATTTCATCTGAGGATATTTCCTTTTTCACCATAGCCCTCTATGGGCTTCCAAATATCACTTTGCCAATTCCACAAGAACTGTCTTAGCGAAAGGCTTCTTGAGGGGAAAGCTGTAACTCTGGGAGATGATTTCACAGAACGCCAAGAAGTTTCTCAGAAACCTTCTTTCTCTTTGTTATATGAGGATATTTCCTTTGGCCCTATTGTCTTCAAAGGGATCCGAAATATCTGTTCTCAGATTCCACAGAAATGAGGCTAGCAAAGAGATCCACGAAATACAGATGTAACTCTGTGAGATGAATTAACAGAACACTAAGCAGTTTCTCAGAAAGCTTCTTTCTCTTTGTTATCGGAGGATATTTCCTTTGGCCCTGTAGTCTTCAAAGGGATCCGAAATATCTGTTCTCAGATTCCACAGAAATAAGGCTAGCAAAGAGATCCACGAAATACAGATGTAACTCTGTCAGATGAATTAACAGAACACTAAGCAGTTTCTCAGAAAGCTTCTTTCCAGATTTCATCTGAGGATATTTCCTTTTTCAACATAGCCCTCTATGGGCTTCAAAATATCACTTTGCCAATTCCACAAGAACTGTCTTAGCGAGAGGCTTCTTGAGGGGAAAGCTGTAACTCTGTGAGATGATTTCACAGAACGCCAAGAAGTTTCTCAGAAAGCTTCTTTCTCATTGTTATATGAGGATATTTCCTTTGGCCCTATTGTCTTCAAAGGGATCCGAAATATCTGTTCTCAGATTCCACAGAAATGAGGCTAGCAAAGAGATGCACGAAATACAGATGTGACTCTGTGAGATGAATTAAAAGAACACTAAGCAGTTTCTCAGAAAGCTGCTTTCCAGATTTCATCTGAGGATAATTCCTTTTTCACCATAGCCCTCTATGGGCTTCCAAATATCACTTTGCCAATTCCACAAGAACTGTCGTAGCGAAAGGCTTCTTGAGGGGAAAGGTGTAACTCTTTGAGATGATTTCACAGAACACAAAGAAGTTTCTCAGAAAGCTTCTTTCTCTTTGTTATCGGAGGATATTTCCTTTGGCCCTATTGTCTCAAAGGGATCCGAAATATCTGTACTCAGATTCCACAGAAATAAGGCTAGCAAAACGATCCAGGAAATACAGATGTAACTCGGTGAGATGAATTAACAGAACACTAAGCAGTTTCTCAGAAAGCTTCTTTCCAGATTTCATCTGAGGATATTTCCTTTCTCAACATAGCCCTCTATGGGCTTCCAAATATCACTTTTCCAATTCCACAAGAACTATCTTAGCGAAAGGCTTCTGGAGAAGAAAGCTGTAACTCTGTGAGATGATTTCACGGAACGCTAAGAAGTTTCTCAGAAAGCTTCTTTCTCTTTGTTATCGGAGGATATTTCCTTTGGCCCTATATCTTCAATGTGATCTGAAATACCTGTTCTCAGGCTCCACTGAAATAAGGCTAGCAAAGAGATCCACGAAATACAGATTTAACTCTGTGAGATGAATGAAAAGAACACTAAGCAGTTTCTCAGAAAGCTTCTTTCCAGATTTCATCTGAGGATATTTCCTTTTTCACCATAGCCCTCTATGGGCTTCCAAATATCACTTTGCCAATTCCACAAGAACTGTCTTAGCGAAAGTCTTCTTGAGGGGAAAGCTGTAACTCTGTGAGATGATTTCACAGAACGCAAAGAAGTTTCTCAGAAAGCTTCTTTCTCTTTGTTATCGGAGGATATTACCTTTGGCCCTATAGTCTTCAAAGGGATCCGAAATATCTGTTCTTAGATTTCACAGAATTAAGGCTAGCAAAGAGATCCACCAAATACAGATGTAACTCTGTGAGATGAATTAACCTAACCCTAAGCAGTTTCTCAGAAAGCTTCTTTCCAGATTTCATCTGAGGATATTTCCTTTTTCACCATAGCCCTCTATGGGCTTCCAAATATCACTTTGCCAATTTAAGAAGAACTGTCTTAGCGAAAGGCTTCGTGAGGGTAAAGCTGTCACTCTGTGAGATGATTTCATAGAACACAAAGGAATTTCTCAGAAAGCTTCTTTGTCTTTGTAATCGGAGGATATTTCCTTTAGCCCTATTGTCTTCAAAGGGATCTGAAATATCTCTTCTCAGATTCCACAGAAATAAGGCTATCAAAGAGATCCACGAAATACAGATGTAACTCAGTGAGATGAATTAACAGAAAACTAAGCAGTTTCTCAGAAAGCTTCTTTCCATATTTCGTCAGAGGATAATTCCTTTTTCAGCATAGCCCTCTATGGGCTTCCAAATATCACTTTGCCAATTCCACAAGAACTGTCTTAGCGAAAGGCTTCTTGAGGGGAAAGCAGTAACTCTGTGAGATGATTTCACAGAAAAGAAAGAAATTTCTCAGAAAGCTTCTTTCTCTTTGTTATCGGAGGATATTTCCTTTGGCCCTATAGTCTTCAAAGGGATCCGAAATATCTGTTCTCAGATTGCACAGAAATAAGACTAGCAAAGAGATCCACGAAATACAGATGTAACTCTGTGAGATGAATTAACAGAACACTAAGCAGTTTCTCAGAAAGCTTCTTTCCATATTTCATGTGAGGATATTTCCTTTTTCACCATAGCCCTCTATGGGCTTCCAAATATCACTTTGCCAATTCCACAAGAACTGTCTTAGCGAAAGTCTTCTTGAGGGGAAAGCTGTAACACTGTGAGATGATTTCACAGAACACAAAGAAGTTTCTCAGAAAGCTCCTTTCTCTTTGTTATCGGAGGATATTTCCTTTGGCCCTATATATTCAATGGGATCTGAAATACCTGTTCTCAGGCTCCACTGAAATAAGGCTAGTAAAGAGATCCAGGAAATACAGATGTAACTCTGTGAGATGAATTAACAGAACACTAAGCAGTTTCTCAGAAAGCTTCTTTCCAGATTTCATCTGAGGATATTTCCTTTTTCACCATAGCCCTCTATGGGCTTCCAAATATCACTTTGCCAATTCCACAAGAACTGTCTTAGCGAAAGGCTTCTTGAGGGTAAAGCTGTAACTCTGTGAGATGATTTCACAGAACGCAAAGAAGTTTCTCAGAAAGCTTCTTTCTCTTTGTTATCGGAGGATATTTCCTTTTCCCCTATATCTTCAATGGGATCTGAAATACCTGTTCTCAGGCTCCACTGAAATAAGGCTAGCAAAGAGATCCACGAAATACAGATGTAACTCTGTGAGATGAATTAATCGAACACTAAGCAGTTTCTCAGAAAGCTTCTTTCCAGATTTCATCTTAGGATATTTCCTTTTTCACCATAGCCCTCTATGGGCTTCCAAATATCACTTTGCCAATTCCACAAGAACTGTCTTGGGGAAAGGCTTCTTGAGGGGAAAGCTGTAACTCTGTGACATGATTTCACAGAACACAACGACGTTTCTCAGAGAGCTTCTTTCTCTTTGTTATCGGAGGATATTTCGTTTGGCCCTATAGTCTTCAAAGGTATCCGAAATATCTGTTCTCAGATTCCACATAATAAAGGCTAGCAAAGAGATCCACGAAATACAGAAGTAACTCTGTGAGATGCATTAGCAGAACACTAAGCAGTTTCTCAGAAAGCTTCTTTCCAGATTTCATCTGAGGATATTTCCTTTTTCACCATAGCCCTCTATGGGCTTCCAAATATCACTTTGCCAATTCCACAAGAACTGTCTTAGCGAAAGGCTTCTTGAGGGTAAAGCTGTAACTCTGTGAGATGATTTCATAGAACACAAAGGAATTTCTCAGAAAGCTTCTTTGTCTTTGTTATCGGAGGATATTTCCTTTAGCCCTATTGTCTTCAAAGGGATCTGAAATATCTCTTCTCAGATTCCACAGAAATAAGGCTATCAAAGAGATCCACGAAATACAGATGTAACTCAGTGAGACGAATTAACAGAAAACTAAGCAGTTTCTCAGAAAGCTTCTTTCCATATTTCGTCAGAGGATAATTCCTTTTTCAGCATAGCCCTCTATGGGTTTTCAAACATCACTTTGCCAATTCCACAAGAACTGTCTTAGCGAAAGGCTTCTTGAGGGGAAAGCTGTAACTCTGTGAGATGATTTCACAGAACGCAAAGAAGTTTCTCAGAAAGCTTCTTTCTCTTTGTATCGGAGGATATTTCCTTTGGCCCTATATCTTCAATGGGATCTGAAATACCTGTTCTCACGCTCCACTGAAATAAGGCTAGCAAAGAGATCCACGAAATACAGATGTAACTCTCTGAGATGAATGAACAGAACACTAAGCAGTTTCTCAGAAAGCTTCTTTCCAGATTTCATCTGAGGATATTTCCTTTTTCACCATAGCCCTCTATGGGCTTCCAAATATCACTTTGCCAATTCCACGAGAACTGTCTTAGCGAAAGTCTTCTTGAGGGGAAAGCTGTAACTCTGTGAGATGATTTCACAGAACGCAAAGAAGTTTCTCAGAAAGCTTCTTTCTCTTTGTTATCGGAGGATATTACCTTTGGCCCTATAGTCTTCAAAGGGATCCGAAATATCTGTTCTTAGATTTCACAGAATTAAGGCTAGCAAAGAGATCCACCAAATACAGATGTAACTCTGTGAGATGAATTAACCTAACCCTAAGCAATTTCTCAGAAAGCTTCTTTCCAGATTTCATCTGAGGATATTTCCTTTTTCACCATAGCCCTCTATGGGCTTCCAAATATCACTTTGCCAATTCCACAAGAACTGTCTTAGCGAAAGGCTTCTTGAGGGGAAAGCTGTAACTCTGTGAGATGATTTCACAGAACGCAAAGAAGTTTCTCAGAAAGCTTCTTTCTCTTTGTTATCGGAGGATATTTCCTTTTCCCCTATATCTTCAATGGGATCTGAAATACCTGTTCTCAGGCTCCACTGAAATAAGGCTAGCAAAGAGATCCACGAAATACAGATGTAACTCTGTGAGATGAATTAACAGAACACTAAGCAGTTTCTCCGAAAGCTTCTTTCCAGATTTCATCTGAGAATATTTCCTTTTTCACCATAGCCCTCTATGGGCTTCCAAATATCACTTTGCCAATTCCACAAGAACTGTCTTAGCGAAAGGCTTCTTGAGGGGAAAGCTGTAACTCTGTGAGATGATTTCACAGAATGCAAAGAAGTTTCTCAGAAAGCTTCTTTCTCTTTGTTATCGGAGGATATTTCCTTTGGCCCTATAGTCTTCAAAGGGATCCGAAATATCTGTTCTCAGATTCCAGAGAAATAAGGCTAGCAAAGAGATCCACGAAATACAGATGTAACTCTGTGAGATGAATTAATCGAACACTAAGCAGTTTCTCAGAAAGCTTCTTTCCAGATTTCATCTTAGGATATTTCCTTTTTCACCATAGCCCTCTATGGGCTTCCAAATATCACTTTGCCAATTCCACAAGAACTGTCTTGGGGAAAGGCTTCTTGAGGGGAAAGCTGTAACTCTGTGACATGATTTCACAGAACACAACGACGTTTCTCAGAGAGCTTCTTTCTCTTTGTTATCGGAGGATATTTCGTTTGGCCCTATAGTCTTCAAAGGTATCCGAAATATCTGTTCTCAGATTCCACATAATAAAGGCTAGCAAAGAGATCCACGAAATACAGAAGTAACTCTGTGAGATGCATTAGCAGAACACTAAGCAGTTTCTCAGAAAGCTTCTTTCCAGATTTCATCTGAGGATATTTCCTTTTTCACCATAGCCCTCTATGGGCTTCCAAATATCACTTTGCCAATTCCACAAGAACTGTCTTAGCGAAAGGCTTCTTGAGGGTAAAGCTGTAACTCTGTGAGATGATTTCATAGAACACAAAGGAATTTCTCAGAAAGCTTCTTTGTCTTTGTTATCGGAGGATATTTCCTTTAGCCCTATTGTCTTCAAAGGGATCTGAAATATCTCTTCTCAGATTCCACAGAAATAAGGCTATCAAAGAGATCCACGAAATACAGATGTAACTCAGTGAGACGAATTAACAGAAAACTAAGCAGTTTCTCAGAAAGCTTCTTTCCATATTTCGTCAGAGGATAATTCCTTTTTCAGCATAGCCCTCTATGGGTTTTCAAACATCACTTTGCCAATTCCACAAGAACTGTCTTAGCGAAAGGCTTCTTGAGGGGAAAGCTGTAACTCTGTGAGATGATTTCACAGAACGCAAAGAAGTTTCTCAGAAAGCTTCTTTCTCTTTGTATCGGAGGATATTTCCTTTGGCCCTATATCTTCAATGGGATCTGAAATACCTGTTCTCACGCTCCACTGAAATAAGGCTAGCAAAGAGATCCACGAAATACAGATGTAACTCTCTGAGATGAATGAACAGAACACTAAGCAGTTTCTCAGAAAGATTCTTTCCAGATTTCATCTGAGGATATTTCCTTTTTCAACATAGCCCTCTATGGGCTTCCAAATATCACTTTGCCAATTCCACGAGAACTGTCTTAGCGAAAGTCTTCTTGAGGGGAAAGCTGTAACTCTGTGAGATGATTTCACAGAACGCAAAGAAGTTTCTCAGAAAGCTTCCTTCTCTTTGTTATCGGAGGATATTACCTTTGGCCCTATAGTCTTCAAAGGGATCCGAAATATCTGTTCTTAGATTTCACAGAATTAAGGCTAGCAAAGAGATCCACCAAATACAGATGTAACTCTGTGAGATGAATTAACCTAACCCTAAGCAATTTCTCAGAAAGCTTCTTTCCAGATTTCATCTGAGGATATTTCCTTTTTCACCATAGCCCTCTATGGGCTTCCAAATATCACTTTGCCAATTCCAGAAGAACTGTCTTAGCGAAAGGCTTCGTGAGGGTAAAGCTGTAACTCTGTGAGATGATTTCATAGAACACAAAGGAATTTCTCAGAAAGCTTCTTTCTCTTTGTTATCGGAGGATATTTCCTTTAGCCCTATTGTCTTCAAAGGGATCTGAAATATCTCTTCTCAGATTCCACAGAAATAAGGCTATCAAAGGGATCCACGAAATACAGATGTAACTCAGTGAGATTAATTAACAGAAAACTAAGCAGTTTCTCAGAAAGCTTCTTTCCATATTTCGTCAGAGGATAATTCCTTTTTCAGCATAGCCCTCTATGGTCTTCCAAATATCACTTTGCCAATTCCACAAGAACTGTCTTAGCGAAAGGCTTCTTGAGGGGAAAGCAGTAACTCTGTGAGATGATTTCACAGAACAGAAGAAATTTCTCAGAAAGCTTCTTTCTCTTTGTTATCGGAGGATATTTCCTTTGGCCCTATAGTCTTCAAAGGGATCCGAAATATCTGTTCTCAGATTGCACAGAAATAAGACTAGCAAAGAGATCCACGAAATACAGATGTAACTCTGTGAGATGAATTAACAGAACACTAAGCAGTTTCTCAGAAAGCTTCTTTCCAGATTTCATCTGAGGATATTTCCTTTTTCACCATAGCCCTCTATGGGCTTCCAAATATCACTTTGCCAATTCCACAAGAACTGTCTTAGTGAAAGGCTTCTTGAGGGGAAAGCTGTAACTCTGGGAGATGATTTCACAGAACGCCAAGAAGTTTCTCAGAAAGCTTCTTTCTCTTTGTTATATGAGGATATTTCCTTTGGCCCTATTGTCTTCAAAGGGATCCGAAATATCTGTTCTCAGATTCCACAGAAATGAGGCTAGCAAAGAGATCCACGAAATACAGATGTAACTCTGTGAGATGAATTAACAGAACACTAAACAGTTTCTCAGAAAGCTTCTTTCCAGATTTCATCTGAGGATATTTCCTTTATCAACATAGCCCTATATGGGCTTCCAAATATCACTTTGCGAATTCCACAAGAACTATCTTAGCGAAAGGCTTCTTGAGAGGTAAGCTGTAACTCTGTGAGATGATTTCACAGAACGCAAAGAAGTTTCTCAGAAAGCTTCTTTCTCTTTGTTATCGGAGGATATTTCCTTTGGCCCTGTAGACTTCAAAGGGATCCGAAATATCTGTTCTCAGATTCCACAGAAATAAGGCTAGCAAAGAGATCCACGAAATACAGATGTAACTCTGTGAGATGAATTAACAGAACACTAAGTAGTTTCTCAGAAAGCTTCTTTCCAGATTTCATCTGAGGATGTTTCCTTTTTCACCATAGCCCTCTATGGGCTTCCAAATATCACTTTGCCAATTCCACAAGAACTGTCTTAGCGAAAGTCTTCTTGAGGGGAAAGCTGTAACTCTGTGAGATGATTTCACAGAACACAAGGACCTTTCTCAGATAGCTTCTTTCTCTTTGTTATCGGAGGATATTTCCTTTGGCCCTATAGTCTTCAAAGGGATCCGAAATATCTATTCTCAGATTCCACAGAAATAAGGCTAGCAAAGAGATCCACGAAATACAGATGTAACTCTGTGAGATGAATCAACCGAACACTAAGCAGTTTCTCAGAAAGCTTCTTTCCAGATTTCATCTGAGGATATTTCCTTTTTCACCATAGCCCTCTATGGGCTTCCAAATATCACTTTGCCAATTCCACAAGAACTGTCTTAGCGAAAGTCTTCTTGAGGGGAAAGCTGTAACTCTGTGAGATGATTTCACAGAACACAAGGACGTTTCTCAGATAGCTTCTTTCTCTTTGTTATCGGAGGATATTTCCTTTGGCCCTATAGTCTTCAAAGGGATCCGAAATATCTATTCTCAGATTCCACAGAAATAAGGCTAGCAAAGAGATCCACGAAATACAGATGTAACTCTGTGAGATGAATCAACCGAACACTAAGCAGTTTCTCAGAAAGCTTCTTTCCAGATTTCATCTGAGGATATTTCCTTTTTCACCATAGCCCTCTATGGGCTTCCAAATATCACTTTGCCAATTCCACAAGAACTGTCTTAGCAAAAGGCTTCTTGAGGGGAAAGCTGTAACTCTGTGAGATGATTTCACAGAACACAAGGACGTTTCTCAGAGAGCTTCTTTCTCTTTGTTATCGGAGGATATTTCCTTAGGCCCTATTGTCTCAAAGGGATCCGAAATATCTGTACTCAGATTCCACAGAAATAAGGCTAGCAAAACGATCCAGGAAAAACAGATGTAACTCGGTGAGATGAATTAACAGAACACTAAGCAGTTTCTCAGAAAGCTTCTTTCCAGATTTCATCTGAGGATATTTCCTTTCTCAACATAGCCCTCTATGGGCTTCCAAATATCACTTTGTCAATTCCACAAGAACTATCTTAGCGAAAGGCTTCTGGAGAGGAAAGCTGTAACTCTGTGAGATGATTTCACGGAACGCAAAGAAGTTTCTCAGAAAGCTTCTTTCTCTTTGTTATCGGAGGATATTTCCTTTGGCCCTGTAGTCTTCAAAGGGATCCGAAATATCTGTTCTCAGATTCCACAGAAATAAGGCTAGCAAAGAGATCCACGAAATACAGATGTAACTCTGTGAGATGAATTAACAGAACACTAAGTAGTTTCTCAGAAAGCTTCTTTCCAGATTTCATCTGAGGATGTTTCCTTTTTCACTATAGCCCTCTAGGGGCTTCCAAATATCACTTTGCCAATTCCACAATAACTGTCTTAGCGAAAGTCTTCTTGAGTGGAAAGCTGTAACTCTGTGAGATGATTTCACAGAACACAAAGACGTTTCTCAGATAGCTTCTTTCTCTTTGTTATCGGAGGATATTTCCTTTGGCCCTATAGTCTTCAAAGGTATCCGAAATGTCTGTTCTCAGATTCCACAGAAAAAAGGCTAGCAAAGAGATCCACAAAATACAGATGTAACTCTGTGAGATGAATTAACAGAACACGAAGCAGTTTCTCAAAAAGCTTCTTTCCAGATTTCATCTGAGGATATTTGCTTTTTCACCATTGCGCTCTATGGGCTTCCAAATATCACTTTGCCAATTCCACAAGAACTGTCTTAGCGAAAGGCTTCTTGAGGGGAAAGCTGTAATTCTGTGAGATGATTTCACAGAACACAAAGAAGTTTCTCAGAAAGCTTCTTTCTCTTTGTTATCGGAGGATATTTCCTTTGGCCCTATAGTCTTCAAAGGGATCCGAAATATCTGTTCTCAGATTCCACAGAAATATGGCTAGCAAAGAGATCCACGAAATACAGATGTAACTCTGTGAGATGAATTAACAGAACACTAAGCAGTTTCTCAGAAATCTTCTTTCCAGATTTCATCTGAGGATATTTCCTTTTTCAACATAGCCCTCTATGGGCTTCCAAATATCACTTTGCCAATTGCACAAGAACAGTCTTAGCGAGAGGCTTCTTGAGGGGAAAGCTGTAACTCTGTGAGATGATTTCTCAAAACGCCAAGAAGTTTCTCAGAAAGCTTCTTTCTCTTTGTTATATGAGGATATTTCCTTTGGCCCTATTGTCTTCAAAGGGATCCGAAATATCTGTTCTCAGATTCCACAGAAATGAGGCTAGCAAAGAGATCCACGAAATACAGATGTAACTCTGTGAGATGAATTAACAGAACACTAAGCAGTTTCTCAGAAAGCTTCTTTCCAGATTTCATCTGAGGATATTTCCTTCTCAACATAGCCCTCTATGGGCTTCCAAATATCACTTTGCCAATTCCACAAGAACTATCTTACCGAAAGGCTTCTTGAGAGGAAAGCTGTAACTCTGTGAGATGATTTCACAGAACGCAAAGAAGTTTCTCAGAAAGCTTCTTTCTCTTTGTTATCGTAGGATATTTCCTTTGGCCCTGTAGTCTTCAAAGGGATCCGAAATATCTGTTCTCAGATTCCACAGAAATAAGTCTACCAAAGAGATCCACGAAATACAGATGTAACTCTGTGAGATGAATTAACAGAACACTAAGTAGTTTCTCAGAAAGCTTCTTTCCAGATTTCATCTGAGGATGTTTCCTTTTTCACCATAGCCCTCTATGGGCTTCCAAATATCACTTTGCCAATTCCACAAGAACTGTCTTAGCGAAAGTCTTCTTGAGGGGAAAGCTGTAACTCTGTGAGATGATTTCACAGTACACAAAGACGTTTCTCAGATAGCTTCTTTCTCTTTGTTATCGGAGGATATTTCCTTTGGCCCTATAGTCTTCAAAGGGATCCGAAATATCTGTTCTCCGATTCCACAGAAAAAAGGCTAGCAAAGAGATCCAGGAAATACAGATGTAACTCTGTGAGATGAATTAACAGAACACGAAGCAGTTTCTCAGAAAGCATCTTTCCAGATTTCATCTGAGGATATTTCCTTTTTCACCATAGCCCTCTATGGGCTTACAAATATCACTTTGCCAATTCCACAATAACTGTCTTAGCGAAAGGCTTCTTGAGGGGAAAGCTGTAACTCTGTGAGATGATTTCACAGAACACAAAGAAGTTTCTCAGAATGCTTCTTTCTCTTTGTTATCGGAGGATATTTACTTTGTCCCTATAGTCTTCAAAGGAATCCGAAATATCTGTTCTCAGATTCCACAGAAATAAGGCTAGCAAAGAGATCCACGAAATACAGATGTAACTCTGTGAGATGAATTAACAGAACGCTAAGCAGTTTCTCAGAAAGCTTCTTTCCAGATTTCATCTGAGGATATTTCCTTTTTCAACGTAGCCCTCTATGGGCTTCCAAATATCACTTTGCCAATTCCACAAGAACTGTCTTAGCGAGAGGCTTCTTGAGGGGAAAGCTGTAACTCTGTGAGATGATTTCACAGAACGCCAAGAAGTTTCTCAGAAAGCTTCTTTCTCTTTGTTATATGAGGATATTTCCTTTGGCCCTATTGTCTTCAAAGGGATCCGAAATATCGGTTCTCAGATTCCACAGAAATGAGGCTAGCAAAGAGATCCACGAAATACAGATGTAACTCTGTGAGATGAATTAACAGAACACTAAGCAGTTTCTCAGAAAGCTTCTTTCCAGATTTCATCTGAGGATATTTCCTTCTCAACATAGCCCTCTATGGGTTTCCAAATATCACTTTGCCAATTCCACAAGAACTGTCTTAGCGAAAGGCTTATTGAGGGGAAAGCTGTAACTCTGTGAGATGATTTCACAGAACACAAGGACGTTTCTCAGATAGCTTCTTTCTCTTTGTTATCGGAGGATATTTCCTTTGGCCCTATAGACTTCAAAGGTATCCGAAATATCTGTTCTCAGATTCCACAGAAAAAAGGCTAGCAAAGAGATCCACAAAATACAGATGTAACTCTGTGAGATGAATTAACAGAACATTCAGCAGTTTCTCAGAAAGCTTCTTTCCAGATTTCATCTGAGGATAATTCCTTTTTCACCATAGCCCCCTGGAGGTTCCAAATATCACTTTGCCAATTCCACAAGAACTGTCTTAGCGAAAGGCTTCTTGAGGGGAAAGCTGTAACTCTGTGAGATGATTTCACAGAACACAAAGAAGTTTCTCAGAAAGCTTCTTTCTCATTGTTATATGAGGATATTTCCTTTGGCCCTATTGTCTTCAAAGGGATCCGAAATATCTGTTCTCAGATTCCACAGAAATGAGGCTAGCAAAGAGATCCACGAAATACAGATGTAACTCTGTGAGATGAATTAACAGAACACTAAGCAGTTTCTCAGAAAGCTGCTTTCCAGATTTCATCTAAGGATAATTCCTTTTTCACCATAGCCCTCTATGGGCTTCCAAATATCACTTTGCCAATTCCACAAGAACTGTCGTAGCGAAAGGTTTCTTGAAGGGAAAGGTGTAACTCTTTGAGATGATTTCACAGAACACAAAGAAGTTTCCCAGAAAGCTTCTTTCTCTTTGTTAACGGAGGATATTTCCTTTGGCCCTATAGTCTTCAAAGGGATCCGAAATATCTGTTCTCAGATTCCACAGAAATGAGGCTAGCAAAGAGATCCAGGAAATACAGATGTAACTCTGTGAGATGAATTAACAGAACACTAAGCAGTTTCTCAGAAAGATTCTTTCCAGATTTCATCTGAGGATATTTCCTTTCTCAACATAGCCCTCTATGGGTTTCCAAATATCACTTTGCCAATTCCACAAGAACTATCTTAGCGAAAGGCTTCTTGAGAGGAAAGCTGTAACTCTGTGAGATGATTTCACAGAACGCAAAGAAGTTTATCAGAAAGCATCTTTCTCTTTGTTATCGGAGGATATTTCCTTTGGCCCTGTAGTCTTCAAAGGGATCCGAAATATCTGTTCTCAGATTCCACAGAAATAAGTCTACCAAAGAGATCCACGAAATACAGATGTAACTCTGTGACATGAATTAACAGAACACTAAGTAGTTTCTCAGAAAGCTTCTTTCCAGATTTCATCTGAGGATATTTCCTTTTTCACCAAAGCCCTCTATGGGCTTCCAAATATCACTTTACCAATTCCACAAGAACTGTCTTAGCGAAAGTCTTCTTGAGGGGAAAGCTGTAACTCTGTGAGATGATTTCACAGAACGCAAAGACGTTTCTCAGATAGCTTCTTTCTCTTTGTTATCGGAGGATATTTCCTTTGGCCCTATAGTCTTCAAAGGGATCCGAAATATCTGTTCTCAGATTCCACAGAAAAAAGGCTAGCAAAGAGATCCATTAAATACAGATGTAACTCTGTGAGATGAATTAACAGAACACGAAGCAGTTTCTCAGAAAGCTTCTTTCCAGATTTCATCTGAGGATATTTCCTTTTTCACCATAGCCCTCTATGGGCTTCCAAATATCACTTTGCCAATTCCACAAGAACTGTCTTAGCAAAAGGCTTCTTGAGGGGAAAGCTGTAACTCTGTGAGATGATTTCACAGAACACAACGAGGTTTCTCAGAGAGCTTCTTTCTCTTTGTTATCGGAGGGTAATTCCTTTGGCCCTATTGTCTTCAAAGGGATCCGAAATATCTGTTCTCAGATTCCACAGAAATGAGGCTAGCAAAGAGATCCACGAAATACAGATGTAACTCTGTGAGATGAATTAACAGAACACTAAGCAGTTTCTCAGAAAGCTGCTTTCCAGATTTCATCTGAGGATAATTCCTTTTTCACCATAGCCCTCTAGGGGCTTCCAAATATCACTTTGCCAATTCCACAAGAAGTGTCGTAGGGAAAGGCTTCTTGAGGGGAAAGGTGTAACTCTTTGAGATGATTTCACAGAACACAAAGAAGTTTCTCAGAAAGCTTCTTTCTCTTTGTTAAAGGAGGATATTTCCTTTGGCCCTATAGTCTTCAAAGGGATCCGAAATATCTATTCTCAGATTCCACAGAAATAAGGCTAGCAAAGAGATCCACGAAATACAGATGTAACTCTGTGAGATGAATTAACCGAACACTAAGCAGTTTCTCAGAAAGCTTCTTTCCAGATTTCATCTGAGGATATTTCCTTTTTCACCATAGCCCTCTATGGGCTTCCAAATATCACTTTGCCAATTCCACAAGAACTGTCTTACCGAAAGGCTTCTTGAGGGGAAAGCTGTAACTCTGTGAGATGATTTCACAGAACACAACGAAGTTTCTCAGAGAGCTTCTTTCTCTTTGTTATCGGAGGATATTTCGTTTGGCCCTAAAGTCTTCAAAGGTATCCGAAATATCTGTTCTCAGATTCCACAGAATAAAGGCTAGCAAAGAGATCCACGAAATACAGATGTAACTCTGTGAGATGAATTAACCGAACACTAAGCAGTTTCTCAGAAAGCTTCTTTCCAGATTTCATCTGAGGATATTTCCTTTTTCACAATAGCCCTCTATGGGCTTCCAAATATCACTTTGCCAATTCCACAAGAACTGTCTTAGCGAAAGGCTTCTTGAGGGGAAAGCTGTAACTCTGTGAGATGATTTCACAGAACACAAAGAAGTTTCTCAGAAAGCTTCTTTCTCTTTGTTATCGGAGGATATTTCCTTTGGCCCTATATCTTCAATGGGATCTGAAATACCTGTTCTCAGGCTCCACGGAAATAAGGCTAGCAAAGAGATCCAGGAAATACAGATGTAACTCTGTGAGATGAATTAACAGAACACTAAGCAGTTTCTCAGAAAGCATCTTTCCAGATTTCATCTGAGGATATTTCCTTTTTCACCATAGCCCTCTATGGGCTTCCAAATATCACTTTGCCAATTCCACAAGAACTGTCTTAGCGAAAGGCTTCTTGAGGGGAAAGCTGTAACTCTGGAAGATGATTTCACAGAACGCAAAGAAGTTTCTCAGAAAACTTCTTTCTCTTTGTTATCGGAGGATATTTCCTTTGGCCCTATATATTCAATGGGATCTGAAATACCTGTTCTCAGGCTCCACTGAAATAAGGCTAGCAAAGAGATCCATGAAATACAGATGTAACTCTGTGAGATGAATTAACAGAACACTAAGCAGTTTCTCAGAAAGCTTCTTTCCAGATTTCATCTGAGGATATTTCCTTTTTCACCATAGCCCTCTATGGGTTTCCAAATATCACTTTGCCAATTCCACAAGTACTGTCTTAGCGAAAGACTTCTTGAGGGGAAAGCTGTAACTCTGTGAGATGATTTCACAGAACGCAAAGAAGTTTCTCAGAAAGCTTCTTTCTCTTTGTTATCGGAGGATATTACCTTTGGCCCTATAGTCTTCAAAGGGATCCGAAATATCTGTTCACAGATTCCACAGAAATAAGGCTAGCAAAGAGATCCAAGAAATACAGATGTAACTCTGTGAGATGAATTAACCTAACCCTAAGCAGTTTCTCAGAAAGCTTTTTTCCAGATTTCATCTGAGGATATTTCCTTTTTCACCATAGCCCTCTATGGGCTTCCAAATATCACTTTGCCAATTCCACAAGAACTGTCTTAGCGAAAGGCTTCTTGAGGGGAAAGCTGTAACTCTGTGAGATGATTTCACAGAACACAAAGGAATTTCTCAGAAAGCTTCTTTCTCTTTGTTATCGGAGGATATTTCCTTTGGCCCTATTGTCTTCAAAGGGATCTGAAATATCTCTTCTCAGATTCCACAGAAATAAGGCTATCAAAGAGATCCACGAAATACAGATGTAACTCAGTGAGATGAAATAACAGAAAACTAAGCAGTTTCTCAGAAAGCTTCTTTCCATATTTCGTCAGAGGATAATTCCTTTTTCACCATAGCCCTCTAAGGGCTTCCAAATATCACTTTGCCAATTCCACAAGAACTGTCTTAGCGAAAGGCTTCTTGAGGGGAAAGCAGTAACTCTGTGAGATGATTTCACGGAACAGAAAGAAATTTCTCAGAAAGCTTCTTTCTCTTTGTTATCGGAGGATATTTCCTTTGGCCCTATAGTCTTCAAAGGGATCCGAAATATCTGTTCTCAGATTCCACAGAAATAAGGCTAGCAAAGAGATCCAAGAAATACAGATGTAACTCTGTGAGATGAATTAACCGAACGCTAAGCAGTTTCTCAGAAAGCTTCTTTCCAGATTTCATCTGAGTATATTTCCTTTTTCACCCTAGCCCTCTATGGGCTTCCAAATATCACTTTGCCAATTCCACAAGAACTGTCTTAGCGAAAGGCTTCTTGAGGGGAAAGCAGTAACTCTGTGAGATGATTTCACAGAACAGAAAGAAATTTCTCAGAAAGCTTCTTTCTCTTTGTTATCGGAGGATATTTCCTTTGGCCCTATAGTCTTCAAAGGGATCCGAAATATCTGTTCTCAGATTCCACAGAAATAAGGCTAGCAAAGAGATCCAAGAAATACAGATGTAACTCTGTGAGATGAATTAACCGAACGCTAAGCAGTTTCTCAGAAAGCTTCTTTCCAGATTTCATCTGAGTATATTTCCTTTTTCACCCTAGCCCTCTATGGGCTTCCAAATATCACTTTGCCAATTCCACAAGAACTGTCTTAGCGAAAGGCTTCTTGAGGGGAAAGCTGTAACTCTGTGAGATGATTTCACAGAACACAAAGGAATTTCTCAGAAAGCTTCTTTCTCTTTGTTATCAGAGGATATTTACTTTGGCCCTATATCTTCAATGGGATCTGAAATACATGTTCTCATGCTCCACTGAAATAAGGCTAGCAAAGGGATCCACGAAATATAGATGTAACTCTGTGAGATGAATGAACAGAACACTAAGCAGTTTCTCAGAAAGCTTCTTTCCATATTTCATCTGAGGATATTTCCTTTTTCACCATAGCCATCTATGGGCTTCCAAATATCACTTTGCCAATTCCACAAGAACTGTCTTAGCGAAAGGCTTCTTGAGGGGAAAGCTGTAACTCTGTGAGATGATTTCACAGAATGCAAAGAAGTTTCTCAGAAAGCTTCTTTCTCTTTTTTATCGGAGGATATTTCCTTTGGCCCTATAGTCTTCAAAGGGATCCGAAATATCTGTTCTCATATTTAACAGAAATAAGGCTAGCAAAGAGATCCACGAAATACAGATGTAAATCTGTGAGATGAATTAACCGAACACTAAGCAGTTTCTCAGAAAGCTTCTCTCCAGATTTCATCTGAGGATATTTCCTTTTTCACCATAGCCCTCTATGGGCTTCCAAATATCACTTTGCCAATTCCACAAGAACTGTCTTGGCGAAAGCCTTCTTGAGGGGAAAGCTGTAACTCTGTGAGATGATTTCACAGAACACAACGACGTTTCTCAGAGAGCTTCTTTCTCTTTGTTATCGGAGGATATTTCGTTTGGCCCTATAGTCTTCAAAGGTATCCGAAATATCTGTTCTCATATTCCACAGGATAAAGGCTAGCAAAGAGATCCACGAAATACAGATGTAACTCTGTGAGATGAATTAGCAGAACACTAAGCAGTTTCTCAGAAAGCTTCTTTCCAGATTTCATCTGAGGATATTTCCTTTTTCACCATAGCCCTCTATGGGCTTCCAAATATCACTTTGCCAATTCCACAAGAACTGTCTTAGCGAAAGGCTTCTTGAGGGGAAAGCTGTAACTCTGTGAGATGATTTCACAGAACACAAAGAAGTTTCTCAGAAAGCTTCTTTCTCTTTGTTATCGGAGGATATTGCCTTTGGCCCTATATCTTCAATGGGATCTGAAATACCTGTTCTCAGGCTCCACTGAAATAAGGCTAGCAAAGAGATCCAGGAAATACAGATGTAACTCTGTGAGATGAATTAACAGAACACTAAGCAGTTTCTCAGAAAGCTTCTTTCCAGATTTCATCTGAGGATATTTCCTTTTTCACCATAGCCCTCTATGGGCTTCCAAATATCACTTTGCCAATTCCACAAGAACTATCTCAGCGAAAGGCTTCTTGAGGGGAAAGCTGTAACTCTGTGAGATGATTTCACAGAATGCAAAGAAGTTTCTCAGAAAGCTTCTTTCTCTTTGTTATCGGAGGATATTTCCTTTGGCCCTATATCTTCAATGGGATCTGAAATACCTGTTCTCAGGCTCCACTGAAATAAGGCTAGGAAAGAGATCCACGAAATACAGATGTAACTCTGTGAGATGAATTAACAGAACACTAAGCAGTTTCTCAGAAAGCTTCTTTCCAGATTTCATCTGAGGATATTTCCTTTTTCACCATAGCCCTCTATGGGCTTCCAAATATCACTTTGCCAATTCCACAAGAACTGTCTTAGCGAAAGGCTTCTTGAGGGGAAAGCTGTAACTCTGTGAGATGATTTCACAGAATGCAAAGAAGTTTCTCAGAAAGCTTCTTTCTCTTTGTTATCGGAGGATATTTCCTTTGGCCCTATAGTCTTCAAAGGGATCCGAAATATCTGTTCTCAGATTCCACAGAAATAAGGCTAGCAAAGAGATCCACGAAATACAGATGTAACTCTGTGAGATGAATTAACCGAACACTAAGCAGTTTCTCAGAAAGCTTCTCTCCAGATTTCATCTGAGGATATTTCCTTTTTCACCATAGCCCTCTATGGGCTTCCAAATATCACTTTGCCAATTCCACAAGAACTGTCTTGGCGAAAGGCTTCTTGAGGGGAAAGCTGTAACTCTGTGAGATGATTTCACAGAATGCAAAGAAGTTTCTCAGAAAGCTTCTTTCTCTTTGTTATCGGAGGATATTTCCTTTGGCCCTATAGTCTTCAAAGGTATCCGAAATATCTGTTCTCAGATTCCACAGGATAAAGGCTGGCAAAGAGATCCACGAAATACAGATGTAACTCTGTGAGATGAATTAGCAGAACACTAAGCAGTTTCTCAGAAAGCTTCTTTCCAGATTTCATCTGAGGATATTTCCTTTTTCACCGTAGCCCTCTATGGGCTTCCAAATATCACTTTGCCAATTCCACAAGAACTGTCTTAGCGAAAGGCTTCTTGAGGGGAAAGCTGTAACTCTGTGAGATGATTTCACAGAACACAAAGAAGTTTCTCAGAAAGCTTCTTTCTCTTTGTTATCGGAGGATATTTCCTTTGGCCCCATATCTTCAATGGGATCTGAAATACCTGTTCTCAGGCTCCACTGAAATAAGGCTAGCAAAGAGATCCAGGAAATACAGATGTAACTCTGTGAGATGAATTAACAGAACACTAAGCAGTTTCTCAGAAAGCTTCTTTCCAGATTTCATCTGAGGATATTTCCTTTTTCACCATAGCCCTCTATGGGCTTCCAAATATCACTTTGCCAATTCCACAAGAACTGTCTTAGCGAAAGGCTTCTTGAGGGGAAAGCTGTAACTCTGTGAGATGATTTCACAGAACGCAAAGAAGTTTCTCAGAAAGCTTCTTTCTCTTTGTTATCGGAGGATATTTCCTTTGGCCCTATATCTTCAATGGGATCTGAAATACCTGTTCTCAGGCTCCACTGAAATAAGGCTAGCAAAGAGATCCACGAAATACAGATGTAACTCTGTGAGATGAATTAACAGAACACTAAGCAGTTTCTCAGAAAGCTTCTTTCCAGATTTCATCTGAGGATATTTCCTTTTTCACCATAGCCCTCTATGGGCTTCCAAATATCACTTTGCCAATTCCACAAGAACTGTCTTGGCGAAAGGCTTCTTGAGGGGAAAGCTGTAACTCTGTGAGATGATTTCACAGAACGCAAAGAAGTTTCTCAGAAAGCTTCTTTCTCTTTGTTATCGGAGGATATTACCTTTGGCCCTATAGTCTTCAAAGGGATCCGAAATATCTGTTCTCAGATTTCACAGAAATAAGGCTAGCAAAGAGATCCACGAAATACAGATGTAAGTCTGTGAGATGAATTAACCTAACCCTAAGCAGTTTCTCAGAAAGCTTCTTTCCAGATTTCATCTGAGGATATTTCCTTTTTCACCATAGCCCTCTATGGGCTTCCAAATATCACTTTGCCAATTCCACAAGAACTGTCTTAGCGAAAGGCTTCTTGAGGGGAAAGCTGTAACTCTGTGAGATGATTTCATAGAACACAAAGGAATTTCTCAGAAAGCTTCTTTCTCTTTGTTATCGGAGGATATTTCCTTTGGCCCTATAGTCTTCAAAGGGATCCGAAATATCTGTTCTCAGATTCCACAGAAATAAGGCTAGCAAAGATATCCAAGAAATACAGATGTAACTCTGTGAGATGAATTAACCGAACGCTAAGCAGTTTCTCAGAAAGCTTCTTTCCAGATTTCATCTGAGGATATTTCCTTTTTCACCCTAGCCCTCTATGGGCTTCCAAATATCACTTTGCCAATTCCACAAGAACTGTCTCAGCGAAAGGCTTCTTGAGGGGAAAGCTGTAACTCTGTGAGATGATTTCACAGAACACAAAGAAGTTTCTCAGAAAGCTTCTTTCTCTTTGTTATCGGAGGATATTTCCTTTGTCCCTATAGTCTTCAAAGGGATTCGAAATATCTGTTCTCAGATTCCACAGAAATAAGGCTAGCAAAGAGATCCACGAAATACAGATGTAACTCTGTGAGATGAATTAACCGAACACTAAGGAGTTTCTCAGAAAGCTTCTTTCCAGATTTCATCTGAGGATATTTCCTTTTTCACCATAGCCCTCTATGGGCTTCCAAATATCACTTTTCACATTCCACAAGAAGTGTCTTAGCGAAAGGCTTCTTGAGGGGAAAGCTGTTACTCTGTGAGATGATTTCACAGAACACAAAGAAGTTTCTCAGAAAGCTTCTTTCTCTTTGTTATCGGAGGATATTTCCTTTGGAACTATATCTTCAATGGGATATGAAATACCTGTTCTCAGGCTCCACTGAAATAAGGGTAGCAAAGAGATCCACGAAATACAGATGTAACTCTGTGAGATGAATTAAGAGAACACTGAGCAGTTTCTCAGAAAGCTTCTTTCCAGATTTCAGCTGAGGATAATTCCTTTTTCACCATAGCCCTCTGTGGGCTTCCAAATATGACTTTGCCAATTCCACAAAAACTGTCTTAGCGAAAGGCTTCTTGAGGGGAAAGCAGTAACTCTGTGAGATGATTTCACAGAACAGAAAGAAATTTCTCAGAAAGCTTCTTTCTCTTTTTTATCGGAGGATATTTCCTTTGGCCCTATACTCTTCAAAGGGATCCGAAATATCTGTTCTCAGATTCCACAGAAATAAGGCTAGCAAAGAGATCCAAGAAATACAGATGTAACACTGTGAGATGAATTAACCGAACACTAAGCAGTTTCTCAGAAAGATTCTTTCCAGATTTCATCTGAGGATATTTCCTTTTTCACCATAGCCCTCTATGGGCTTCCAAATATCACTTTGCCAATTCCACAAGAACTGTCTTAGCGAAAGGCTTCTTGAGGGGAAAGCTGTAACTCTGTGAGATGATTTCACAGAACACAAAGAAGTTTCTCAGAAAGCTTCTTTCTCTTTGTTATCGGAGGATATTTCCTTTGGCCCTATATCTTCAATGGGATCTGAAATACCTGTTCTCAGGCTCCACTGAAATAAGGCTAGTAAAGAGATCCAGGAAATACAGATGTAACTCTGTGAGATGAATTAACAGAACACTAAGCAGTTTCTCAGAAAGCTTCTTTCCAGATTTCATCTGAGGATATTTCCTTTTTCACCATAGCCCTCTATGGGCTTCCAAATATCACTTTGCCAATTCCACAAGAACTGTCTTAGCGAAAGGCTTCTTGAGGGGAAAGCTGTAACTCTGTGAGATGATTTCACAGAACACAACGACGTTTCTCAGAGAGCTTCTTTCTCTTTGTTATCGGAGGATATTTCCTTTGGCCCTATTGTCTTCAAAGGGATCTGAAATATCTCTTCTCAGATTCCACAGAAATAAGGCTATCAAAGAGATCCACGAAATACAGATGTAACTCAGTGAGATGTATTAAGAGAAAACTAAGCAGTTTCTCAGAAAGCTTCTTTCCATATTTCGTCTGAGGATAATTCCTTTTTCACCCTAGCCCTCTATGGGCTTCCAAATATCACTTTGCCAATTCCACAAGAACTCTCTTAGCGAAAGGCTTCTTGAGGGGAAAGCAGTAACTCTGTGAGATGATTTCACAGAACAGAAAGAAATTTCTCAGAAAGCTTCTTTCTCTTTGTTATCGGAGGATGTTTCCTTTGGCCCTATAGTCTTCAAAGGGATCCGAAATATCTGTTCTCAGATTCCACAGAAATAAGGCTATCAAAGAGATCCAAGAAATACAGATGTAACTCTGTGAGATGAATTAACCGAACGCTAAGCAGTTTCTCAGAAAGCTTCTTTCCAGATTTCATCTGAGGATATTTCCTTTTTCACCCTAGCCCTCTATGGGCTTCCAAATATCACTTTGCCAATTCCACAAGAACTGTCTTAGCGAAAGGCTTCTTGACGGGAAAGCTGTAACTCTGTGAGATGATTTCACAGAACGCAAAGAAGTTTCTCAGAAAGCTTCTTTCTCTTTGTTATCGGAGGATATTTCCTTTTCCCCTATATCTTCAATGGGATCTGAAATACCTGTTCTCAGGCTCCACTGAAATAAGGCTAGCAAAGAGATGCACGAAATACAGATGTAACTCTGTGAGATGAATGAACAGAACACTAAGCAGTTTCTCAGAAAGCTTCTTTCCATATTTCATCTGAGGATTTTTCCTTTTTCACCATAGCCATCTATGGGCTTCCAAATATCACTTTGCCAATTCCACAAGAACAGTCTTAGCGAAAGGATTCTTGAGGGGAAAGCTGTAACTCTGTGAGATGATTTCACAGAACACAAAGAAGTTTCTCAGAAAGCTTCTTTCTCTTTGTTATCGGAGGATATTTCCTTTGGCCCTATATATTCAATGGGATCCGAAATACCTGTTCTCAGCCTCCACTGAAATAAGGCTAGCAAAGAGATCCACGAAATACAGATGTAACTCTGTGAGATGAATTAACAGAACACGAAGCAGTTTCTCAGAAAGATTCTTTCCAGATTTCATCTGAGGATATTTCCTTTTTCACTATAGACCTCTATGGGCTTCAAAATATCACTTTGCCAATTCCACAAGAACTGTCTTAGCGAAAGGCTTCTTGAGGGGAAAGCTGTAACTCTGTGAGATGATTTCACAGAACACCAAGAAGTTTCTCAGAAACCTTCTATCTCTTTGTTATCGGAGGATATTTCCTTTGTCCCTATAGTCTTCAAAGGGATTCGAAATATCTGTTCTCAGATTCCACAGAAATAAGGCTAGCAAAGAGATCGAAGAAATACAGATGTAACTGTGTGAGATGAATTAACCGAACACTAAGCAGTTTCTCAGAAAGCTTCTTTCCAGATTTCATCTGAGGATATTTCCTTTTTCACCATAGCCCTCTATGGGCTTCCAAATATCACTTTTCCAATTCCACAAGAAGTGTCTTAGCGAAAGGCTTCTTGAGGGGAAAGCTGTAACTCTGTGAGATGATTTCACAGAACACAAAGGAATTTCTCAGAAAGCTTCTTTCTCTTTGTTATTGGAGGAAATTTCCTTTGGCCCTATTGTCTTCAAAGGGATCTGAAATATCTGTTCTCAGATTCCACAGAAATAAGGCTAGCAAAGAGATCCACGAAATACAGATGTAACACTATGAGATGAATTAACAGAACACTAAGCAGTTCCTCAGAAAGCTTCTTTCCAGATTTCATCTGAGGATATTTCCTTTTTCACCATAGACCTCTATGGGCTTCCAAATATCACTTTGCCAATTCCACAAGAACTGTCTTAGCGAAAGGATTCTTGAGGGGAAAGCTGTAACTCTGTGAGATGATTTCACAGAACACAAAGAAGTTTCTCAGAAAGCTGCTTTCTCTTTGATATCGGAGGATATTTCCTTTGACCCCATAGTCTTCAAAGGGATCCGAAATATCTCTTCTCAGATTCACAGAAATAAGGCTCTCAAAGAGATCCACGAAATACAGTTGTAACTCTGTGAGATGAATTAAGAGAAAACTAAGCAGTTTCTTAGAAAGCTTCTTTCCATATTTCATCTAAGGATAATTCCTTTTTCACCATAGCCCTCTATGGGCTTCCTAATATCACTTTGCCAATTCCACAAGAACTGTCTTAGCGAAAGGCTTCTTGAGGGGAAAGCAGTAACTCTGTGAGACGATTTCACAGAACAGAAAGAAATTGCTGAGAAAGCTTCTTTCTCTTTGTTATTGGAGCATATTTCCTTTGGCCCTATAGTCTTCCAAGTTATCCGAAATATCTGTTCTCAGATACCCTAGAAATAAGGCTAGCAAAGAGAACCACGCAATACAGATGTAACTCTGTGAGATGAATTAACAGAACACTAAGCAGTTTCTCAGAAAGCCTCTTTGCAGTTCTCATCTGAGGATATTTCCTTTTTCACCATAGCCCTCTATGGGCTTCCAAATATCACTTTGCCAATTCCACAAGAACTGTCTTAGCGAAAGGCTTCTTGAGGGGAAAGCAGTAACTCTGTGAGATGATTTCACAGAACAGAAAGAAATTTCTGAGAAAGCTTCTTTCTCTTTGTTATTGGAGCATATTTCCTTTGGCCCTATCGTCTTCCAAGTTATCCGAAATATCTGTTCTCAGATTCCCTAGAAATAAGGCTAGCAAAGAGAACCACGCAATACAGATGTAACTCTGTGAGATGAATTAACAGAACACTAAGCAGTTTCTCAGAAAGCCTCTTTGCAGTTTTCATCTGAGGATATTTCCTTTTTCACCATAGCCCTCTATGGGCTTCCAAATATCACTTTGCCAATTCCACAAGAACTGTCTTAGCGAAAGGCTTCTTGAGGGGAAAGCTGTAACTCTGTGAGATGATTTCACAGAACACAAAGACGTTTCTCAGAGAACTTCTTTCTCTTTGTTATCGGAGGATATTTCCTTTGGCCCTATAGTCTTCAAAGGTATCCGAAATATCTGTTCTCAGATTCCCCAGAATAAAGGCTAGCAAAGAGATCCACGAAATACAGATGTTACACTGTGTGATGAATTAACAGAACACGAAGCAGTTTCTCAGAAAGCTTCTTTCCAGATTTCATCTAAGGATATTTCCTTTTTCACCATAGCCCTCTATGGGCCTCCAAATATCACTTTGCCAATTCCACAAGAACTGTCTTAGCGAAAGGCTTCTTGACGGGAAAGCTGTAACTCTGTGAGATGATGTCACAGAACACAAAGGAATTTCTCAGAAAGCTTCTTTCTCTTTGTTATCGGAGGATATTTCCTTTGGCCCTATATCTTCAATGGGATCTGAAATACCTGTTCTCAGGCTCCACTGAAATAAGGCTAGCAAAGAGATCCACGAAATACAGATGTAACTCTGTGAGATGAATGAACAGAACACTAAGCAGTTTCCTAGAAAGCTTCTTTCCATATTTCATCTGAGGATTTTTCCTTTTTCACCATAGCCATCTATGGGCTTCCAAATATCACTTTGCCAATTCCACAAGAACTGTCTTAGCGAAAGGATTCTTGAGGGGAAAGCTGTAACTCTGTGAGATGATTTCACAGAACACAAAGAAGTTTCTCAGAAAGCTTCTTTCTCTTTGTTATCGGAGGATATTTCCTTTGGCCCTATATATTCAATGGGATCCGAAATACCTGTTCTCAGGCTCCACTGAAATAAGGCTAGCAAAGAGATCCACGAAATACAGATGTAACTCTGTGAGATGAATTAACAGAACACGAAGCAGTTTCTCAGAAAGATTCATTCCAGATTTCATCTGAGGATATTTCCTTTTTCACTATAGACCTCTATGGGCTTCAAAATATCACTTTGCCAATTCCACAAGAACTGTCTTAGCGAAAGGCTTCTTGAGGGGAAAGCTGTAACTCTGTGAGATGATTTCACAGAACACCAAGAAGTTTCTCAGAAACCTTCTATCTCTTTGTTATCGGAGGATATTTCCTTTGTCCCTATAGTCTTCAAAGGGATTCGAAATATCTGTTCTCAGATTCCACAGAAATAAGGCTAGCAAAGAGATCCAAGAAATACAGATGTAACTCTGTGAGATGAATTAACCGAACACTAAGCAGTTTCTCAGAAAGCTTCTTTCCTGATTTCATCTGAGGATATTTCCTTTTTCACCATAGTCCTCTATGGGCTTCCAAATATCACTTTGCCAATTCCACAAGAACTGTCTTAGCGAAAGGATTCTTGAGGGGAAAGCTGTAACTCTGTGAGATGATTTCACAGAACACAAAGAAGTTTCTCAGAAAGCTGCTTTCTCTTTGATATCGGAGGATATTTCCTTTGACCCCATAGTCTTCAAAGGGATCCGAAATATCTCTTCTCAGATTCACAGAAATAAGGCTCTCAAAGAGATCCACGAAATACAGTTGTAACTCTGTGAGATGAATTAACAGGAAACTAAGCAGTTTCTTAGAAAGCTTCTTTCCATATTTCATCTAAGGATAATTCCTTTTTCACCATAGCCCTCTATGGGCTTCCTAATATCACTTTGCCAATTCCACAAGAACTGTCTTAGCGAAAGGCTTCTTGATGGGAAAGCAGTAACTCTGTGAGATGATTTCACAGAACAGAAAGAAATTTCTGAGAAAGCTTCTTTCTCTTTGTTATTGGAGCATATTTCCTTTGGCCCTATAGTCTTCCAAGTTATCCGAAATATCTGTTCTCAGATTCCCTAGAAATAAGGCTAGCAAAGAGAACCACGCAATACAGATGTAACTCTGTGAGATGAATTAACAGAACACTAAGCAGTTTCTCAGAAAGCCTCTTTGCAGTTTTCATCTGAGGATATTTCCTTTTTCACCATAGCCCTCTATGGGCTTCCAAATATCACTTTGCCAATTCCACAAGAACTGTCTTAGCGAAAGGCTTCTTGAGGGGAAAGCTGTAACTCTGTGAGATGATTTCACAGAACACAAAGACGTTTCTCAGAGAGCTTCTTTCTCTTTGTATCGGAGGATATTTCCTTTGGCCCTATAGTCTTCAAAGGTATCCGAAATATCTGTTCTCAGATTCCCCAGAATAAAGGCTAGCAAAGAGATCCACGAAATACAGATGTAACTCTGTGAGATGATTTCACAGAACACAAAGGAATTTCTCAGAAAGCTTCTTTCTCTTTGATATCGGAGGATATTTCCTTTGGCCCTAATGTCTTCAAAGGGATCTGAAATATCTGTTCTCAGATTCCACAGAAATAAGGCTAGCAAAGTGATCCACGAAATACAGATGTAACTCTTTGAGATGAATTAACAGAAGACTAAGCAGTTCCTCAGAAAGCTTCTTTCCAGATTTCATCTGAGGATATTTCCTTTTTCACCATAGCCCTCTATGGGCTTCCAAATATCACTTTGCGAATTCCACAAGAACTGTCTTAACAAAAGGCTTCTTGGGGGAAAGCTGTAACTCTGTGAGACGATTTCACAGAACACAAAGAAGTTTCTCAGACAGCTTCTTTCTCTTTGTTATCGGAGGATATTTCCTTTGACCCTGTAGTCTTCAATTGGATCCGAAATATCTGTTTTCAGATTCCACTGAAATAAGGCAAGCAAAGTGATCTACGAAATACAGATGTAACTCTGTGAGATGAATTAACAGATCACTAAGCAGTTTCTCAGAAAGCTTCTTTCCAGATTTCATCTGAGGATATTTCCTTTTTCACCATAGCCCTCTATGGGCTTCCAAATATCACTTTGCCAATTCCACAAGAACTGTCTTTGCGAAAGGCTTCTTGAGGGGAAAGCTGTAATTCTGTGAGATGATTTCACAGAACACAAAGAAGTTTCTCAGAAAGCTTCTTTCTCTTTGTTATCGGAGTATATTTCCTTTGGAACTATATCTTCAATGGGATATGAAATACCAGTTCTGAGGCTACACTGAAATAAGGCTAGCAAAGAGATCAACGAAATACAGATGTAACTCTGTGAGATGAATTAACAGAACACTGAGCAGTTTCTCAGAAAGCTTTTTTCCAGATTTCATCTGAGGATAATTCCTTTTTCACCATAGCCCTCTATGGGCTTCCAAATATGACTTTGCCAATTCCACAAAAACTGTCTTAACGAAAGGCTTCTTGAGGGGAAAGCTGTAACTCTGTGAGATGATTTCACAGAACAGAAAGAAATTTCTCAGAAAGCTTCTTTCTCTTTTTTATCGGAGGATATTTCCTTTGGTCCTATAGTCTTCAAAGGGATCAGAAATATCTGTTCTCAGATTCCACAGAAATAAGGCTAGCAGAGAGATCCAGGAAATACAGATGTAACTCTGTGAGATGAATTAACCGAACACTAAGCAGTTTCTCAGAAAGATTCTTTCCAGATTTCATCTGAGGATATTTCCTTTTTCACCATAGCCCTCTATGGGCTTACAAATATCACTTTGCCAATTCCACAAGAACTGTCTTAGCGAAAGGCTTCTTGAGGGGAAAGCTGTAACTCTGTGAGATGATTTCACAGAACACAAAGGAATTTCTCAGAAAGCTTCTTTCCCTTTGTTATCGGAGGATATTTCCTTTGGCCCTATATCTTCATTGGGATCTGAAATACCTGTTCTCATGCTCCACTGAAATAAGGCTAGCAAAGGGATCCAATAAATACAGATGTAACTCTGTGAGATGTATTAACCGAACACTAAGTAGTATCTCAGAAAGCTTCTTTCCAGATTTCATCTGAGGATATTTCCTTTTTCACCATAGCCCTCTATGGGCTTCCAAATATCACTTTGCCAATTCCACAAGAACTGTCTTAGCGAAAGGCTTCTTGAGGGGAAAGCTGTAACTCTGTGAGATGATTTCACAGAACGCAAAGAAGTTTCTCAGAAAGCTTCTTTCTCTTTGTTATCGGAGGATATTTCCTTTGGCCCTATATCTTCAATGGGATCTGAAATACCTGTTCTCAGGCTCCACTGAAATAAGGTTAGCAAAGAGATCCACGAAATACAGATGTAACTCTGTGAGATGAATGAACAGAAAACTAAGCAGTTTCTCAGAAAGCTTCTTTCCATATTTCATCTGAGGATATTTCCTTTTTCACCATAGCCCTCTATGGGCTTCCAAATATCACTTTTCCAATTCCACAAGAACTGTCTTAGCGAAAGGCTTCTTGAGGGAAAAGCTGTAACTCTGTGAGATGATTTCATAGAACACAAAGCAATTTCTCAGAAAGCTTCTTTCTCTTTGTTATCGGAGGATATTTCTTTGGCTCTATTGTCTTCAAAGGGATCTGAAATATCTCTTCTCAGATTCCACAGAAATAAGGCTATCAAAGAGATCCACGAAATACAGATGTAACTCTGTGAGATGAATTAACAGAAAACTAAGCAGTTTCTCAGAAAGCTTCTTTCCAGATTTCATCTGAGGATATTTCCTTTTTCACCATAGCCCTCTATGGACTTCCAAATATCACTTTGCAAATTCCAAAAGAACTGTCTTAGCGAAAGGCTTCTTGAGCGGAAAAGTGTAACTCTGTGAGATTATTTCACAGAACACAAAGATGATTCTCAGAAAGCTTCCTTCTCTTTGTTATCGGAGGATATTTCCTTTGACCCTATAGTCTTCAATTTGATCCGAAATATCTGTTCTCAGATTCCACAGAAATAAGGCTAGCAAAGAGATCCACGAAATACAGATGTAACTCTGTGAGATGAATTAACAGAACACTAAGCAGTTTCTCAGAAAGCTTCTTTCCAGATTTCATCTGATGATATTTCCTTTTTCAACATAGCCCTCTATGGGCTTCCAAAAATCACTTTGCCAATTCCACAAGAACTGTCTAAGAGAAAGGCTTCTTGAGGGGAAAGCTGTAACTCTGTGAGATGATTTCACAGAACACAAAGAAGTTTCTCAGAAAGCTTCTTTCTCTTTGTTATCGGAGGATATTTCCTTTGTCCCTATATTCTTCAAAGGGATGCGAAATATCTGTTCTCAGATTCCACAGAAATAAGGCTAGCAAAGAGATCCACGAAATACAGATGTAACTCTGTGAGATGAATTAACCGAACACTAAGCAGTTTCTCAGAAAGCTTCTTTCCAGATTTCATCTGAGGATATTTCCTTTTTCACCATAGCCCTCTATGGGCTTCCAAATATCACTTTGCCAATTCCACAAGAGCAGTCTTAGCGAAAGGCTTCTTGGGGGAAAGCTGTAACTCTGTGAGATGATTTCACAGAACACAAAGTAGTTTCTCAGAAAGCTTCTTTCTCTTTGTTATCGGAGGATATTTCCTTTGGCCCTACAGTCTTCAAAGGGATCCGAAATATCTGTTCTCAGATTCCACAGAAATAAGGCTAGCAAAGAGATCCACGAAATACGGATGTAACTCTGTGAGATGTATTAACCGAACACTAAGCAGTTTCTCAGAAAGCTTCTTTCCAGATTTCATCTGGGGATATTTCCTTTTTCAACATAGCCCTCTATGGGCTTCCAAATATCACTTTGCCAATTCCACAAGAACTGTCTTAGCGAAAGGCTTCTTGAGGGGAAAGCTGTAAGTCTGTGAGATGATTTCAGAGAACACAAAGGAATTTCTCAGAAAGCTCCTTTCTCTTTGTTATCGGCGGATATTTCCTTTGGCCCGATTGTCTTCAAAGGGATCTGAAATATCTGTTCTCAGATTCCACAGAAATAAGGCTAGCAAGGAGAACCACGAAATACAGATATAACTCTATGAGATGAATTAACAGAACACGAAGCAGTTCCTCAGAAAGCTTCTTTCCAGATTTCATCTGAGGATATTTCCTTTTTCACCATAGCCCTCTATGGGCTTCCAAATATCACTTTGCAAATTCCACAAGAACTGTCTTAGCGAAAGGCTTGTTGGGGGAAAGCTGTAACTCTGTGAGATGATTTCACAGAACAAAAAGAAGTTTCTCCAAAAGCTTCTTTCTCTTTGTTATCGGAGGATATTTCCTTTGACACTATAGTCTTCAATGGGATCCGAAATATTTCTTCTCAGATTCCACAGAAATAAGGCTATCAAAGAGATCCACGAAATACAGATGTAACTCTGTGAGATGAATTAACAGAAAACTAAGCCGTTTCTCAGAAAGCTTCTTTCCAGATTTCATCTGAGGATAATTCCTTTTTCACCATAGCCCTCTAGGGGCTTCCAAATATCACTTTTCCAATTCCACAAGAACTGTCTTAGTGAAAGGCTTCTTGAGGGGAAAGGTGTAACTCTGTGAGATTATTTCACAGAACACAAAGAAGATTCTCAGAAAGCTTCTTTCTCTTTGTTATCGGAGGATATTTCCATTGGCCCAATAGTCTTCAAAGGGATCCGAAATATCTGTTCTCAGATTCGACAGAAATAAGGCTAGCAAAGAGATCCACGAAATACAGATGTACCTCTGTGAGATGAATTAACAGAACACTAAGCAGTTTCTCAGAAAGCTTCTTTTCAGATTTCATCTGAGGATATTTCCTTTTTCACCATAGCCCTCTATGAGCTTCCAAATATCACTTTGCCAATTCCACAAGAACTGTCTTAGCGAAAGGCGTCTTGAGGGGAAAGCTGTAACTCTGTGAGATGATTTCATAGAACACAAAGAAGTTTCTCAGAAAGCTTCTTTCTCTTTGTTATCGGAGGATATTTCCTTTGGCCCTATTATCTTCAGAGGTATCCGAAATATCTGTTCTCAGATTCCACAGAAATAAGGCTAGCAAAACAATCCAGGACATACAGATGTATCTCTGTGAGATGAATTAACCGAACACTAAGCAGTTTCTCAGAAAGCTTCATTCCAGATTTCATCTGAGGATATTTCCTTTTTCACCATAGCCCACTATGGGCTTCCAAATATCACTTTGTGAATTCCACAAGAACTGACTTAGCGAAAGACTTCTTGTGGGGAATGCTGTAACTCGGTGAGATGATTTCACAGAACACAAAGAAATTTCTCAGAAAGCTTCTTTCTCTTTGTTATCGGAGGATATTTCCTTTGGCACTATAGTCTTCTAAGGGATACGAAATATCTGTTCTCAGATTCCACAGAAATAAGGCTAGCAAAGAGATCCATGAAATACAGATGTAATTCTGTGAGATGAATTAACAGAACACTAAGCAGTTTCTCATAAAGCATCTTTCCAGATTTCATCTGAGGATATTTCCTTTTTCACCATAGCCTCTATGGGCTTCCAAATATCACTTTGCCAATTCCACAAGAGCTGTCTTAGCGAAAGGCTTCTAGGTGGAAAGCTGTAACTCTGTGAGATGATTTCACAGAACACAAAGTAGTTTCTCAGAAAGCTTCTTTCTCTTTGTTATCGGAGGATATTTCCTTTGGCCCTGTAGTCTTCAAAGGGATCCGAAATATCTGTTCTCAGATTCCACAGAAATAAGGCTAGCAAAGAGATCCACGAAATACAGATGTAACTCTGTGAGATGAATTAACAGAACACTAAGGAGTTTCTCAGAAAGCTTCTTTCCATATTTCATCTGAGGATATTTCCTTTTTCACCTTAGACCTCTATGGGCTTCCAAATATCACTTTGCCAATTCCACAAGAACTGTCTTAGAGAAAGGCTTCTTGAGGGGAAAGCTGTAACTCTGTGAGATGATTTCACAGAACACAAAGAAGTTTCTCAGAAAGCTTCTTTCTCTTTGTTATCGGAGGATATTTCCCTTGGCCCTATAGTCTTCATAGGTATCCGAAATATCTTTTCTCAGATTCCACAGAATAAAGGCTAGCAAAGAGATCCACGAAATACAGATGAAACTCTGTGAGATGAATTAACAGAACACGAAGCAGATTCTCAGAAAGCTTCTTTCTGCATTTCATCTGAGGATATTTAATTTTTCACCATAGCCCTCTAAGGGCTTCCAAATATCACTTTGCCAATTCCACAAGAACTGTCTTAGCGAAAGGCTTCTTGAGGGGAAAGCTGTAACTCTGTGAGATGATTTCACAGAACACAAAGGAATTTCTCAGAAAGCTTCCTTCTCTTTGATATCGGAGGATATTTCCTTTGGCCCTATTGTCTTCAAAGGGATCTGAAATATCTGTTCTCATATTCCAAAGAAATAAGGCTAACAAAGTGATCCTCGAAATACAGATGTAACTCTTTGAGATGAATTAACAGAACATTAAGCAGTTCCTCAGAAAGCTTCTTTCCAGATTTCATCTGAGGATATTTCCTTTTTCACCATAGCCCTCTATGGGCTTCCAAATATCATTTGGCCAATTCCAAAAGAGCTGTCTTAGCGAAAGGCTTCTTGGGGGAAAGCTGTAACTCTGTGAGATGATTTCACATAACACAAAGAAGTTTCTCAGAAAGCTTCCTTCTCTTTGTTATCGGAGGATATTTCCTTTGACCCTATAGTCTTCAAAGGGATCCGAAATATCTGTTCTCAGATTCCACAGAAATAAGGCTAGCAAAGAGATCCACGAAATACAGATGTAACTCTGTGAGATGAATTAACAGAACACTAAGCAGATTCTCAGAAAGCTTCTATCCAGATTTCATCTGAGGATATTTCCTTTTTCACCATAGCCCTCTATGGGCTTCCAAATATCATTTTGCCAATTCCACAAGAACTGTCTTAGAGAAAGGCTTCTTGAGGGGAAAGCTGTAACTCTGTGAGATGATTTCACAGAACACAAAGAAGTTTCTCAGAAAGCTTCTTTCTCTTTGTTATCGGAGGATATTTCCTTTGGCCCTATAGTCTTCAAAGGGATGCGAAATATCTGTTCTCAGATTCCACAGAAATAAGGCTAGCAAAGAGATCCACGAAATACAGATGTAAGTCTGTGAGATGAATTAACCTAACCCTAAGCAGTTTCTCAGAAAGCTTCTTTCCAGATTTCATCTGAGGATATTTCCTTTTTCACCATAGCCCTCTATGGGCTTCCAAATATCACTTTGCCAATTCCACAAGAAATGACTTAGCGAAAGGCTTCTTGAGGGGAACGCTGTAACTCTGTGAGATGATTTCACAGAACACAAAGAAATTTCTCAGAAAGCTTCTTTCTCTTTGTTATCGGAGGATATTTCCTTTGGCTCTATAGTCTTCAATGGGATTCGAAATATATGTTCTCAGATTCCACAGAAATAAGGCTAGCAAAGGGATCCACGAAATACAGATGTAACTCTGTGAGGTGAATTAACCGAACACTAAGCAGTTTCTCAGAAAGCTTCTTTCCAGATTTCATCTGAGGATATTTCCTTTTTCACCATAGCCCTCTAAGGGCTTCCAAATATCACTTTGCCAATTCCACAAGAACTGTCTTAGCGAAAGGCTTCTTGAGGGGAAAGCTGTAACTCTGTGAGATGATTTCATAGAACACAAAGGAATTTCTCAGAAAGCTTCTTTCTCTTTGTTATCGGAAGATATTTCCTTTGGCCCTATTATCTTCAAAGGGATCTGAAATATCTGTTCTCAGATTCAACAGAAATAAGGCTAGCAAAGAGATCCACGAAATACAGATGTAACTCTATGAGATGAATTAACAGAACACTAAGCAGTTGCTCAGAAAGCTTCTTTCCAGATTTCATCTGAGGATATTTCCTTTTTCACCATAGCCCTCTATGGGCTTCCAAATATCACTTTGCCAATTCCACAAGAACTGTCTTAGCGAAAGGCTTCTTGGGGGAAAGCTGTAACTCTGTGAGATGATTTCACAGAACACGAAGAAGTTTCTCAGAAAGCTTCTTTCTCTTTGTTATCGGAGGATATTTCCTTTGACCCTATAGTCTTCAATGGGATCCGAAATATCTCTTCTCAGATTCCACTGAAATAAGGCTAGCAAAGTGATCCACGAAATACAGATGTAACTCTGTGAGTTGAATTAACAGAACACTAAGCAGTTTCTCAGAAAGCTTCTTTCCAGATTTCAACTGAGGATATTTCCTTTTTCACCATAGCCCTCTATGGGCTTCCAAATATCACTTTGCCAATTCCACAAGAACTCACTTAGCGAAAGGCTTCTTGAGGGGAAAGCTGTAACTCTGTGAAATGATTTCACAGAACACAAAGAAGTTTCTCAGAAAGCTTCTTTCTCTTTGTTATCGGAGGATATTTCCTTTGGCCCTATAGTCTTCAAAGGAATCCGAAATATCTGTTCTCAGATTCCACAGAAATAAGGCTAGCAAAACGATCCAGGAAATACAGATGTAACACTGTGAGATGAATTAACAAAACACTAAGCAGTTTCTCAGAAAGCTTCTTTCCAGATTTCATCTGAGGATAATTCCTTTTTCACCATAGCCCTCTAAGGGCTTCCAAATATCACTTTGCCAATTCCACAAGAACTGTGTTAGCGAAAGACTTCTTGAGGGGAAAGCTGTAACTCTGTGAGATGATTTCACAGAACACAAAGAAGTTTCTCAGAAAGCTTCTTTCTCGTTGTTATCAGAGGATATTTCCTTTGGCCCTAGAGTCTTCAAAGGGATCCGAAATATCTGTTCTCAGATTCTACAGAAATAAGGCTAGCAAAGAGATCCACGAAATACAGATGTAATTCTGTGAGATGAATTAACAGAACACTAAGCAGTTTCTCAGAAAGCTTCTTTCCAGATTTCATCAGAGGATATTTCCTTTTTCACCATAGCCCTCTATGGGCTTCCAAATATCACTTTGCCAATTCCACAAGAACTGTCTTAGCGAAAGGCTTCTTGAAGGGAAAGCTGTAATTCTGTGAGATGATTTCACAGAACACAAAGAAATTTCTCAGAAAGCTTCTTTCTCTTTGTTATCGGAAGGTATTTCCTTTGGCCCTATAGTCTTCAAAGGGATCCGAAGTATCTGTTCTCAGATTCCACAGAAATAAGGCTAGCAAAGAGATCCACGAAATACAGATGTAACTCTGTGAGATGAATTAACAGAACACTAAGCAGTTTCTCAGAAAGCTTCTTTCCAGATTTCATCTGAGGATATTTCCTTTTTCACCATAGCCCTCTATGGGATTCCAAATATCACTTTGCCAATTCCACAAGAACTGTCTTAGCGAAAGGCTTCATGGGGGAAAGCTGTAACTCTTTGAGATGATTTCACAGAACACAAAGAAGTTTCTCAGAAAGCTTCCTTCTCTTTGTTATCGGAGGATATTTCCTTTGACCCTATAGTCTTCAATTGGATCCGAAATATCTGTTCTCAGATTCCACAGAAATAAGGCTAGCAAAGAGATCCACGAAATACAGATGTAACTCTGTGAGATGAATTAACAGAAAACTAAGCAGTTTCTCAGAAATCTTCTTTCCAGATTTCATCTGAGGATATTTCCTTTTTCACCATAGCCCACTATGGGCTTAAAATATCATTTTGCGAATTCCACAAGAACTGACTTAGCGAAAGGCTTCTTGAGGGGAATGCTGTAACTCGGTGAGATGATTTCACAGAACACAAAGAAATTTCTCAGAAAGCTTCTTTCTCTTTGTTATCGGAGGATATTTCCTTTGGCACAGTAGTCTTCTAAGGGATACGAAATATCTGTTCTCAGATTCCACAGAAATAAGGCTAGCAGGGAGATCCATGAAATACAGATGTAATTCTTTGAGATGAATTAACAGAACACTAAGGAGTTTCTCAGAAAGCTTCTTTCCAGATTTCATCTGAGGATATTTCCTTTTTCACCATAGCCCTCTATGGGCTTCCAAATATCACTTTGCCAATTCCACAAGATCTGTCTTAGCGAAAGGCTTCTTGGGGGAAAGCTGTAACTCTGTGAAATGATATCACAGAACACAAAGTAGTTTCTCAGAAAGCTTCCTTCTCTTTGTTAACGGAGGATATTTCCTTTGACCCTATAGTCTTCAAAGGGATCCGAAATATCTGTTCTCAGATTCCACAGAAATAAGGCTAGCAAAGAGATACACGAAATACAGATGTAACTCTGTGAGATGAATTAACAGAACACTAAGCAGTTTCTCAGAAAGCTTCTATCCGGATTTCATCTGAGGATATTTCCTTTTTCACCATAGCCCTCTATGGGTTTCCAAATATCACTTTGCCAATTCCACAAGAACTGTCTTAGCGAAAGGCTACTTGAGGGGAGAGCTGTAACTCTGTGAGATGATTTCACAGAACACAAACACGTTTCTCAGAGAGCTTCTTTCTCTTTGTTATCGGAGGATATTTCCTTTGGCCCTATAGTCTTCAACGGTATCCGAAATATCTGTTCTCAGATTCCACAGAATGAAGGCTAGCAAAGAGATCCACGAAATACAGATGTAACTCTGTGAGATGAATTAACAGAACACGAAGCAGTTTCTCAGAAAGCTTCTTTCCAGATTTCGTCTGTGGATATTTCCTTTTTCAACATAGCCCTCTATAGGCTTCCAAATATCACTTTGCCAATTCCACAAGAACTGTCTTAGCGAAAGGCTTCTTGAGGGGAAACCTGTAACTCTGTGAGGTGATTTCACAGAAGACAAAGTAGTTTCTCAGAAAGCTTCTTTCTCTTTGTTATCGGAGCATATTTCCTTTGGCCCTATAGTCTTGAAAGGGGTCCGAAATATCTGTTCTCAGATTCCACAGAAATAAGGCTAGCAAAGAGATCCACGAAATACAGATGTAACTCTGTGAGATGAATTAACCGAACCCTAAGCAGTTTCTCAGAAAGCTTCTTTTCAGATTTCCTCTGAGGATATTTCCTTTTTCACCATAGCCCTCTATGGGCTTCCAAATATCACTTTGCCAATTCCACAAGAACTGTCTTAGCGAAAGGCTTCTTGAGGGGAAAGCTGTAACTCTGTGAGATGATTTCACAGAAGACAAAGTAGTTTCTCAGAAAGCTTCTTTCTCTTTGTTATGGGAGGATATTTCCTTTGGCCCTATAGTCTTCAAAAATATCCGAAATATCTGTTCTCAGATTCCACAGAAATAAAGCTAGCAAAGAGATCCACGAAATACAGATGTAACTCTGTGAGATGAATTAACCGAACACTAAGCAGTTTCTCAGAAAGCTTCTTTCCAGATTTCTTCTGAGGATATTTCCTTTTTCACCATAGCCCTCTATGGGCTTCCAAATATCACTTTGCCAATTCCACAAGAACTCACTTAGCGAAAGGCTTCTTGAGGGGAAAGCAGTAACTCTGTGAGATGATTTCACAGAACACAAAGAAATTTCTCAGAAAGCTTCTTTCTCTTTGTTATCGGAGGATATTTCCTTTGTCCCTATAGTCTTCAAAGGGATCCGAAATATCTGTTCTCAGATTCCACAGAAATAAGGCTAGCAAAGAGATCCAAGAAATACAGATGTAACTCTGTGAGATGAATTAACCGAACACTAAGCAGTTTCTCAGAAAGCTTCCTTCCAGATTTCATCTGAGGATATTTCCTTTTTCACCATAGCCCTCTATGGGCTTCCAAATATCACTTTGCCAATTCCACAAGAAATGACTTAGCGAAAGGCTTCTTGGGGGAAAGCTGTAACTCTGTGAGATGATTTCACAGAACACGAAGAAGTTTCTCAGAAAGCTTCTTTCTCTTTGTTATCGGAGGATATTTCCTTTGACCCTATAGTCTTCAATGGGATCCGAAATATCTCTTCTCAGATTCCACTGAAATAAGGCTAGCAAAGTGATCCACGAAATACAGATGTAACTCTGTGAGTTGAATTAACAGAACACTAAGCAGTTTCTCAGAAAGCTTCTTTCCAGATTTCAACTGAGGATATTTCCTTTTTCACCATAGCCCTCTATGGGCTTCCAAATATCACTTTGCCAATTCCACAAGAACTCTCTTAGCGAAAAGCTTCTTGAGGAGAAAGCTGTAACTCTGTGAGATGATTTCACACAACACAAAGAAGTTTCTCAGAAAGCTTCTTTCTCTTTGTTATCATAGGATATTTCCTTTGGCCCTATAGTCTTCAATTTGATCCGAAATATCTGTTCTCAGATTCCACAGAAATAAGGCTAGCAAAGAGATCCACGAAATACAGATGTAACTCTGTGAGATGAATTAACAGAACACTAAGCAGTTTCTCAGAAAGCTTCTTTCCAGATTTCATCTGATGATATTTCCTTTTTCAACATAGCCCTCTATGGGCTTCCAAAAATCACTTTGCCAATTCCACAAGAACTGTCTTAGAGAAAGGCTTCCTGAGGGGAAAGCTGTAACTCTGTGAGATGATTTCACAGAACACAAAGAAGTTTCTCAGAAAGCTTCTTTCTCTTTGTTATCGGAGGATATTTCCTTTGGCCCTATATTCTTCAAAGGGATGCGAAATATCTGTTCTCAGATTCCACAGAAATAAGGCTAGCAAAGAGATCCACGAAATACAGATGTAACTCTGTGAGATGAATTAACCGAACACTAAGCAGTTTCTCAGAAAGCTTCTTTCCAGATTTCATCTGAGGATATTTCCTTTTTCACCATAGCCCACTATGGGCTTCCAAATATCACTTTGCGAATTCCACAAGAACTGACTTAGCGAAAGGCTTCTTGAGGGGAATGCTGTAACTCAGTGAGATGATTTCACAGAACACAAAGAAATTTCTCAGAAAGCTTCTTTCTCTTTGTTATCGGAGGATATTTCCTTTGGCACTATGGTCTTCTAAGGGATACGAAATATCTGTTCTCAGATTCCACAGAAATAAGGCTAGCAAAGAGATCCATGAAATACAGATGTAATTCTGTGAGACGAATTAACAGAACACTAAGCAGTTTCTCAGAAAGCTTCTTTCCAGATTTCATCTGAGGATATTTCCTTTTTCACCATAGCCCTCTATGGGCTTCCAAATATCACTTTGCCAATTCCACAAGAGCTGTCTTAGTGAAAGGCTTCTTGGGGGAAAGCTGTAACTCTGTGAGATGATTTCACAGAACACAAAGTAGTTTCTCAGAAAGCTTCTTTCTCTTTGTTATCGGAGGATATTTCCCTTGGCCCTGTAGTCTTCAAAGGGATCCGAAATATCTGTTCTCAGATTCCACAGAAATAAGGCTAGCAAAGAGATCCACGAAATACAGATGTAACGCTATGAGATGAATTAACAGAACACGAAGCAGTTTCTCAGAAAGCTTCTTTCCATATTTCATCTGAGGATATTTCCTTTTTCACCAGAGCCCTCTATGGGCTTCCAAATATCACTTTACCATTTCCATAAGAAGTGTCTTAGCGAAAGGCTCTTGAGGGGAAAGCTGTAACTCTGTGAGATGATTTCACAGAACG
The DNA here is from genome assembly GCF_043159975.1 of Macaca nemestrina. NCBI lineage: Eukaryota > Metazoa > Chordata > Mammalia > Primates > Cercopithecidae > Macaca > Macaca nemestrina. The sequence goes on along the minus strand of NC_092139.1, from coordinate 75,321,827 downwards.
CAAAGAAGTTTCTCAGAAAGCTTCTTTCTCTTTGTTATCGGAGGATATTTCCTTTCGCCCTATAGTCTTCAATGGGATCCGAAATACCTGTTCTCAGATTCCACAGAAATAAGGCTAGCAAAGATATCCACGAAATACAGATGTAACTCGGTCAGATGAATTAAGAGAACACTAAGCAGTTTCTCAGAAAGCTTCTTTCCATATTTCATCTGAGGATATTTCCTTTTTCACCATAGCCCTCTATGGGCTTCCAAATATCACTTTGACTATTCCACAAGAACTGTCTTAGCGAAAGGCTTCTTGAGGGGAAAGCAGTAACTCTATGAGATCATTTCACAGAACAGAAAGAAATTTCTCTGAAAGCTTCTTTCTCTTTGTTATCGGAGGATATTTCCTTTGGCCCTACAGTCTTCAAAGGGATCCGAAATATCTGTTCTCAGATTCCACAGAAATAAGGCTAGCAAAGAGATCCACGAAATACGGATGTAACTCTGTGAGATGTATTAACCGAACACTAAGCAGTTTCTCAGAAAGCTTCTTTCCAGATTTCATCTGGGGATATTTCCTTTTTCAACATAGCCCTCTATGGGCTTCCAAATATCACTTTGCCAATTCCACAAGAACTGTCTTAGCGAAAGGCTTCTTGAGGGGAAAGCTGTAAGTCTGTGAGATGATTTCAGAGAACACAAAGGAATTTCTCAGAAAGCTCCTTTCTCTTTGTTATCGGCGGATATTTCCTTTGGCCCGATTGTCTTCAAAGGGATCTGAAATATCTGTTCTCAGATTCCACAGAAATAAGGCTAGCAAGGAGATCCACGAAATACAGATATAACTCTATGAGATGAATTAACAGAACACGAAGCAGTTCCTCAGAAAGCTTCTTTCCAGATTTCATCTGAGGATATTTCCTTTTTCACCATAGCCCTCTATGGGCTTCCAAATATCACTTTGCAAATTCCACAAGAACTGTCTTAGCGAAAGGCTTGTTGGGGGAAAGCTGTAACTCTGTGAGATGATTTCACAGAACAAAAAGAAGTTTCTCCAAAAGCTTCTTTCTCTTTGTTATCGGAGGATATTTCCTTTGACACTATAGTCTTCAATGGGATCCGAAATATTTCTTCTCAGATTCCACAGAAATAAGGCTATCAAAGAGATCCACGAAATACAGATGTAACTCTGTGAGATGAATTAACAGAAAACTAAGCCGTTTCTCAGAAAGCTTCTTTCCAGATTTCATCTGAGGATAATTCCTTTTTCACCATAGCCCTCTAGGGGCTTCCAAATATCACTTTTCCAATTCCACAAGAACTGTCTTAGTGAAAGGCTTCTTGAGGGGAAAGGTGTAACTGTGTGAGATTATTTCACAGAACACAAAGAAGATTCTCAGAAAGCTTCTTTCTCTTTGTTATCGGAGGATATTTCCATTGGCCCAATAGTCTTCAAAGGGATCCGAAATATCTGTTCTCAGATTCGACAGAAATAAGGCTAGCAAAGAGATCCACGAAATACAGATGTACCTCTGTGAGATGAATTAACAGAACACTAAGCAGTTTCTCAGAAAGCTTCTTTTCAGATTTCATCTGAGGATATTTCCTTTTTCACCATAGCCCTCTATGAGCTTCCAAATATCACTTTGCCAATTCCACAAGAACTGTCTTAGCGAAAGGCGTCTTGAGGGGAAAGCTGTAACTCTGTGAGATGATTTCATAGAACACAAAGAAGTTTCTCAGAAAGCTTCTTTCTCTTTGTTATCGGAGGATATTTCCTTTGGCCCTATTATCTTCAGAGGTATCCGAAATATCTGTTCTCAGATTCCACAGAAATAAGGCTAGCAAAACGATCCCGGACATACAGATGTATCTCTGTGAGATGAATTAACCGAACACTAAGCAGTTTCTCAGAAAGCTTCTTTCCAGATTTCATCTGAGGATATTTCCTTTTTCACCATAACCCACTATGGGCTTCCAAATATCACTTTGTGAATTCCACAAGAACTGACTTAGCGAAAGACTTCTTGTGGGGAATGCTGTAACTCGGTGAGATGATTTCACAGAACACAAAGAAATTTCTCAGAAAGCTTCTTTCTCTTTGTTATCGGAGGATATTTCCTTTGGCACTATAGTCTTCTAAGGGATACGAAATATCTGTTCTCAGATTCCACAGAAATAAGGCTAGCAAAGAGATCCATGAAATACAGATGTAATTCTGTGAGATGAATTAACAGAACACTAAGCAGTTTCTCATAGAGCTTCTTTCCAGATTTCATCTGAGGATATTTCCTTTTTCACCATAGCCTCTATGGGCTTCCAAATATCACTTTGCCAATTCCACAAGAGCTGTCTTAGCGAAAGGCTTCTAGGGGGAAAGCTGTAACTCTGTGAGATGATTTCACAGAACACAAAGTAGTTTCTCAGAAAGCTTCTTTCTCTTTGTTATCGGAGGATATTTCCTTTGGCCCTGTAGTCTTCAAAGGGATCCGAAATATCTGTTCTCAGATTCCACAGAAATAAGGCTAGCAAAGAGATCCACGAAATACAGATGTAACTCTGTGAGATGAATTAACAGAACACTAAGGAGTTTCTCAGAAAGCTTCTTTCCAGATTTCATCTGAGGATATTTCCTTTTTCACCTTAGACCTCTATGGGCTTCCAAATATCACTTTGCCAATTCCACAAGAACTGTCTTAGAGAAAGGCTTCTTGAGGGGAAAGCTGTAACTCTGTGAGATGATTTCACAGAACACAAAGAAGTTTCTCAGAAAGCTTCTTTCTCTTTGTTATCGGAGGATATTTCCCTTGGCCCTATAGTCTTCATAGGTATCCGAAATATCTTTTCTCAGATTCCACAGAATAAAGGCTAGCAAAGAGATCCACGAAATACAGATGAAACGCTGTGAGATGAATTAACAGAACTCGAAGCAGATTCTCAGAAAGCTTCTTTCTGCATTTCATCTGAGGATATTTAATTTTTCACCATAGCCCTCTAAGGGCTTCCAAATATCACTTTGCCAATTCCACAAGAACTGTCTTAGCGAAAGGCTTCTTGAGGGGAAAGCTGTAACTCTGTGAGATGATTTCACAGAACACAAAGAAGTTTCTCAGAAAGCTTCTTTCTCTTTGTTATCGGAGGCTATTTCCTTTGGCCCTATAGTCTTCAAAGGGATGCGAAATATCTGTTCTCAGATTCCACAGAAATAAGGCTAGCAAAGAGATCCAGGAAATACAGATGTAACCCTGTTAGATGAATTAACAGAACACTAAGCAGTTTCTCAGAAATCTTCTTTCAAGATTTCATCTGAGAATATTTCCTTTTTCGCCATAGCCCTATATGGGCCTCCAAATATCACTTTGCAAATTCCACAAGAACTGTCTTAGCGACAGTCTTCTTGAGAGGAAAGCTGTAACTCTGTGAGATGATTTTACAGAATGCAAAGAAGTTTCTCAGAAAGCTTCTTTCTCTTTGTTATCGGAGGATATTTCCTTTGGCCCTATAGTCTTCAATGGGATCCGAAATATCTGTTCTCAGATTCCACAGAAACAAGGCAGGCAAAGAGATCCACGATATACAGATGTAACTCTGTGAGATGAATGAACAGAACACTAAGCAGTTTCTGAGAAAGCTTCCTTTCAGATTTCATCTGAGGATATTTCCTTTTTCACCATAGCCCTCTATGGGCTTCCAAATATCACTTTTCCAATTCAACAACAACTGTCTTAGCGAAAGGCTTCTTGAGGGGAAAGCTGTAACTCTGTGAGATGATTTCACAGAACACAAAGGAATTTCTCAGAAAGCTTCCTTCTCTTTGATATCGGAGGATATTTCCTTTGGCCCTATTGTCTTCAAAGGGATCTGAAATATCTGTTCTCATATTCCAAAGAAATAAGGCTAACAAAGTGATCCTCGAAATACAGATGTAACTCTTTGAGATGAATTAACAGAACACTAAGCAGTTCCTCAGAAAGCTTCTTTCCAGATTTCATCTGAGGATATTTCCTTTTTCAACATAGCCCTCTATGGGCTTCCAAATATCATTTGGCAAATTCCAAAAGAGCTGTCTTAGCGAAAGGCTTCTTGGGGGAAAGCTGTAACTCTGTGAGATGATTTCACATAACACAAAGAAGTTTCTCAGAAAGCTTCCTTCTCTTTGTTATCGGAGGATATTTCCTTTGACCCTATAGTCTTCAATGGGATCCGAAATATCTGTTCTCAGATTCCACAGAAATAAGGCTAGCAAAGAGATCCACGAAATACAGATGTAACTCTGTGAGATGAATTAACAGAACACTAAGCAGATTCTCAGAAAGCTTCTATCCAGATTTCATCTGAGGATATTTCCTTTTTCACCATAGCCCTCTATGGGCTTCCAAATATCATTTTGCCAATTCCACAAGAACTGTCTTAGAGAAAGGCTTCTTGAGGGGAAAGCTGTAACTCTGTGAGATGATTTCACAGAACACAAAGAAGTTTCTCAGAAAGCTTCTTTCTCTTTGTTATCGGAGGATATTTCCTTTGGCCCTATAGTCTTCAAAGGGATGCGAAATATCTGTTCTCAGATTCCACAGAAATAAGGCTAGCAAAGAGATCCACGAAATACAGATGTAACTCTGTGAGATGAATTAACCGAACACTAAGCAGTTTCTCAGAAAGCTTCTTTCCAGATTTCATCTGAGGATATTTCCTTTTTCACCATAGCCCTCTATGGGCTTCCAAATATCACTTTGCCAATTCCACAAGAAATGAATTAGCGAAAGGATTCTTGAGGGGAGTGCTGTAACTCTGTGAGATGATTTCACAGAACACAAAGAAATTTCTCAGAAAGCTTCTTTCTCTTTGTTATCGGAGGATATTTCCTTTGGCTCTATAGTCTTCAATGGGATTCGAAATATATGTTCTCAGATTCCACAGAAATAAGGCTAGCAAAGGGATCCACGAAATACAGATGTAACTCTGTGAGGTGAATTAACCGAACACTAAGCAGTTTCTCAGAAAGCTTCTTTCCAGATTTCATCTGAGGATATTTCCTTTTTCACCATAGCCCTCTAAGGGCTTCCAAATATCACTTTGCCAATTCCACAAGAACTGTCTTAGCGAAAGGCTTCTTGAGGGGAAAGCTGTAACTCTGTGAGATGATTTCATAGAACAGAAAGGAATTTCTCAGAAAGCTTCTTTCTCTTTGTTATCGGAAGATATTTCCTTTGGCCCTATTATCTTCAAAGGGATCTGAAATATCTGTTCTCAGATTCAACAGAAATAAGGCTAGCAAAGAGATCCACGAAATACAGATGTAACTCTATGAGATGAATTAACAGAACACTAAGCAGTTGCTCAGAAAGCTTCTTTCCAGATTTCATCTGAGGATATTTCCTTTTTCACCATAGGCCTCTATGGGCTTCCAAATATCACTTTGCCAATTCCACAAGAACTGTCTTAGCGAAAGGCTTCTTGGGGGAAAGCTGTAACTCTGTGAGATGATTTCACAGAACACGACGAAGTTTCTCAGAAAGCTTCTTTCTCTTTGTTATCGGAGGATATTTCCTTTGACCGTATAGTCTTCAATGGGATCCGAAATATCTCTTCTCAGATTCCACTGAAATAAGGCTAGCAAAGTGATCCACGAAATACAGATGTAACTCTGTGAGTTGAATTAACAGAACACTAAGCAGTTTCTCAGAAAGCTTCTTTCCAGATTTCAACTGAGGATATTTCCTTTTTCACCATAGCCCTCTATGGGCTTCCAAATATCACTTTGCCAATTCCACAAGAACTCACTTAGCGAAAGGCTTCTTGAGGGGAAAGCAGTAACTCTGTGAGATGATTTCACGGAACACAAAGAAATTTCTCAGAAAGCTTCTTTCTCTTTGTTATCGGAGGATATTTCCTTTGTCCCTATAGTCTTCAAAGGGATCCGAAATATCTGTTCTCAGATTCCACAGAAATAAGGCTAGCAAAGAGATCCACGAAATACAGATGTAACTCTGTGAGATGAATTACCCGAACACTAAGCAGTTTCTCAGAAAGCTTCCTTCCAGATTTCATCTGAGGATATTTCCTTTTTCAACATAGCCCTCTTTTGGGCTTCCAAATATCACTTTGCCAATTCCACAAGAACTGTCTTAGCGAAAGGCTTCTTGGGGGAAAGCTGTAACTCTGTGAGATGATTTCACAGAACACGAAGAAGTTTCTCAGTAAGCTTCTTTCTCTTTGTTATCTGAGGATATTTCCTTTGACCCTATAGTCTTCAATGGGATCCGAAATATCTCGTCTCAGATTCCACTGAAATAAGGCTAGCAAAGTGATCCACGAAATACAGATGTAACACTATGAGATGAATTAACAGAACACTAAGCAGCTCCTCAGAAAGCTTCTTTCCAGATTTCATCTGAGGATAATTCCTTTTTCACCATAGACCTCTATGGGCTTCCCAATATCACTTTGCCAATTCCACAAGAACTGTCTTAGCGAAAGGCTTCTTGGGGGAAAGCTGTAACTCTGTGAGACGATTTCACAGAACACAAAGAAGTTTATCAGAAAGCTGCTTTCTCTTTATTATCGGAGGATATTTCCTTTGACCCTATAGTCTTCAAAGGGATCCGAAATATCTCTTCTCAGATTCCACAGAAATAAGGCTATCAAAGAGATCCACGAAATACAGTTGTAACTCTGTGAGATGAATTAACAGAAAACTAAGCAGTTTCTCAGAAAGCTTCTTTGCATATTTCATCTAAGGATAATTCCTTTTTCACCATAGTCCTCTATGGGCTTCCTAATATCACTTTGCCAATTCCACAAGAACTGTCTTAGCGAAAGGCTTCTTGAGGGGAAAGCAGTAACTCTGTGAGATGATTTCACAGAACAGAAAGAAATTTCTGAGAAAGCTTCTTTCTCTTTGTTATTGGAGCATATTTCCTTTGGCCCTATAGTCTTCCAAGTTATCCGAAATATCTGTTCTCAGATTCCCTAGAAATAAGGCTAGCAAAGAGAACCACGCAATACAGATGTAACTATGTGAGATGAATGAACAGAACACTAAGCAGTTTCTCAGAAAGCCTCTTTCCAGTTTTCATCTGAGGATATTTCCTTTTTCACCATAGCCCTCTATGGGCTTCCAAATATCACTTTGCCAATTCCACAAGAACTGTCTTAGCGAAAGGCTTCTTGAGGGGAAAGCTGTAACTCTGTGAGATGATTTTACAGAACACAAAGACGTTTCTCAGAGAGCTTCTTTCTCTTTGTTATCGGAGGATATTTCCTTTGGCCCTATAGTCTTCAAAGGTATCCGAAATATCTGTTCTCAGATTCCCCAGAATAAAGGCTAGCAAAGAGATCCACGAAATACAGATGTAACTCTGTGAGATGAATTAACAGAACACGAAGCAGTTTCTCTGAAAGCTTCTTTCCAGATTTCATCTGAGGATATTTCCTTTTTCACCATAGCCCACTATGGGCTTCCAAATATCACTTTGCGAATTCCACAAGAACTGACTTAGCGAAAGGCTTCTTGAGGGGAATGCTGTAACTCGGTGAGATGATTTCACAGAACACAAAGAAATTTCTCAGAAAGCTTCTTTCTCTTTGTTATCGGAGGATATTTCCTTTGGCCCTATAGTCTTCTAAGGGATACGAAATATCTGTTCTCAGATTCCACAGAAATAAGGCTAGCAAAGAGATCCATGAAATACAGATGTAATTCTGTGAGATGAATTAACAGAACACTAAGCAGTTTCTCAGAAAGCTTCTTTCCAGTTTTCAACTGCTGATATTTCCGTTTTCACCATAGCCCTCTATGGGCTTCCAAATATCACTTTGCCAATTCCACAAGAGCTGTCTTAGCGAAAGGCTTCTTGGGGGAAAGCTGTAACTCTGTGAGATGATTTCACAGAACAAAAAGAAGTTTCTCAGAAAGCTTCCTTCTCTTTGTTATCGGAGGATATTTCCTTTGACCCTATAGTCTTCAAATGGATCCGAAATATCTGTTCTCAGATTCCACAGAAATAAGGCTAGCAAAGAGATACACGAAATACAGATGTAACTCTGTGAGATGAATTAACAGTACACTAAGCAGTTTCTCAGAAAGCTTCTTTCCAGATTTCATCTGAGGATATTTCCTTTTTCAACATAGCCCTCTATGGGCTTCCAAATATCACTTTGCCAATTCCACACGAACTGTCTTAGAGAAAGGCTTCTTGAGGGGAAAGCTGTAACTCTGTGAGATGATTTCACAGAACACGAAGAAGTTTCTCAGAAAGCTTCTTTCTCTTTGTTATCGGAGGATATTTCCTTTAGCCCTATAGTCTTCAAAGGGATGCGAAATATCTGTTCTCAGATTCCACAGAAATAAGGCTAGCAAAGAGATCCACGAAATACAGATGTAACTCTGTGAGATGAATTAACCGAACACTAAGCAGTTTCTCAGAAAGCTTCTTTCCAGATTTCATCTGAGGATATTTCCTTTTTAACCATAGCCCTCTATGGGCTTCCAAATATCACTTTGCGAATTCTACAAGAACTGACTTAGCGAAAGGCTTCTTGAGGGGAATGCTGTAACTCGGTGAGATGATTTCACAGAACACAAAGAAATTTCTCAGAAAGCTTGTTTCTCTTTGTTATCGGAGGATATTTCCTTTGGCCCTATAGTCTTCAAAAGGGATACGAAATATCTGTTCTCAGATTCCACAGAAATAAGGCTAGCAAAGAGATCCATGAAATACAGATGTAATTCTGTGAGATGAATTAACAGAACACTAAGCAGTTTCTCAGAAAACTTCTTTTCAGATTTCATCTGAGGATATTTCCTTTTTCACCATAGCCCTCTATGGGCTTCCAAATATCACTTTGCCAATTCCACAAGAACTGTCTTAGCGAAAGGCTTCTTGAGAAGAAACCTGTAACTCTGTGAGATGATTTCACAGAAGATAAAGTAGTTTCTCAGAAAGCTTCTTTCTCTTTTTTATCAGAGGATATTTCCTTTGGCCCTATAGTCTTCAAAGGGATCCGAAATATCTGTTCTCAGATTGCACAGAAAGTAGGCTAGCAAAGAGATCCACGAAATACAGATGTAACTCTGTGAGATGAATTAACCGAACACTAAGCAGTTTCTCAGAAAGGTTCTTTCCAGATTTCATCTGAGGATATTTCCTTTTTCACCATAGCCCTCTAAGGGCTTCCAAGTATCACTTTGCCAATTCCACAAGAACTCTCTTAGCGAAAGGCTTCTTGAGGGGAAAGCAGTAACCCTGTGAGATGATTTCACAGAACACAAAGAAATTTCTCCGAAAGCTTCTTTCTCTTTTTTATCGGAGGATATTTCCTTTGTCCCTATAGCCTTCAAAGGGATCCGAAATATCTGTTCTCAGATTCCACAGAAATAAGGCCAGCAAAGAGATCCACGAAATACAGATGTAACTCTGTGAGATGAATTAACCGAACACTAAGCAGTTTCTCAGAAAGCTTCCTTCCAGATTTCATCTGAGGATATTTCCTTTTTCACCATAGCCCTCTATGGGCTTCCAAATATCACTTTTCCAATTCCACAAGAACTGTCTTAGCGAAAGGCTTCTTGAGGGGAAAGCTGTAACTCTGTGAGATGATTTCACAGAAAACAAAGAAGTTTCTCAGAAAGCTTCTTTCTGTTTGTTATTAGAGGATATTTCCTTTGGCCCTATAGTCTTCAAAGGGATGCGAAATATCTGTTCTCAGATTCCACAGAAATAAGGCTAGCAAAGAGATCCACGAAATACAGATGTAACTCTCCGAGATGAATTAACCGAACACTAAGCAGTTTCTCAGAAAGCTTCTTTCCAGATTTCATCTGAGGATAATTCCTTTTTCACCATAGCCCTCTATGGGCTTCCAAATATCACTTTGCCAATTCCACAAGAACTGTCTTAGCGAAAGGCTTCTTGAGGGGAAAGCTGTAACTCTGTGAGATGATTTCACAGAACACAAAGAAGTTTCTCAGAAAGCTTCTTTCTCGTTGTTATCAGAGGATATTTCCTTTGGCCCTAGAGTCTTCAAAGGGATCCGAAATATCTGTTCTCAGATTCTACAGAAATAAGGCTAGCAAAGAGATCCACGAAATACAGATGTAATTCTGTGAGATGAAATAACAGAACACTAAGCAGTTTCTCAGAAAGCTTCTTTCCAGATTTCATCAGAGGATATTTCCTTTTTCACCATAGCCCTCTATGGGCTTCCAAATATCACTTTGACAATTCCACAAGAACTGTCTTAGCGAAAGGCTTCTTGAAGGGAAAGCTGTAATTCTGTGAGATGATTTCACAGAACACAAAGAAATTTCTGAGAAAGCTTCTTTCTCTTTGTTATCGGAAGGTATTTCCTTTGGCCCTATAGTCTTCAATGGGATCCGAAATATCTCTTCTCAGATTCCACAGAAATAAGGCTATCAAAGAGATCCACGAAATACAGTTGTAAATCTGTGAGATGAATTAACAGAATACTAAGCAGTTTCTCAGAAAGCTTCTTTGCATATTTCATCTAAGGATAATTCCTTTTTCACCATATACCTCTATGGGCTTCCTAATATCACTTTGCCAATTCCACAAGAACTGTCTTAGCGAAAGGCTTCTTGAGGGGAAAGCAGTAACTCTGTGAGATGATTTCACAGAACAGAAAGAAATTTCTGAGAAAGCTTCTTTCTCTTTGTTATTGGAACATATTTCCTTTGGCCCTATAGTCTTCCAAGTTATCCGAAATATCTGTTCTCAGATTCCCTAGAAATAAGGCTAGCGAAGAGAACCACGCAATACAGATGTAACTCTGTGAGATGAATTAACAGAACACTAAGCAGTTTCTCAGAAAGCCTCTTTCCAGTTTTCATCTGAGGATATTTCCTTTTTCACCATAGCCCTCTATGGGCTTCCAAATATCACTTTGCCAATTCCAAAAGAACTGTCTTAGCGAAAGGCTTCTTGAGGGGAAGGCTGTAACTCTGTGAGATGATTTTACAGAACACAAAGACGTTTCTCAGAGAGCTTCTTTCTCTTTGTTATCGGAGGATATTTCCTTTGGCCCTATAGTCTTCAAAGGTATCCGAAATATCTGTTCTCAGATTCCCCAGAATAAAGGCTAGCAAAGAGATCCACGAAATACAGATGTAACTCTGTGAGATGAATTAACAGAACACGAAGCAGTTTCTCAGAAAGCTTCTTTCCAGATTTCATCTGAGGATATTTCCTTTTTCAACATAGCCCTCTATAGGCTTCCAAATATCACTTTGCCAATTCCACAAGAACTGTCTTAGAGAAAGGCTTCTTGAGGGGAAAGCTGTAACTCTGTGAGATGATTTCACAGAAAACAAAGAAGTTTCTCAGAAAGCTTCCTTCTGTTTGTTATTAGAGGATATTTCCTTTGGCCCTATAGTCTTCAAAGGGATCTGAAATATCTGTTCTCAGATTCCACAGAAATAAGGCTAGCAAAGAGATCCACGAAATACAGATGTAACTCTGCGAGATGAATTAACCGAACACTAAGCAGTTTCTCAGAAAGCTTCTTTCCATATTTCATCAGAGAATATTTCCTTTTTGACCATAGCCCTCTATGGGCTTCCAAATATCACTTTGCCAATTCCACAAGAACTGTCTTAGCGAAAGGCTTCTTGAGGGGAATGCTGTAACTCGGTGAGATGATTTCACAGAACACAAAGAAATTTCTGAGAAAGCTTCTTTCTCTTTGTTATCGGAGGATATTTCCTTGGGCCCTATAGTCTTCAAAGGGATACGAAATATCTGTTCTCATATTCCACAGAAATAAGGCTAGCAAAGAGATCCATGAAATACAGATGTAATTCTGTGAGATGAATGAACAGAACACTAAGCAGTTTCTCAGAAAGCTTCTTTCCAGATTTCATCTGAGGATATTTCCGTTTTCACCATAGCCCTCTATGGGCTTCCAAATATCACTTTGCCAATTCCACAAGAACTGTCTTAGCGAAAGGCTTCTTGAGGAGAAACCTGTAACTCTGTGAGATGATTTCACAGAAGACAAAGTAGTTTCTCAGAAAGCTTCTTTCTCTTTTTTATCGGAGGATATTTCCTTTGGCCCTATAGTCTTCAAAGGGATCCGAAATATCTGTTCTCAGCTTGCACAGAAAGAAGGCTAGCAAAGAGATCCACGAAATACAGATGTAGCTCTGTGAGATGAATTAACCGAACACTAAGCAGTTTCTCAGAAAGCTTCTTTCCAGATTTCATCAGAGGATATTTCCTTTTTCACCGTAGCCCTCTCTGGGCTTCCAAATATCACTTTGCCAATTCCACAAGAACTGTCTTAGCGAAAGGCTTCTTGAGGGGAAAGCTGTAACTCTGTGAGATGATTTCATAGAACACAAAGGAATTTCACAGAAAGCTTCTTTCTCTTTGTTATCGGAAGATATTTCCTTTGGCCCTATTGTCTTCAAAGGGATCTGAAATATCTGTTCTCAGATTCAACAGAAATAAGGCTACCAAAGAGATACACGAAATACAGATGTAACTCTATGAGATGAATTAACAGAACACTAAGCAGTTCCTCAGAAAACTTCTTTCCAGATTTCATCTGAGGATATTTCCTTTTTCACCGTAGCCCTCTAGGGGTTCCAAATATCACTTTGCCAATTCCACAAGAACTGTCTTAGCGAAAGGCTTCTTGGGGGAAAGCTGTAACTCTGTGAGATGATTTCACAGAACACAAAGAAGTTTCTCAGAAAGCTTCTTTCTCTTTGTTATCGGAGGATATTTCCTTTGACCATATAGTCTTCAATGGGATCCCAAATATCTCTTCTCAGATTCCACTGAAATAAGGCTAGCAAAGTGATCCACGAAATACAGATGTAACTCTGTGAGATGAATTAACACAACACTAAGCAGTTTCTCAGAAAGCTTCTTTCCAGATTTCATCTGAGGATATTTCCTTTTTCACCATAGCCCTCTAAGGGCTTCCAAGTATCACTTTGCCAATTCCACAAGAACTCTCTTAGCGAAAGGCTTCTTGAGGGGAAAGCAGTAACCCTGTGAGATGATTTCACAGAACACAAAGAAATTTCTCCGAAAGCTTCTTTCTCTTTGTTATCGGAGGATATTTCCTTTGTCCCTATAGCCTTCAAAGGGATCCGAAATATCTGTTCTCATATTCCACAGAAATAAGGCCAGCAAAGAGATCCACGAAATACAGATGTAACTCTGTGAGATGAATTAACCAAACACTAAGCAGTTTCTCAGAAAGCTTCCTTCCAGATTTCATCTGAGGATATTTCCTTTTTCACCATAGCCCTCTATGGGCTTCCAAATATCACTTTGCCAATTCCACAAGAACTGTCTTAGCGAAAGGCTTCTTCAGGGGAAAGCTGTAACTCTGTGAGATGATTTCACAGAAAACAAAGAAGTTTCTCAGAAAGCTTCCTTCTGTTTGTTATTAGAGGATATTTCCTTTGGCCCTATAGTCTTCAAAGGGATGCGAAATATCTGTTCTCAGATTCCACAGAAATAAGGCTAGCAAAGAGATCCACGAAATACAGATGTAACTCTACGAGATGAATTAACCGAACACTAAGCAGTTTCTCAGAAAGCTTCTTTGCATATTTCATCAGAGAATATTTCCTTTTTGACCATAGCCCTCTATGGGCTTCCAAATATCACTTTTCCAATTCCACAAGAACTGTCTTAGCGAAAGGCTTCTTGAGGGGAATGCTGTAACTCGGTGAGATGATTTCACAGAACACAAAGAAATTTCTCAGAAAGCTTCTTTCTCTTTGTTATCGGAGGATATTTCCTTGGGCCCTATAGTCTTCAAAGGGATACGAAATATCTGTTCTCATATTCCACAGAAATAAGGCTAGCAAAGAGATCCATGAAATACAGATGTAATTCTGTGAGATGAATGAACAGAACACTAAGCAGTTTCTCAGAAAGCTTCTTTCCAGATTTCATCTGAGGATATTTCCGTTTTCACCATAGCCCTCTATGGGCTTCCAAATATCACTTTGCCAATTCCACAAGAACTGTCTTAGCGAAAGGCTTCTTGAGGGGAAAGCTGTAATTCTGTGTGATGATTTCACAGAACACCAAGAAGTTTCTCAGAAAGCTTCTTTCTCTTTGTTATCGGAGGATATTTCCTTTGGCCCTAATGTCTTCAATGGGATCCGAAATATCTGTTCTCAGATTCCATAGAAATAAGGCTAGCAAAGAGATCCACGAAATACAGATGTAACTCTGTGAGATGAATTAACAGAACACGAAGCAGTTTCTCAGAAAGCTTCTTTCCACATTTCATCTGAGGATATTTCCTTTTTCACCATAGCCCTCTATGGGCTTCCAAATATCACTTTGCCAATTCCACAAGAACTGTCTTAGCGAAAGGCTTCTTGAGGGGAGAGCTATAACTCGGTGAGATGATTTCACAGAACACAAAGAAATTTCTGAGAAAGCTTCTTTCTCTTTGTTATCGGAGGATATTTCCTTGGGCCCTATAGTCTTCAAAGGGATACGAAATATCTGTTCTCATATTCCACAGAAATAAGGCTAGCAAAGAGATCCATGAAATACAGATGTAATTCTGTGAGATGAATGAACAGAACACTAAGCAGTTTCTCAGAAAGCTTCTTTCCAGATTTCATCTGAGGATATTTCCGTTTTCACCATAGCCCTCTATGGGCTTCCAAATATCACTTTGCCAATTCCACAAGAACTGTCTTAGCGAAAGGCTTCTTGAGGAGAAACCTGTAACTCTGTGAGATGATTTCACAGAAGACAAAGTAGTTTCTCAGAAAGCTTCTTTCTCTTTTTTATCGGAGGATATTTCCTTTGGCCCTATAGTCTTCAAAGGGATCCGAAATATCTGTTCTCAACTTGCACAGAAAGAAGGCTAGCAAAGAGATCCACGAAATACAGATGTAGCTCTGTGAGATGAATTAACCGAACACTAAGCAGTTTCTCAGAAAGCTTCTTTCCAGATTTCATCAGAGGATATTTCCTTTTTCACCGTAGCCCTCTCTGGGCTTCCAAATATCACTTTGCCAATTCCACAAGAACTGTCTTAGCGAAAGGCTTCTTGAGGGGAAAGCTGTAACTCTGTGAGATGATTTCATAGAACACAAAGGAATTTCACAGAAAGCTTCTTTCTCTTTGTTATCGGAAGATATTTCCTTTGGCCCTATTGTCTTCAAAGGGATCTGAAATATCTGTTCTCAGATTCAACAGAAATAAGGCTACCAAAGAGATCCACGAAATACAGATGTAACTCTATGAGATGAATTAACAGAACACTAAGCAGTTCCTCAGAAAGCTTCTTTCCAGATTTCATCTGAGGATATTTCCTTTTTCACCGTAGCCCTCTAGGGGTTCCAAATATCACTTTGCCAATTCCACAAGAACTGTCTTAGCGAAAGGCTTCTTGGGGGAAAGCTGTAACTCTGTGAGATGATTTCACAGAACACAAAGAAGTTTCTCAGAAAGCTTCTTTCTCTTTGTTATCGGAGGATATTTCCTTTGACCATATAGTCTTCAATGGGATCCCAAATATCTCTTCTCAGATTCCACTGAAATAAGGCTAGCAAAGTGATCCACGAAATACAGATGTAACTCTGTGAGATGAATTAACACAACACTAAGCAGTTTCTCAGAAAGCTTCTTTCCAGATTTCATCTGAGGATATTTCCTTTTTCACCATAGCCCTCTAAGGGCTTCCAAGTATCACTTTGCCAATTCCACAAGAACTCTCTTAGCGAAAGGCTTCTTGAGGGGAAAGCAGTAACCCTGTGAGATGATTTCACAGAACACAAAGAAATTTCTCCGAAAGCTTCTTTCTCTTTGTTATCGGAGGATATTTCCTTTGTCCCTATAGCCTTCAAAGGGATCCGAAATATCTGTTCTCATATTCCACAGAAATAAGGCCAGCAAAGAGATCCACGAAATACAGATGTAACTCTGTGAGATGAATTAACCAAACACTAAGCAGTTTCTCAGAAAGCTTCCTTCCAGATTTCATCTGAGGATATTTCCTTTTTCACCATAGCCCTCTATGGGCTTCCAAATATCACTTTGCCAATTCCACAAGAACTGTCTTAGCGAAAGGCTTCTTCAGGGGAAAGCTGTAACTCTGTGAGATGATTTCACAGAAAACAAAGAAGTTTCTCAGAAAGCTTCCTTCTGTTTGTTATTAGAGGATATTTCCTTTGGCCCTATAGTCTTCAAAGGGATGCGAAATATCTGTTCTCAGATTCCACAGAAATAAGGCTAGCAAAGAGATCCACGAAATACAGATGTAACTCTACGAGATGAATTAACCGAACACTAAGCAGTTTCTCAGAAAGCTTCTTTGCATATTTCATCAGAGAATATTTCCTTTTTGACCATAGCCCTCTATGGGCTTCCAAATATCACTTTTCCAATTCCACAAGAACTGTCTTAGCGAAAGGCTTCTTGAGGGGAATGCTGTAACTCGGTGAGATGATTTCACAGAACACAAAGAAATTTCTCAGAAAGCTTCTTTCTCTTTGTTATCGGAGGATATTTCCTTGGGCCCTATAGTCTTCAAAGGGATACGAAATATCTGTTCTCATATTCCACAGAAATAAGGCTAGCAAAGAGATCCATGAAATACAGATGTAATTCTGTGAGATGAATGAACAGAACACTAAGCAGTTTCTCAGAAAGCTTCTTTCCAGATTTCATCTGAGGATATTTCCGTTTTCACCATAGCCCTCTATGGGCTTCCAAATATCACTTTGCCAATTCCACAAGAACTGTCTTAGCGAAAGGCTTCTTGAGGGGAAAGCTGTAATTCTGTGTGATGATTTCACAGAACACCAAGAAGTTTCTCAGAAAGCTTCTTTCTCTTTGTTATCGGAGGATATTTCCTTTGGCCCTAATGTCTTCAATGGGATCCGAAATATCTGTTCTCAGATTCCATAGAAATAAGGCTAGCAAAGAGATCCACGAAATACAGATGTAACTCTGTGAGATGAATTAACAGAACACGAAGCAGTTTCTCAGAAAGCTTCTTTCCACATTTCATCTGAGGATATTTCCTTTTTCACCATAGCCCTCTATGGGCTTCCAAATATCACTTTGCCAATTCCACAAGAACTGTCTTAGCGAAAGGCTTCTTGAGGGGAGAGCTATAACTCTGTGAGATGATTTCACAGAACACAAAGAAGTTTCTCAGAGAGCTTCTTTCTCTTTGTTATCGGAGGATATTTCCTTTGGCCCTATAGTCTTCAAAGGGGTCCGAAATATCTGTTCTCAGATTCCACAGAATAAAGGCTAGCAAAGAGATCCACGAAATACAGATGTAACTCTGTGAGATGAATTAACCGAACCCTAAGCAGTTTCTCAGAAAGCTTCTTTCCAGATTTCCTCTGAGGATATTTCCTTTTTCACCATAGCCCTCCATGGGCTTCCAAATATCACTTTGCCAATTCCACAAGAACTGTCTTAGCGAAAGGCTTCTTGAGGGGAAAGCTGTAACTCTGTGAGGTGATTTCACAGAACACAAAGAAGTTTCTCAGAAAGCTTCTTTCTCTTTGTTATCAGAGGATATTTCCTTTGGCCCTATGGTCTTCAAAGGGATGCGAAATATCTGTTCTCAGATTCCACAGAAATAAGGCTAGCAAAGAGATCCACGAAATACAGATGTAACTCTGTGAGATGAATTAACCGAACACTAAGCAGTTTCTCAGAAAGCTTCTTTCCAGATTTCATCTGAGGATATTTCCTTTTTCACCATAGCCCTCTATGGGCTTCCAAATATCACTTTGCCAATTCCACAAGAACTGTCTTAGCGAAAGGCTTCTTGAGGAGAAACCTGTAACTCTGTGAGATGATTTCACAGAAGACAAAGTAGTTTCTCAGAAAGCTTCTTTCTCTTTTTTATCGGAGGATATTTCCTTTGGCCCTATAGTCTTCAAAGGGATCCGAAATATCTGTTCTCAGATTGCACAGAAAGAAGGCTAGCAAAGAGATCCACGAAATACAGATGTAACTCTGTGAGATGAATTAACCGAACACTAAGCAGTTTCTCAGAAAGCTTTTTTCCAGATTTCATCAGAGGATATTTCCTTTTTCACCGTAGCCCTCTCTGGGCTTCCAAATATCACTTTGCCAATTCCACAAGAACTGTCTTAGCGAAAGGCTTCTTGAGGGGAAAGCTGTAACTCTGTGAGATGTTTTCATAGAACACAAAGGAATTTCTCAGAAAGCTTCTTTCTCTTTGTTATCGGAAGATATTTCCTTTGGCCCTTTTGTCTTCAAAGGGATCTGAAATATCTGTTCTCAGATTCAACAGAAATGAGGCTACCAAAGAGATCCACGAAATACAGATGTAACTCTATGAGATGAATTAACAGAACACTAAGCAGTGCCTCAGAAAGCTTCTTTCCAGATTTCATCTGATGATATTTCTTTTTCACCGTAGCCCTCTATGGGCTTCCAAATATCACTTTGCCAATTCCACAAGAACTGTCTTAGCGAAAGGCTTCTTGAAGGGAAAGCTGTAATTCTGTGAGATGATTTCACAGAACACAAAGAAATTTCTCAGAAAGCTTCTTTCTCTTTGTTATCGGAAGGTATTTCCTTTGGCCCTATAGTCTTCAAAGGGATCCGAAATATCTGTTCTCAGATTCCACAGAAATAAGGCTAGCAAAGAGATCCAGGAAATACAGATGTAACTCTGTGAGATGAATTAACAGAACACTAAGCAGCTTCTCAGAAAGCTTCTTTCCAGATTTCATCTGAGGATATTTCCTTTTTCACCATAGCCCTCTATGGGATTCCAAATATCACTTTGCCAATTCCACAAGAACTGTCTTAGCGAAAGGCTTCTTGGGGGAAAGCTGTAACTCTTTGAGATGATTTCACAGAACACAAAGAAGTTTCTCAGAAAGCTTCCTTCTCTTTGTTATCGGAGGATATTTCCTTTGACCCTATAGTCTTCAATTGGATCCGAAATATCTGTTCTCAGATTCCACAGAAATAAGGCTAGCAAAGAGATCCACGAAATACAGATGTAACTCTGTGAGATGAATTAACCGAACACTAAGCAGTTTCTCAGAAAGCTTCCTTCCAGATTTCATCTGAGGATATTTCCTTTTTCACCATAGCCCTCTATGGGCTTCCAAATATCACTTTGCCAATTCCACAAGAAATGACTTAGCGAAAGGCTTCTTGAGGGGAATGCTGTAACTCTGTGAGATGATTTCATAGAACACAAAGAAATTTCTCAGAAAGCTTCTTTCTCTTTGTTATCGGAGGATATTTTCTTTGGCTCTATAGTCTTCAAAGGGATCCGAAATATATGTTCTCAGATTCAATAGAAATAAGGCTAGCAAAGAGATCCACGAAATACAGATGTAACTCTATGAGATGAATTAACAGAACACTAAGCAGTTCTTCAGAAAGCTTCTTTCCAGATTTCATCTGAGGATATTTCCTTTTTCACCATAGCCCTCTATGGGCTTCCAAATATCACTTTGTCAATTCCACAAGAACTGTCTTAGCGAAAGGCTTCTTGGGGGAAAGCTGTAACTCTGTGAGATGATTTCACAGAACACGAAGAAGTTTCTCAGTAAGCTTCTTTCTCTTTGTTATCGGAGGATATTTCCTTTGACCCTATAGTCTTCAATGGGATCCGAAATATCTCGTCTCAGATTCCACTGAAATAAGGCTAGCAAAGTGATCCACGAAATACAGATGAAACTCTGTGAGTTGAATTAACAGAACACTAAGCAGTTTCTCAGAAAGCTTCTTTCCAGATTTCAACTGAGGATAATTCCTTTTTCACCATAGCCCTCTATGGGCTTCCAAATATCACTTTGCCAATTCCACAAGAACTCTCTTAGCGAAAGGCTTCTTGAGGGGAAAGCTGTAACTCTGTGAAATGATTTCACAGAACACAAAGAAGTTTCTCAGAAAGCTTCTTTCTCTTTGTTATCGGAGGATATTTCCTTTGGCCCTATAGTCTTCAAAGGAATCCGAAATATCTGTTCTCAGATTCCACAGAAATAAGGCTAGCAAAACGATCCAGGAAATACAGATGTAACACTGTGACATGAATTAACAAAACACTAAGCAGTTTCTCAGAAAGCTTCTTTCCAGATTTCATCTGAGGATAATTCCTTTTTCACCATAGCCCTCTATGGGCTTCCAAATATCACTTTGCCAATTCCACAAGAACTGTCTTAGCGAAAGGCTTCTTGAGGGGAAAGCTGTAACTCTGTGAGATGATTTCATAGAACACAAAGGAATTTCTCAGAAAGCTTCTTTCTCTTTGTTATCGGAAGATATTTCCTTTGGCCCTATTGTCTTCAAAGGGATCTGAAATATCTGTTCTCAGATTCAACAGAAATAAGGCTACCAAAGAGATCCACGAAATACAGATGTAACTCTATGAGATGAATTAACAGAACACTAAGCAGTGCCTCAGAAAGCTTCTTTCCAGATTTCATCTGATGATATTTCCTTTTTCACCGTAGCCCTCTATGGGCTTCCAAATATCACTTTGCCAATTCCAAAAGAACTGTCTTAGCGAAAGGCTTCTTGGGGGAAAGCTGTAACTCTGTGAGATGATTTCACAGAACACAAAGAAGTTTCTCAGAAAGCTTCTTTATCTTTGTTATCGGAGGATGTTTCATTTGACCCTATAGTCTTCAATGGGATCCGAAATATCTCTTCTCAGATTCCACTGAAATAAGGCTAGCAAAGTGATCCACGAAATACAGATGTAACTCTGTGAGATGAATTATCACAACACTAAGCAGTTTCTCAGAAAGCTTCTTTCCAGATTTCCTCTGAGGATATTTCCTTTTTCACCATAGCCCTCTATGGGCTTCCAAATATCACTTTGCCAATTCCACAAGAACTGTCTTAGCGAAAGGCTTCTTGAGGGTAAAGCTGTAACTCTGTGAGATGATTTCAAAAAACGCAAAGAAGTTTCTCAGAAAGCTTCTTTCTCTTTGTTATCGGAGGATATTTCCTTTGGCCCTATAGTCTTCAAAGGGATCCGAAATATCTGTTCTCAGATTCCACAGAAATAAGGCCAGCAAAGAGATCCACGAAATACAGATGTAACTCTGTGAGATGAATTAACAGAACACTAAGCAGTTTCTCAGAAAGCTTCTTTCCAGATTTCATCTGAGGATATTTCCTTTTTCACCATAGCCCTCTATGGGCTTCCAAATATCACTTTGCCAATCCCACAAGAACTGTCTTATCGAAAGGCTTCTTGAGGGGAAAGCTGTAACTCTGTGATTTGATTTCACAGAACACAAAGAAGTTTCTCAGACAGCTTCTTTCTCTTTGTTATCGGAGGATATTTCCTTTGGCCCTATAGTCTTCAATGGGATCCGAAATATCTGTTCTCAGATTCCACAGAAATAAGGCTAGCAAAGAGATCCACGAAATACAGATGTAACTCTGTGAGATGAATTAACAGAACACTAAGCAGTTTCTCAGAAAGCTTCTTTCCAGATTTCATCTGAGGATATTTCCTTTTTCACCATAGCCCTCTATGGGCTTCCAAATATCACTTTGCCAATTCCACAAGAACTGTCTTAGCGAAAGGCTTCTTGAGGGGAAAGCTGTAACTCTGTGAGATGATTTCACGGAACACAAAGAAGTTTCCCAGAAAGCTTCTTCCACTTTGCTATCGGAGGATATTTCCTTTGGCCCTATAGTCTTCAATGTGATCCGAAATATCTGTTCTCAGATTCCACAGAAATAAGGCTAGCAAAGAGATCCACGAAATACAGATGTAACTCTGTGAGATGAATTAACAGAACACTAAGCAGTTACTCAGAAAGCTTCTTTCCAGATTTCATCTGAGGATATTTCCTTTTTCATCATAGCCCTCTATGGGCTTCCAAGTATCACTTTGCCAATTCCACAAGAACTGTCTTAGCGAAAGGCTTCTTCAGGGGAAAGCTGTAACTCTGTGAGATGATTTCACAGAAAACAAAGAAGTTTCTCAGAAAGCTTCCTTCTGTTTGTTATTAGAGGATATTTCCTTTGGCCCTATAGTCTTCAAAGGGATGCGAAATATCTGTTCTCAGATTCCACAGAAATAAGGCTAGCAAAGAGATCCACGAAATACAGATGTAACTCTACGAGATGAATTAACCGAACACTAAGCAGTTTCTCAGAAAGCTTCTTTGCATATTTCATCAGAGAATATTTCCTTTTTGACCATAGCCCTCTATGGGCTTCCAAATATCACTTTTCCAATTCCACAAGAACTGTCTTAGCGAAAGGCTTCTTGAGGGGAATGCTGTAACTCGGTGAGATGATTTCACAGAACACAAAGAAATTTCTCAGAAAGCTTCTTTCTCTTTGTTATCGGAGGATATTTCCTTGGGCCCTATAGTCTTCAAAGGGATACGAAATATCTGTTCTCATATTCCACAGAAATAAGGCTAGCAAAGAGATCCATGAAATACAGATGTAATTCTGTGAGATGAATGAACAGAACACTAAGCAGTTTCTCAGAAAGCTTCTTTCCAGATTTCATCTGAGGATATTTCCGTTTTCACCATAGCCCTCTATGGGCTTCCAAATATCACTTTGCCAATTCCACAAGAACTGTCTTAGCGAAAGGCTTC
Source organism: Macaca nemestrina (assembly GCF_043159975.1). Taxonomy (NCBI): domain Eukaryota; kingdom Metazoa; phylum Chordata; class Mammalia; order Primates; family Cercopithecidae; genus Macaca; species Macaca nemestrina. The sequence goes on along the minus strand of NC_092139.1, from coordinate 75,299,246 downwards.
TTGAGGGGAAAGCTGTAATTCTGTGTGATGATTTCACAGAACACCAAGAAGTTTCTCAGAAAGCTTCTTTCTCTTTGTTATCGGAGGATATTTCCTTTGGCCCTAATGTCTTCAATGGGATCCGAAATATCTGTTCTCAGATTCCATAGAAATAAGGCTAGCAAAGAGATCCACGAAATACAGATGTAACTCTGTGAGATGAATTAACAGAACACGAAGCAGTTTCTCAGAAAGCTTCTTTCCACATTTCATCTGAGGATATTTCCTTTTTCACCATAGCCCTCTATGGGCTTCCAAATATCACTTTGCCAATTCCACAAGAACTGTCTTAGCGAAAAGCTTCTTGAGGGGAGAGCTATAACTCTGTGAGATGATTTCACAGAACACAAAGAAGTTTCTCAGAGAGCTTCTTTCTCTTTGTTATCGGAGGATATTTCCTTTGGCCCTATAGTCTTCAAAGGGGTCCGAAATATCTGTTCTCAGATTCCACAGAATAAAGGCTAGCAAAGAGATCCACGAAATACAGATGTAACTCTGTGAGATGAATTAACCGAACCCTAAGCAGTTTCTCAGAAAGCTTCTTTCCAGATTTCCTCTGAGGATATTTCCTTTTTCACCATAGCCCTCCATGGGCTTCCAAATATCACTTTGCCAATTCCACAAGAACTGTCTTAGCGAAAGGCTTCTTGAGGGGAAAGCTGTAACTCTGTGAGGTGATTTCACAGAACACAAAGAAGTTTCTCAGAAAGCTTCTTTCTCTTTGTTATCAGAGGATATTTCCTTTGGCCCTATAGTCTTCAAAGGGATGCGAAATATCTGTTCTCAGATTCCACAGAAATAAGGCTAGCAAAGAGATCCACGAAATACAGATGTAACTCTGTGAGATGAATTAACCGAACACTAAGCAGTTTCTCAGAAAGCTTCTTTCCAGATTTCATCTGAGGATATTTCCTTTTTCACCATAGCCCTCTATGGGCTTCCAAATATCACTTTGCCAATTCCACAAGAACTGTCTTAGCGAAAGGCTTCTTGAGGAGAAACCTGTAACTCTGTGAGATGATTTCACAGAAGACAAAGTAGTTTCTCAGAAAGCTTCTTTCTCTTTTTTATCGGAGGATATTTCCTTTGGCCCTATAGTCTTCAAAGGGATCCGAAATATCTGTTCTCAGATTGCACAGAAAGAAGGCTAGCAAAGAGATCCACGAAATACAGATGTAACTCTGTGAGATGAATTAACCGAACACTAAGCAGTTTCTCAGAAAGCTTTTTTCCAGATTTCATCAGAGGATATTTCCTTTTTCACCGTAGCCCTCTCTGGGCTTCCAAATATCACTTTGCCAATTCCACAAGAACTGTCTTAGCGAAAGGCTTCTTGAGGGGAAAGCTGTAACTCTGTGAGATGTTTTCATAGAACACAAAGGAATTTCTCAGAAAGCTTCTTTCTCTTTGTTATCGGAAGATATTTCCTTTGGCCCTTTTGTCTTCAAAGGGATCTGAAATATCTGTTCTCAGATTCAACAGAAATAAGGCTACCAAAGAGATCCACGAAATACAGATGTAACTCTATGAGATGAATTAACAGAACACTAAGCAGTGCCTCAGAAAGCTTCTTTCCAGATTTCATCTGATGATATTTCTTTTTCACCGTAGCCCTCTATGGGCTTCCAAATATCACTTTGCCAATTCCACAAGAACTGTCTTAGCGAAAGGCTTCTTGAAGGGAAAGCTGTAATTCTGTGAGATGATTTCACAGAACACAAAGAAATTTCTCAGAAAGCTTCTTTCTCTTTGTTATCGGAAGGTATTTCCTTTGGCCCTATAGTCTTCAAAGGGATCCGAAATATCTGTTCTCAGATTCCACAGAAATAAGGCTAGCAAAGAGATCCAGGAAATACAGATGTAACTCTGTGAGATGAATTAACAGAACACTAAGCAGCTTCTCAGAAAGCTTCTTTCCAGATTTCATCTGAGGATATTTCCTTTTTCACCATAGCCCTCTATGGGATTCCAAATATCACTTTGCCAATTCCACAAGAACTGTCTTAGCGAAAGGCTTCTTGGGGGAAAGCTGTAACTCTTTGAGATGATTTCACAGAACACAAAGAAGTTTCTCAGAAAGCTTCCTTCTCTTTGTTATCGGAGGATATTTCCTTTGACCCTATAGTCTTCAATTGGATCCGAAATATCTGTTCTCAGATTCCACAGAAATAAGGCTAGCAAAGAGATCCACGAAATACAGATGTAACTCTGTGAGATGAATTAACCGAACACTAAGCAGTTTCTCAGAAAGCTTCCTTCCAGATTTCATCTGAGGATATTTCCTTTTTCACCATAGCCCTCTATGGGCTTCCAAATATCACTTTGCCAATTCCACAAGAAATGACTTAGCGAAAGGCTTCTTGAGGGGAATGCTGTAACTCTGTGAGATGATTTCATAGAACACAAAGAAATTTCTCAGAAAGCTTCTTTCTCTTTGTTATCGGAGGATATTTTCTTTGGCTCTATAGTCTTCAAAGGGATCCGAAATATATGTTCTCAGATTCAATAGAAATAAGGCTAGCAAAGAGATCCACGAAATACAGATGTAACTCTATGAGATGAATTAACAGAACACTAAGCAGTTCTTCAGAAAGCTTCTTTCCAGATTTCATCTGAGGATATTTCCTTTTTCACCATAGCCCTCTATGGGCTTCCAAATATCACTTTGTCAATTCCACAAGAACTGTCTTAGCGAAAGGCTTCTTGGGGGAAAGCTGTAACTCTGTGAGATGATTTCACAGAACACGAAGAAGTTTCTCAGTAAGCTTCTTTCTCTTTGTTATCGGAGGATATTTCCTTTGACCCTATAGTCTTCAATGGGATCCGAAATATCTCGTCTCAGATTCCACTGAAATAAGGCTAGCAAAGTGATCCACGAAATACAGATGAAACTCTGTGAGTTGAATTAACAGAACACTAAGCAGTTTCTCAGAAAGCTTCTTTCCAGATTTCAACTGAGGATAATTCCTTTTTCACCATAGCCCTCTATGGGCTTCCAAATATCACTTTGCCAATTCCACAAGAACTCTCTTAGCGAAAGGCTTCTTGAGGGGAAAGCTGTAACTCTGTGAAATGATTTCACAGAACACAAAGAAGTTTCTCAGAAAGCTTCTTTCTCTTTGTTATCGGAGGATATTTCCTTTGGCCCTATAGTCTTCAAAGGAATCCGAAATATCTGTTCTCAGATTCCACAGAAATAAGGCTAGCAAAACGATCCAGGAAATACAGATGTAACACTGTGACATGAATTAACAAAACACTAAGCAGTTTCTCAGAAAGCTTCTTTCCAGATTTCATCTGAGGATAATTCCTTTTTCACCATAGCCCTCTATGGGCTTCCAAATATCACTTTGCCAATTCCACAAGAACTGTCTTAGCGAAAGGCTTCTTGAGGGGAAAGCTGTAACTCTGTGAGATGATTTCATAGAACACAAAGGAATTTCTCAGAAAGCTTCTTTCTCTTTGTTATCGGAAGATATTTCCTTTGGCCCTATTGTCTTCAAAGGGATCTGAAATATCTGTTCTCAGATTCAACAGAAATAAGGCTACCAAAGAGATCCACGAAATACAGATGTAACTCTATGAGATGAATTAACAGAACACTAAGCAGTGCCTCAGAAAGCTTCTTTCCAGATTTCATCTGATGATATTTCCTTTTTCACCGTAGCCCTCTATGGGCTTCCAAATATCACTTTGCCAATTCCAAAAGAACTGTCTTAGCGAAAGGCTTCTTGGGGGAAAGCTGTAACTCTGTGAGATGATTTCACAGAACACAAAGAAGTTTCTCAGAAAGCTTCTTTATCTTTGTTATCGGAGGATGTTTCATTTGACCCTATAGTCTTCAATGGGATCCGAAATATCTCTTCTCAGATTCCACTGAAATAAGGCTAGCAAAGTGATCCACGAAATACAGATGTAACTCTGTGAGATGAATTATCACAACACTAAGCAGTTTCTCAGAAAGCTTCTTTCCAGATTTCCTCTGAGGATATTTCCTTTTTCACCATAGCCCTCTATGGGCTTCCAAATATCACTTTGCCAATTCCACAAGAACTGTCTTAGCGAAAGGCTTCTTGAGGGGAAAGCTGTAACTCTGTGATTTGATTTCACAGAACACAAAGAAGTTTCTCAGACAGCTTCTTTCTCTTTGTTATCGGAGGATATTTCCTTTGGCCCTATAGTCTTCAATGGGATCCGAAATATCTGTTCTCAGATTCCACAGAAATAAGGCTAGCAAAGAGATCCACGAAATACAGATGTAACTCTGTGAGATGAATTAACAGAACACTAAGCAGTTTCTCAGAAAGCTTCTTTCCAGATTTCATCTGAGGATATTTCCTTTTTCACCATAGCCCTCTATGGGCTTCCAAATATCACTTTGCCAATTCCACAAGAACTGTCTTAGCGAAAGGCTTCTTGAGGGGAAAGCTGTAACTCTGTGAGATGATTTCACGGAACACAAAGAAGTTTCCCAGAAAGCTTCTTCCACTTTGCTATCGGAGGATATTTCCTTTGGCCCTATAGTCTTCAATGTGATCCGAAATATCTGTTCTCAGATTCCACAGAAATAAGGCTAGCAAAGAGATCCACGAAATACAGATGTAACTCTGTGAGATGAATTAACAGAACACTAAGCAGTTACTCAGAAAGCTTCTTTCCAGATTTCATCTGAGGATATTTCCTTTTTCATCATAGCCCTCTATGGGCTTCCAAGTATCACTTTGCCAATTCCACAAGAACTGTCTTAGCGAAAGGCTTCTTGAGGAGAAACCTGTAACTCTGTGAGATGATTTCACAGAAGACAAAGTAGTTTCTCAGAAAGCTTCTTTCTCTTTTTTATCGGAGGATATTTCCTTTGGCCCTATAGTCTTCAATGGGATCCGAAATATCTGTTCTCAGATTCCGCAAAAATAAGGCTAGCAAAGAGATCCACGAAATACAGATGTAACTCTGTGAGATGAATTAACAGAACACTAAGCAGTTTCTCAGAAAGCTTCTTTCCAGATTTCATCTGAGGATATTTCCTTTTTCACCCTAGCCCTCTATGGGCTTCCAAATATCACTTTGCCAATTCCACAAGAAGTGTCTTAGCGAAAGGCTTCTTGAGGGGAAAGCTGTAACTCTGTGAGATGATTTCACAGAACACAAAGAAGTTTCTCAGAAAGCTTCTTTCTCTTTGTTATCGGAGGATATTCCCTTTGGCCCTATAGTCTTCAAAGGGATCCGAATTATCTGTTCTCAGATTCCACAGAAATAAGGCTAGCAAAGAGATTCAAGAAATACAGGTGTAAATCTGTGAGATGAATTAAACGAACACTAAGAAGTTTCTCAGAAAGCTACTTTCCAGATTTCATCTGAGGATATTTCCTTTTTCACCATAGCCCTCTATGGGCTTCCAAATATCACTTTGCCAATTCCACCAGAACTGTCTTAGCGAAAGGCTTCTTGAGGGGAAAGCTGTAACTCTGTGAGATGATTTCACAGAACACAAAGAAGTTTCTAAGAAAGCTTCCTTCTCTTTGTTATCGGAGGATATTTCCTTTGGCCCTATAGTCTTCAATGGGATCTGAAGTACCTGTTCTCAGATTCCACAGAAATAAGGCTAGCAAAGAGATCCACGAAATACAGATGTAACTCTGTGAGACGTATTAACAGAACACTAAGCAGTTTCACAGAAAGCTTCTTTCCAGATTTCATCTGAGGATATTTCCTTTTTCACCATAGCCCTCTATGGACTTCCAAGTATCACTTTGCCAATTCCACAAGAACTGTCTTAGAGAAAGGCTTCTTGAGGAGAAAGTTGTAACTCTGTGAGATGATTTCACAGAACACAAAGAAGTTTCTAAGAAAGCTTCTTTCTCTTTGTAATCGGAGGATACTTCCTTTGGCCCTATTGTCTTCAATGGGATCTGAAATACCTGTTCTCAGATTCCACAGAAATAAGGCTAGCAAAGAGATCCACGAAATACAGATGTAACTCTGTGAGATGAATTAACAGAACACTAAGCAGTTTCTCAGAAAGCTTCTTTCCAGATTTCATCTGAGGATATTTCCTTTTTCACCATAGCCCTCTATGGGCTTCCAAATATCACTTTGCCAATTCCACAAGAACTGTCTTAGCGAAAGGCTTCTTGAGGGGAAAGCTGTAACTCTGTGAGATGATTTCACGGAGCACAAAGAAGATTCTCAGAAAGCTTCTTTCTCTTTGTTATCGGAGGATATTTCCTTTGGCCCTATAGTCTTCAATGGGATCCGAAATATCTGTTCTCAGATTCCATAGAAATAAGGCTAGCAAAGAGATCCACGAAATACAGATGTAACTCTCTGACATGAATTTACCGAACACTAAGCAGTTTCTCAGAAAGCTGCTTTCCAGATTTCATCTGAGGATATTTCCTTTTTCACCATAGCCCTCTATGGGCTTCCAAATATCACTTTGCCAATTCCACAAGAACTGTCTTGGCGTAATGCTTCTTGAGGGGAAAGCTGTAACTCTGTGAGATGATTTCACAAAACGCAAAGACGTTTCTCAGAAAGCTTCTTTCTCTTTGTTATCGGAGGATATTTCCTTTGGCCCTATAGTCTTCAAAGGAATCCGAAATATCTGTTCTCAGATTCCACAGAAAAAAGGCCAGCAAAGAGATCCAAGAAATACTGATGTAACTCTGAGAGATGAATTAACAGAACACTAAGCAGTTTCTCAGAAAGCTTCTTTCCAGATATCATCTGAGGATATTTCCTTTTTCACCATAGCCCTCTATGGGCTTCCAAATATCACTTTGCCAATTCCACAAGAACTGTCTTAGCGAAAGGCTTCTTGAGGGGAAAGCTGTAACTCTGTGAGATGATTTCACAGAACGCAAAGAAGTCTCTCAGAAAGCTTCTTTATCTTTGTTATCGGAGGATATTTCCTTTGGCCCTATAGTCTTCAAAGGGATCCGAAATATCTGTTCTCAGATTCCACAGAAATAAGGCTAGCAAAGAGATCCACGAAACACAGATGTAACTCTCTGAGATGAATTAACCGAACACTAAGCAGTTTCTCAGAAAGCTTCTTTCCAGATTTCATCTGAGGATATTTCCTTTTTCAACATAGCCCTCTATGGGCTTCCAAATATCACTTTGCCAATTCCACAAGAACTATCTTAGCGAAAGGCTTCTTGAGGGGAAAGCTGTAACTCTGTGAGATGATTTCACAGAATGCAAAGAAGTTTCTCAGAAAGCTTCTTTCTCTTTTTTATCGGAGGATATTTCCTTTGGCCCTATAGTCTTCAAAGGGATCCGAAATATCTGTTCTCAGATTCCACAGAAAGAAGGCTAGCAAAGAGATCCACGAAATACAGATGTATCTCTGTGAGATGAATTAACAGAACACTAAACAGTTTCTCAGAAAGCTTCTTTCCAGATTTCATCTGAGGATATTTCCTTCTTCACCATAGCCCTCTATGGGCTTCCAAATATTACTTTGCCAATTCCACAAGAACTGTCTTAGCGAAAGGCTTCTTGAGAGGAAAGTTGTAACTCTGTGAGATGATTTCACAAAACGCAAAGACGTTTGTCAGAAAGCTTCTTTCTCTTTGTTATCGGAGGATATTTCCTTTGGCCATATAGTCTTCAAAGGGATCCGAAATATCTGTTCTCAGATTCCACTGAAATAAGGCCAGCAAAGAGATCCACGAAATACAGATGTAACTCTGTGAGATGAATTAACAGAACACTAAGCAGTTTCTCAGAAAGCTTCTTTCCAGATTTCATCTGAGGTTATTTCCTTTTTCACCATAGCCCTCTATGGGCTTCCAAGTATCACTTTGCCAATTCCACAAGAACTGTCTTAGCGAAAGGCTTCTTGAGGGGAAAGCTGTAACTCTGTGAGATGATTTTACAGAACGCAAAGAAGTTTCTCAGAAAGCTTCTTTCTCTTTGTTATCGGAGGATATTTCCTTTGGCCCTATATTCTTCAATGGGATCCGAACTATCTGTTCTCAGATTCCACAGAAATAAGGCTAGCAAAGAGATCCACGAAATACAGATGTAACTCTGTCAGATGAATTTACAGAACACTAAGCAGTTTCTCAGAAAGCTTCTTTCCAGATTTCATCTGAAGATATTTCCTTTTTCACCATAGCCCTCTATGGGCTTCCAAATATCACTTTGCCAATTCCACAAGAACTGTCTTAGCGAAAGGCTTCTTGAGGGGAAAGCTGTAACTCTGTGAAATGATTACACAAAACGCAAAGAAGTTTCTCAGAAAGCTTCTTTCTCTTTGTTATCGGAGGATATTTCCTTTGGCCCTATAGACTTCAATGGGATCCGAAATATCTGTTCTCAGATTCCACAGAAATAAGGCCAGCAAAGAGATCCACGAAATACAGATGTAACTCTGTGAGATGAATTAACAGAACACTAAGCAGTTTCTCAGAAAGCTTCTTTCCAGATTTCATCTGAGGATATTTCCTTTTTCACCATAGCCCTCTATGGGCTTCCAAATATCACTTTGCCAATTCCACAAGAACTGTCTTAGCGAAAGGCATCTTGAGAGGAAAGCTGTAACTCTGAGAGATGATTTCACAAAACGCAAAGACGTTTCTCAGAAAGCTTCTTTCTCTTTGTTATCGGAGGATATTTCCTATGGCCCTATAGTCTTCAAAGGGATCCGAAATATCTGCTCTCAGATTCCACAGAAATAAGGCCAGCAAAGAGATCCACGAAATACAGATGTAACGCTGTGAGATGAATTAACAGAACACTAAGCAGTTTCTCAGAAACCTTCTTTCCAGATTTCATCTGAGGTTATTTCCTTTTTCACCATAGCCCTCTATGAGCTTCCAAGTATCACTTTGCCAATTCCACAAGAACTGTCTTAGCCAAAGGCTTCTTGAGGGGAAAGCTGTAACTCTGTGAGATGATTTCACAGAACGCAAAGAAGTTTCTCAGAAAGCTTCTTCATCTTTGTTATCGGAGGATATTTCCTTTGGCCCTATAGTCTTCAAAGGGATCCGAAATATCTGTTCTCAGATTCCACAGAAATAAGGCTAGCAAAGAGTTCCACGAAATACAGATGTAACTCTCTGAGATGAATTAACCGAACACTAAGCAGTTTCTCAGAAAGCTTCTTTCCAGATTTCATCTGAGGATACTTCCTTTTTCACCATAGCCCTCTATGGGCTTACAAATATCACTTTGCCAATTCCACAAGAACTGTCTTAGCGAAAGGCTTCTTGAGGGGAAAGCTGTAACTCTGTGAGATGATTTCACAGAATGCAAAGAAGTTTCTCAGAAAGCTTCTGTCTCTTTGTTATCGGAGGATATTTCCTTTGGCCCTATAGTCTTCAATGGGATCCGAAATATCTGTTCTCAGATTTCACAGAAATAAGGCTAGCAAAGAGATCCACGAAATACAGATGTAACTCTGGGAGATGAATTAACCGAACACTAAGCAGTTTCTCAGAAAGCTTCTTTACAGATTTCATCTGAGGATATTTCCTTTTTCAGCATAGCCCTCTATGGGCTTCCAAATATCACTTTGCCAATTCCACAAGAACTGTCTTAGCGAAAGGCTTCTTGAGGGGAAAGCTGTAACTCTGTTAGATGATTTCACAGAACGCAAAGTAGTTTCTCAGAAAGCTTCTTTCTCTTTGTTATCGGAGGATATTTCCTTTGGCCCTATAGTCTTCAATGGGATCCGAAATATCGGTTCTCTGATTCCACAGAAATAAGGCCAGCAAAGAGATCCACGAAATACAGATGTAACTCTGTGAGATGAATTAACAGAACACTAAGCAGTTTCTCAGAAAGCTTCTTTCCAGATTTCATCTGAGGATATTTCCTTTTTCACCATAGCCCTCTATGGGCTTCCAAATATCACTTTGCCAATTCCATAAGAACTGTCTTAGCGAAAGGCTTCTTGAGGGGAAAGCTGTAACTCTGTGAGATTATTTCACAGAACACAAAGAAATTTCTCAGAAAGCTACGTTCTCTTTGTTATCGGAAGATGCTTCCTTTGGCCCTATAGTCTTCAAAGGGATCCGAAATATCTGTTCTCAGATTCCACAAAAATAAGGCTAGCAAAGAAATCCATGAAATACAGATGTAATTCCATGAGATGAATTAACAGAACACTAAGCAGTTTCTCAGAAAGCTTCTTTCCAGATTTCATCTGAGGATATTTCCTTTTTCACCATAGCCTTCTATGGGCTTCCAAATATCACTTTGCCAATTCCACAAGAACTGTCTTAGCGAAAGGCTTCTTGAGGGGAAAGCTGTAACTCTGTGAGATGATTTCACGGAGCACAAGGAAGATTCTCAGAAAGCTTCTTTCTCTTTGTTATCGGAGGATATTTCCTTTGGCCCTATTGTCTTCAATGGGATCTGAAATATCTGTTCTCAGATTCTACAGAAATAAGGCTAGGAAAGAGATCCACGAAATACAGATGTAACTCTCTGACATGAATTTACCGAACACTAAGCAGTTTCTCAGAAAGCTTCTTTCCAGATTTCATCTGAGGATATTTCCTTTTTCACCATAGCCCTCTATGGGCTTCCAAATATCACTTTGCCAATTCCACAAGAACTGTCTTAGCGTAAGGCTTCTTGAGGGGAAAGCTGTAACTCTGTGAGATGATTTGACAGAACGCAAAGAAGTTTCTCAGAAAGCTTCTTTCTCTTTGTTATCGCAGGATATTTCCTTTGGCCCTATAGTCTTCAATGGGATCCGAAATATCTGTTCTCAGATTCCACAGAAATAAGGCCAGCAAAGAGATCCACGAAATACAGATGTAACTCTGTGTGATGAATTAACAGAACACTAAGCAGTTTCTCAGAAAGCTTCTTTCCAGATTTCATATGAGGATATTTCCTTTTTCACCATAGCCCTCTATGGGCTTCCAAATATCACTTTGCCAATTCCACAAGAACTGTCTTAGCGAAAGGCTTCTTGAGGGGAAAGCTGTAACTCTGTGAGATGATTTCACAGAACGCAAAGAAGTTTCTCAGAAAGCTTCTTTCTCTTTGTTATCGGAGGATATTTTCTTTGGCCCTATAGTCTTCAATGGGATCCGAAATATCTGTTCTCAGATTCCGCAAAAATAAGGCTAGCAAAGAGATCCACGAAATACAGATGTAACTCTGTGAGATGAATTAACAGAACACTAAGCAGTTTCTCAGAAAGCTTCTTTCCAGATTTCATCTGAGGATATTTCCTTTTTCACCATAGCCCTCTATGGGCTTCCAAATATCACTTTGCCAATTCCACAAGAACTGTCTTAGCGAAAGGCTTCTTGAGGGGAAAGCTGTAACTCTGTGAGATGATTTCACAGAACACAAAGTAGTTTCTAAGAAAGCTTCCTTCTCTTTGTAATCGGAGGATATTTCCTTTGGCCCTATAGTCTTCAATGGGATCTGAAGTACCTGTTCTCAGATTCCACAGAAATAAGGCTAGCAAAGAGATCCACGAAATACAGATGTAACTCTGTGAGATGAATTAACAGAACACTAAGCAGTTTCTCACAAAGCTTCTTTCCAGATTTCATCTGAGGATATTTCGTTTTTCACCATAGCCCTCTATGGACTTCCAAGTATCACTTTGCCAATTCCACAAGAACTGTCTTAGAGAAAGGCTTCTTGAGGAGAAAGTTGTAACTCTGTGAGATGATTTCACAGAACACAAAGAAGTTTCTAAGAAAGCTTCTTTCTCTTTGTAATCGGAGGATACTTCCTTTGGCCCTATTGTCTTCAATGGGATCTGAAATACCTGTTCTCAGATTCCACAGAAATAAGGCTATCAAAGAGATCCACGAAATACAGATGTAACTCTGTGAGACGAATTAACAGAACACTAAGCAGTTTCTCAGAAAGCTTCTTTCCAGATTTCATCTGAGGATATTTCCTTTTTCACCATAGCCCTCTATGGGCTTCCAAATATCACTTTGCAAATTCCACAAGACCTGTCTTAGCGAAAGGCTTCTAGAGGGGAAGGCTGAAAATCTGTGAGATGTTTTCACAGAACGCAAAGAAGTTTCTCAGAAAGGTTCTTTCTCTTTGTTATCGGAGGATATTTCCTTTGGCCCTATAGTCTTCAAAGGGATCCGAAATATCTGTTCTCAGATTCCACAGAAATAAGTCTAGCAAAGAGATCCACGAAACACAGATGTAACTCTGTGAGATGAATTAACAGAACACTAAGCACTTTCTCAGAAAGCTTCTTTCCAGATTTCATATGAGGATATTTCTTTTTTCACCATAGCCCTCTATGGGCTTCCAAATATCACTTTGCCAATTCCACAAGAACTGTCTTAGCGAAAGGCTTCTAGAGGGGAAAGCTGTAACTCTGTGAGATGATATCACAAAACGCAAAGATGTTTCTCAGAAAGCTTCTTTCTCTTTGTTATCGGAGCATATTTCCTTTGGCCCTATAGTCTTCAAAGGGATCCGAAATATCTGTTCTCAGATTCCACAGAAATAAGCTCAGCAAAGAGATCCACGAAATACTGATGTAACTCTGAGAGATGAATTAACAGAACACTAAGCAGTTTCTCAGAAAGCTTCTTTCCAGATTTCATCTGAGGATATTTCCTTCTTCAACATAGCCCTCTATGGGCTTCCAAATATCACTTTGCCAATTCCACAAGAACTGTCTTAGCGAAAGGCTTCTTGAGTGGAAAGCTGTAACTCTGTGAGATGATTTCACAGAACGCAAAGAAGTTTCTCAGAAAGTTTCTTTATCTTTGTTATCGGAGGATATTTCCTTTGGCCCTATAGTCTTCAAAGGGATCCGAAATATCTGTTCTCAGATTCCACAGAAATAAGGCTAGCAAAGAGATCCACGAAATACAGATGTAACTCTGTGAGATGAATTAACAGAACACTAAGCAGTTTCTCAGAAAGCTTCTTTCCAGATTTCATCTGAGGATATTTCCTTTTTTACCATAGCCCTCTGTGGGCTTCCAAATATCACTTTGCCAATTCCACAAGAACTGTCTTAGAGAAAGGCTTCTTGAGGGGAAAGCTGTAACTCTGGGAGATGATTTCACAGAACGCAAAGTAGTTTCTCAGAAAGCTTCTTTCTCTTTGTTATCGGAGGAGATTTCCTTTGGCCCTATAGTCTTCAATGGGATCCGAAATATCGGTTCTCAGATTCCACAGAAATAAGGCCAGCAAAGAGATCCAAGAAATACAGATGTAACTCTGTGAGATGAATGAACAGAACACTAAGCAGTTTCTCAGAAAGCTTCTTTCAAGATTTCATCTGAGGATATTTCCTTTTTCACCATAGCCCTCTATGGGCTTCCAAATATCACTTTGCCAATTCCATAAGAACTGTCTTAGCGAAAGGCTTCTTGAGGGGAAAGCTGTAACTCTGTGAGATGATTTCACAAAATGCAAAGAAGTTTCTCAGAAAGCTTCTTTCTCTTTGTTATCGGAGGATATTTCCTTTGGCCCTATAGTCTTCAAAGGGATCCGAAATATCTGTTCTCAGATTCCACAGAATTAAGGCCAGCAAAGAGATCCAGGAAATACAGATGTAACTCGGTGAGATGAATTAACAGAACACTAAGCAGTTTCTCAGAAAGCTTCTTTCCAGATTTCATCTGAGGATATTTCCTTTTTCACCATAGCCCTCTATGGGCTTCCAAATATCACTTTGCCAATTCCACAAGAACTGTCTTAGCGAAAGGCTTCTTGAGGGGAAAGCTGTAACTCTGTGAGATGATTTCACGGAGCACAAAGAAGATTGTCAGAAAGCTTCTTTCTCTTTGTTATCGGAGGATATTTCCTTTGGCCCTATAGTCTTCAATGGGATCCGAAATATCTGTTGTCAGATTCCACAGAAATAAGGCTAGCAAAGAGATCCACGAAATACAGATGTAACTCTCTGACATGAATTTACCGAACACTAAGCAGTTTCTCAGAAAGCTTCTTTCCAGATTTCATCTGAGGATATTTCCTTTTTCAACATAGCCCTCTATGGGCTTCCAAATATCACTTTGCCAATTCCACAAGAACTATCTTAGCGAAAGGCTTCTTGAGGGGAAAGCTGTAACTCTGTGAGATGATTTCACAGAATGCAAAGAAGTTTCTCAGAAAGCTTCTTTCTCTTTGTTATCGGAGGATAATTCCTTTGGCCCTATAGTCTTCAATGGGATCCGAAATATCTGTTCTCAGATTCCACAGAAAGAAGGCTAGCAAAGAGATCCACGAAATACAGATGTATCTCTGTGAGATGAATTAACAGAACACTAAGCAGTTTCTCAGAAAGCTTCTTTCCAGATTTCATCTGAGGATATTTCCTTCTTCACCATAGCCCTCTATGGGCTTCCAAATATCACTTTGCCAATTCCACAAGAACTGTCTTAGCGAAAGGCTTCTTGAGAGGAAAGTTGTAACTCTGTGAGATGATTTCACAAAACGCAAAGACGTTTGTCAGAAAGCTTCTTTCCCTTTGTTATCGGAGGATATTTCCTTTGGCCATATAGTCTTCAAAGGGATCCGAAATATCTGTTCTCAGATTCCACTGAAATAAGGCCAGCAAAGAGATCCACGAAATACAGATGTAACTCTGTGAGATGAATTAACAGAACACTAAGCAGTTTCTCAGAAAGCTTCTTTCCAGATTTCATCTGAGGTTATTTCCTTTTTCACCATAGCCCTCTATGGGCTTCCAAGTATCACTTTGCCAATTCCACAAGAACTGTCTTAGCGAAAGGCTTCTTGAGGGGAAAGCTGTAACTCTGTGAGATGATTTTACAGATCGCAAAGAAGTTTCTCAGAAAGCTTCTTTCTCTTTGTTATCGGAGGATATTTCCTTTGGCCCTATATTCTTCAATGGGATCCGAAATATCTGTTCTCAGATTCCACAGAAATAAGGCTAGCAAAGAGATCCACGAAATACAGATGTAACTCTGTGAGATGAATTTACAGAACACTAAGCAGTTTCTCAGAAAGCTTCTTTCCAGATTTCATCTGAAGATATTTCCTTTTTCACCATAGCCCTCTATGGGCTTCCAAATATCACTTTGCCAATTCCACAAGAACTGTCTTAGCGAAAGGCTTCTAGAGGGGAAAGCTGTAACTCTGTGAGATGATTACACAAAACGCAAAGAAGTTTCTCAGAAAGCTTCTTTCTCTTTGTTATCGGAGGATATTTCCTTTGGCCCTATAGACTTCAATGGGATCCGAAATATCTGTTCTCAGATTCCACAGAAATAAGGCCAGCAAAGAGATCCACGAAATACAGATGTAACTCTGTGAGATGAATTAACAGAACACTAAGCAGTTTCTCAGAAAGCTTCTTTCCAGATTTCATCTGAGGATATTTCCTTTTTCACCATAGCCCTCTATGGGCTTCCAAATATCACTTTGTCAATTCCACAAGAACTGTCTTAGCGAAAGGCATCTTGAGAGGAAAGCTGTAACTCTGTGAGATGATTTCACAAAACGCAAAGACGTTTCTCAGAAAGCTTCTTTCTCTTTGTTATCGGAGGATATTTCCTTTGGCCCTATAGTCTTCAAAGGGATCCGAAATATCTGCTCTCAGATTCCACAGAAATAAGGCCAGCAAAGAGATCCACGAAATACAGATGTAACGCTGTGAGATGAATTAACAGAACACTAAGCAGTTTCTCAGAAAGCTTCTTTCCAGATTTCATCTGAGGTTATTTCCTTTTTCACCATAGCCCTCTATGAGCTTCCAAGTATCACTTTGCCAATTCCACAAGAACTGTCTTAGCCAAAGGCTTCTTGAGGGGAAAGCTGTAACTCTGTGAGATGATTTCACAGAACGCAAAGAAGTTTCTCAGAAAGCTTCTTTATCTTTGTTATCGGAGGATATTTCCTTTGGCCCTATAGTCTTCAAAGGGATCCGAAATATCTGTTCTCAGATTCCACAGAAATAAGGCTAGCAAAGAGTTCCACGAAATACAGATGTAACTCTCTGAGATGAATTAACCGAACTCTAAGCAGTTTCTCAGAAAGCTTCTTTCCAGATTTCATCTGAGGATACTTCCTTTTTCACCATAGCCCTCTATGGGCTTACAAATATCACTTTGCCAATTCCACAAGAACTGTCTTAGCGAAAGGCTTCTTGAGGGGAAAGCTGTAACTCTGTGAGATGATTTCACAGAATGCAAAGAAGTTTCTCAGAAAGCTTCTGTCTCTTTGTTATCGGAGGATATTTCCTTTGGCCCTATAGTCTTCAATGGGATCCGAAATATCTGTTCTCAGATTTCACAGAAATAAGGCTAGCAAAGAGATCCACGAAATACAGATGTAACTCTGGGAGATGAATTAACCGAACAGTAAGCAGTTTCTCAGAAAGCTTCTTTACAGATTTCATCTGAGGATATTTCCTTTTTCACCATAGCCCTCTATGGGCTTCCAAATATCTCTTTGCCAATTCCACAAGAACTGTCTTAGCGAAAGGCTTCTTGAGGGGAAAGCTGTAACTCTGTGAGATGATTTCACAAAATGCAAAGAAGTTTCTCAGAAAGCTTCTTTCTCTTTGTTATCGGAGGATATTTCCTTTGGACCTATAGTCTTTAAAGGGATCTGAAATATCTGTTCTCAGATTCCACAGAAATAAGGCCAGCAAAGAGATCCACGAAATACAGATGTAACTCTGTGAGATGAATTTAGAGAACACTAAGCAGTTTCTCAGAAAGCTTCTTTCCAGATTTCATCTGAGGATATTTCCTTTTTCACCATAGCCCTCTATGGGCTTCCAAATATCACTTTGCCAATTCCACAAGAACTGTCTTAGCGAAAGGCTTCTTGAGGGGAAAGCTGTAACTCTGTGAGATGATTTCACAGAACGCAAAGAAGTTTCTCAGAAAGATTCTTTCTCTTTGTTATCGGAGGATATTTCCTTTGGCCCTATAGTCTTCAAAGGGATCCGAAATATCTGTTCTCAGATTCCACAGAAATAAGGCCAGCAAAGAGATCCACGAAATACAGATGTAACTCTGTGAGATGAATTAACAGAACACTAAGCAGTTTCTCAGAAAGCTTCTTTCCAGATTTCATCTGAGGATATTTCCTTTTTCACCATAGCCCTCTATGGGCTTCCAAATATCACTTTGCCAATTCCACAAGAACTGTCTTAGCGAAAGGCTTCTTGTGGGGAAAGCTGTAACTCTGTGATATGATTTCACAGAATGCAAAGAAGTTTCTCAGAAAGCTTCTTTCTCTTTGTTATCTGAGGATATTTCCTTTGGCCCTATAGTCTTCAATGGGATCTGAAATATCTGTTCTCAGATTCCACAGAAATAAGGCTAACAAAGAGATCCACGAAATACAGATGTAACTCTGTGAGATGAATTAACAGAACACTAAGCAGTTTCTCAGAAAGCTTCTTTAGATTTCATCTGAAGATATTTCCTTTTTCACCATAGCCCTCTATGGGCTTCCAAATATCCCTTTGCCAATTCCACAAGAACTGTCTTAGCGAAAGGCTTCTTGAGGGGAAAGCTGTAACTCTGTGAGATGATTTCACAAAACGCAAAGAAGTTTCTCAGAAAGCTTCTTTCTCTTTGTTATCGGAGGATATTTCCTTTGGCCCTATAGTCTTCAATGGGATCGGAAATATCTGTTCTCAGATTCCACAGAAATAAGGCTAGCAAAGAGATGCACGAAATACAGATGTAACTCTGTGAGATGAATTAACAGAACACTACGCAGTTTCTCAGAAAGCTTCTTTCCAGATTTCATCTGAGGATATTTCCTTTTTCACCTTTGCCCTCTATGGGCTTCCAAATATCACTTTGCCAATTCCACAAGAACTGTCTTAGAGAAAGGCTTCTTGAGGGGAAAGCTGTAACTCTGTTAGATGATTTCACAGAACGCAAAGTAGTTTCTCAGAAAGCTTCTTTCTCTTTGTTATCGGAGGATATTTCCTTTGGCCCTATAGTCTTCAATGGGATCCGAATTATCGGTTCTCTGATTCCACAGAAATAAGGCCAGCAAAGAGATACAAGAAATACAGATGTAACTCTGTGAGATGAATGAACAGAACACTAAGCAGTTTCTCAGAAAGCTTCTTTCCAGATTTCATCTGAGGATATTTCCTTTTTCACCATAGCCCTCTATGGGCTTCCAAATATCACTTTGCCAATTCCATAAGAACTGTCTTAGCGAAAGGCTTCTTGAGGGGAAAGCTGTAACTCTGTGAGATGATTTCACAGAACACAAAGAAATTTCTCAGAAAGCTACGTTCTCTTTGTTATCGGAAGATGCTTCCTTTGGCCCTATAGTCTTCAAAGGGATCCGAAATATCTGTTCTCAGATTCCACAAAAATAAGGCTAGCAAAGAAATCCATGAAATACAGATGTAATTCCATGAGATGAATTAACAGAACACTAAGCAGTTTCTCAGAAAGCTTCTTTCCAGATTTCATCTGAGGATATTTCCTTTTTCACCATAGCCCTCTATGGGCTTCCAAATATCACTTTGCCAATTCCACAAGAACTGTCTTAGCGAAAGGCTTCTTGAGGGGAAAGCTGTAACTCTGTGAGATGATTTCACGGAGCACAAGGAAGATTCTCAGAAAGCTTCTTTCTCTTTGTTATCGGAGGATATTTCCTTTGGCCCTATTGTCTTCAATGGGATCTGAAATATCTGTTCTCAGATTCTACAGAAATAAGGCTAGGAAAGAGATCCACGAAATACAGATGTAACTCTCTGACATGAATTTACCGAACACTAAGCAGTTTCTCAGAAAGCTTCTTTCCAGATTTCATCTGAGGATATTTCCTTTTTCACCATAGCCCTCTATGGGCTTCCAAATATCACTTTGCCAATTCCACAAGAACTGTCTTAGCGTAAGGCTTCTTGAGGGGAAAGCTGTAACTCTGTGAGATGATTTCAGAGAATGCAAAGAAGTTTCTCAGAAAGCTTCTTTCTCTTTGTTATCGCAGGATATTTCCTTTGGCCCTATAGTCTTCAATGGGATCCGAAATATCTGTTCTCAGATTCCACAGAAATAAGGCCAGCAAAGAGATCCACGAAATACAGATGTAACTCTGTGAGATGAATTAACAGAACACTAAGCAGTTTCTCAGAAAGCTTCTTTCCAGATTTCATATGAGGATATTTCCTTTTTCACCATAGCCCTCTATGGGCTTCCAAATATCACTTTGCCAATTCCGCAAGAACTGTCTTAGCGAAAGGCTTCTTGAGGGGAAAGCTGTAACTCTGTGAGATGATTTCACAGAACGCAAAGAAGTTTCTCAGAAAGCTTCTTTCTCTTTGTTATCGGAGGATATTTCCTTTGGCCCTATAGTCTTCAAAGGGATCCGAAATATCTGTTCTCAGATTCAACAGAAATAAGGCTAGCAAAGAGATCCACGAAATACAGATGTAACTCTCTAACATGAATTAACCGAACACTAAGCAGTTTCTCAGAAAGCTTCTTTCCAGATTTCATCTGAGGATATTTCCTTTTTCACCATAGCCCTCTATGGACTTCCAAATATCACTTTGCCAATTCCACAAGAACTGTCTTAGCGAAAGGCTTCTTGAGGGGAAAGCTGTAACTCTGTGAGGTGATTTCACAGAACGCAAAGAAGTTTCTCAGAAAGCTTCTTTCTCTTTGTTATCTGAGGATATTTCCTTTGGCCCTATAGTCTTCAATGGGATCCGAAATATCTGTTCTCAGATTCCACAGAAATAAGGCTAGCAAAGAGATCCACGAAATACAGATGTAACTCTGTGAGATGAATTAACAGAACACTAAGCAGTTTCTCAGAAAGCTTCTTTCCAGATTTCATCTGAAGATATTTCCTTTTTCACCATAGCCCTCTATGG
Source organism: Macaca nemestrina (assembly GCF_043159975.1). Taxonomy (NCBI): domain Eukaryota; kingdom Metazoa; phylum Chordata; class Mammalia; order Primates; family Cercopithecidae; genus Macaca; species Macaca nemestrina. The sequence continues at coordinate 75,279,412 of NC_092139.1, read as the reverse complement.
GCTTCCAAATATCCCTTTTCCAATTCCACAAGAACTGTCTTAGCGAAAGGCTTCTTGAGGGGAAAGCTGTAACTCTGTGAGATGATTTCACAAAACGCAAAGAAGTTTCTCAGAAAGCTTCTTTCTCTTTGTTATCGGAGGATATTTCCTTTGGCCCTATAGTCTTTAAAGGGATCTGAAATATCTGTTCTCAGATTCCACAGAAATAAGGCCAGCAAAGAGATCCACGAAATACAGATGTAACTCTGTGAGATGAATTTACAGAACACTAAGCAGTTTCTCAGAAAGCTTCTTTCCAGATTTCATCTGAGGATATTTCCTTTTTCACCATAGCCCTCTATGGGCTTCCAAATATCACTTTGCCAATTCCACAAGAACTGTCTTAGCGAAAGGCTTCTTGAGGGGAAAGCTGTAACTCTGTGAGATGATTTCACAGAACGCAAAGAAGTTTCTCAGAAAGATTCTTTCTCTTTGTTATCGGAGGATATTTCCTTTGGCCCTATAGTCTTCAAAGGGATCCGAAATATCTGTTCTCAGATTCCACAGAAATAAGGCTAGCAAAGAGATCCACGAAATACAGATGTAACTCTGTGAGATGAATTAACAGAACACTAAGCAGTTTCTCAGAAAGCTTCTTTCCAGATTTCATCTGAGGATATTTCCTTTTTCACCATAGCCCTCTATGGGCTTCCAAATATCACTTTGCCAATTCCACAAGAACTGTCTTAGCGAAAGGCTTCTTGAGGGGAAAGCTGTAACTCTGTGATATGATTTCACAGAACGCAAAGAAGTTTCTCAGAAAGCTTCTTTCTCTTTGTTATCTGAGGATATTTCCTTTGGCCCTATAGTCTTCAATGGGATCCGAAATATCTGTTCTCAGATTCCACAGAAATAAGGCTAACAAAGAGATCCACGAAATACAGATGTAACTCTGTGAGATGAATTAACAGAACACTAAGCAGTTTCTCAGAAAGCTTCTTTCCAGATTTCATCTGAAGATATTTCCTTTTTCACCATAGCCTTCTATGGGCTTCCAAATATCCCTTTGCCAATTCCACAAGAACTGTCTTAGCGAAAGGCTTCTTGAGGGGAAAGCTGTAACTCTGTGAGATGATTTCACAAAACGCAAAGAAGTTTCTCAGAAAGCTTCTTTCTCTTTGTTATCGGAGGATATTTCCTTTGGCCCTATAGTCTTCAAAGGGATCCGAAATATCTGTTCTCAGATTCCACAGAAATAAGGCTAGCAAAGAGATGCACGAAATACAGATGTAACTCTGTGAGATGAATTAACAGAACACTACGCAGTTTCTCAGAAAGCTTCTTTCCAGATTTCATCTGAGGATATTTCCTTTTTCACCTTAGCCCTCTATGGGCTTCCAAATATCACTTTGCCAATTCCACAAGAACTGTCTTAGAGAAAGGCTTCTTGAGGGGAAAGCTGTAACTCTGTTAGATGATTTCACAGAACGCAAAGAAGTTTCTCAGAAAGCTTCTTTCTCTTTGTTATCTGAGGATATTTCCTTTGGCCCTATAGTCTTCAATGGGATCCGAAATATCTGTTCTCAGATTCCACAGAAATAAGGCTAGCAAAGAGATCCACGAAATACAGATGTAACTCTGTGAGATGAATTAACAGAACACTAAGCAGTTTCTCAGAAAGCTTCTTTCCAGATTTCATCTGAAGATATTTCCTTTTTCACCATAGCCCTCTATGGGCTTCCAAATATCCCTTTGCCAATTCCACAAGAACTGTCTTAGCGAAAGGCTTCTTGAGGGGAAAGCTGTAACTCTGTGAGATGATTTCACAAAACGCAAAGAAGTTTCTCAGAAAGCTTCTTTCTCTTTGTTATCGGAGGATATTTCCTTTGGCCCTATAGTCTTCAATGGGATCCGAAATATCTGTTCTCAGATTCCACAGAAATAAGGCCAGCAAAGAGATCCAGGAAATACAGATGTAACTCGGTGAGATGAATTAACAGAACACTAAGCAGTTTCTCAGAAAGCTTCTTTCCAGATTTCATCTGAGGATATTTCCTTTTTCACCATAGCCCTCTATGGGCTTCCAAATATCACTTTGCCAATTCCACAAGAACTGTCTTAGCGAAAGGCTTCTTGAGGGGAAAGCTGTAACTCTGTGAGTTGATTTCACGGAGCACAAAGAAGATTCTCAGAAAGCTTCTTTCTCTTTGTTATCGGAGGATATTTCCTTTGGCCCTATAGTCTTCAATGGGATCCGAAATATCTGTTCTCAGATTCCACAGAAATAAGGCTAGCAAAGAGATCCACGAAATACAGATGTAACACTCTGAGATGAATTAACCGAACACTAAGCAGTTTCTCAAAAAGCTTCTTTCCAGATTTCATCTGAGGATATTTCCTTTTTCAACATAGCCCTCTATGGGCTTCCAAATATCACTTTGCCAATTCCACAAGAACTATCTTAGCGAAAGGCTTCTTGAGGGGAAAGCTGTAACTCTGTGAGATGATTTCACAGAATGCAAAGAAGTTTCTCAGAAAGCTTCTTTCTCTTTGTTATCGGAGGATATTTCCTTTGGCCCTATAGTCTTCAATGGGATCCGAAATATCTGTTCTCAGATTCCACAGAAAGAAGGCTAGCAAAGAGATCCACGAAATACAGATGTATCTCTGTGAGATGAATTAACAGAACACTAAGCAGTTTCTCAGAAGCTTCTTTCCAGATTTCATCTGAGGATATTTCCTTCTTCACCATAGCCCTCTATGGGCTTCCAAATATCACTTTGCCAATTCCACAAGAACTGTCTTAGCGAAAGGCTTCTTGAGAGGAAAGTTGTAACTCTGTGAGATGATTTCACAAAACGCAAAGACGTTTGTCAGAAAGCTTCTTTCTCTTTGTTATCGCAGGATATTTCCTTTGGCCATATAGTCTTCAAAGGGATCCGAAATATCTGTTCTCAGATTCCACTGAAATAAGGCCAGCAAAGAGATCCACGAAATACAGATGTAACTCTGTGAGATGAATTAACAGAACACTAAGCAGTTTCTCAGAAAGCTTCTTTCCAGATTTCATCTGAGGTTATTTCCTTTTTCACCATAGCCCTCTATGGGCTTCCAAGTATCACTTTGCCAATTCCACAAGAACTGTCTTAGCGAAAGGCTTCTTGAGGGGAAAGCTGTAACTCTGTGAGATGATTTTACAGAACGCAAAGAAGTTTCTCAGAAAGCTTCTTTCTCTTTGTTATCGGAGGATATTTCCTTTGGCCCTATAGTCTTCAATGGGATCCGAAATATCTGTTCTCAGATTCCACAGAAATAAGGCTAGCAAAGAGATCCACGAAATACAGATGTAACTCTGTGAGATGAATTTACAGAACACTAAGCAGTTTCTCAGAAAGCTTCTTTCCAGATTTCATCTGAAGATATTTCCTTTTTCACCATAGCCCTCTATGGGCTTCCAAATATCACTTTGCCAATTGCACAAGAACTGTCTTAGCGAAAGGCTTCTTGAGGGGAAAGCTGTAACTCTGTGAGATGATTACACAAAACGCAAAGAAGTTTCTCAGAAAGCTTCTTTCTCTTTGTTATCGGAGGATATTTCCTTTGGCCCTATAGACTTCAATGGGATCCGAAATATCTGTTCTCAGATTCCACAGAAATAAGGCCAGCAAAGAGATCCACGAAATACAGATGTAACTCTGTGAGATGAATTAACAGAACACTAAGCAGTTTCTCAGAAAGCTTCTTTCCAGATTTCATCTGAGGATATTTCCTTTTTCACCATAGCCCTCTATGGGCTTCCAAATATCACTTTGCCAATTCCACAAGAACTGTCTTAGCGAAAGGCATATTGAGAGGAAAGCTGTAACTCTGTGAGATGATTTCACAAAACGCAAAGACGTTTCTCAGAAAGCTTCTTTCTCTTTGTTATCGGAGGATATTTCCTTTGGCCCTATAGTCTTCAAAGGGATCCGAAATATCTGCTCTCAGATTCCACAGAAATAAGGCCAGCAAAGAGATCCACGAAATACAGATGTAACGCTGTGAGATGAATTAACAGAACACTAAGCAGTTTCTCAGAAAGCTTCTTTCCAGATTTCATCTGAGGTTATTTCCTTTTTCACCATAGCCCTCTATGAGCTTCCAAGTATCACTTTGCCAATTCCACAAGAACTGTCTTAGCCAAAGGCTTCTTGAGGGGAAAGCTGTAACTCTGTGAGATGATTTCACAGAACGCAAAGAAGTTTCTCAGAAAGCTTCTTTATCTTTGTTATCGGAGGATATTTCCTTTGGCCCTATAGTCTTCAAAGGGATCCGAAATATCTGTTCTCAGATTCCACAGAAATAAGGCTAGCAAAGAGTGCCACGAAATACAGATGTAACTCTCTGAGATGAATTAACCGAACACTAAGCAGTTTCTCAGAAAGCTTCTTTCCAGATTTCGTCTGAAGATATTTCCTTTTTCACCATAGCCCTCTATGGGCTTCCAAATATCCCTTTGCCAATTCCACAAGAACTGTCTTAGCGAAAGGCTTCTTGAGGGGAAAGCTGTAACTCTGTGAGATGATTTCACAAAACGCAAAGAAGTTTCTCAGAAAGCTTCTTTCTCTTTGTTATCGGAGGATATTTCCTTTGGCCCTATAGTCTTCAAAGGGATCCGAAATATCTGTTCTCAGATTCCACAGAAATAAGGCTAGCAAAGAGATGCACGAAATACAGATGTAACTCTGTGAGATGAATTAACAGAACACTACGCAGTTTCTCAGAAAGCTTCTTTCCAGATTTCATCTGAGGATATTTCCTTTTTCACCTTAGCCCTCTATGGGCTTCCAAATATCACTTTGCCAATTCCACAAGAACTGTCTTAGAGAAAGGCTTCTTGAGGGGAAAGCTGTAACTCTGTTAGATGATTTCACAGAACGCAAAGTAGTTTCTCAGAAAGCTTCTTTCTCTTTGTTATCGGAGGATATTTCCTTTGGCCCTATAGTCTTCAATGGGATCCGAAATATCGGTTCTCTGATTCCACAGAAATAAGGCCAGCAAAGAGATACAAGAAATACAGATGTAACTCTGTGAGATGAATGAACAGAACACTAAGCAGTTTCTCAGAAAGCTTCTTTCCAGATTTCATCTGAGGATATTTCCTTTTTCACCATAGCCCTCTATGGGCTTCCAAATATCACTTTGCCAATTCCACAAGAACTGTCTTAGCGAAAGGCTTCTTGAGGGGAAAGCTGTAACTCTGTGAGATGATTTCACAGAACGCAAAGAAGTTTCTCAGAAAGCTTCTTTCTCTTTGTTATCTGAGGATATTTCCTTTGGCCCTATAGTCTTCAATGGGATCCGAAATATCTGTTCTCAGATTCCACAGAAATAAGGCTAGCAAAGAGATCCACGAAATACAGATGTAACTCTGTGAGATGAATTAACAGAACACTAAGCAGTTTCTCAGAAAGCTTCTTTCCAGATTTCATCTGAAGATATTTCCTTTTTCACCATAGCCCTCTATGGGCTTCCAAATATCCCTTTGCCAATTCCACAAGAACTGTCTTAGCGAAAGGCTTCTTGAGGGGAAAGCTGTAACTCTGTGAGATGATTTCACAAAACGCAAAGAAGTTTCTCAGAAAGCTTCTTTCTCTTTGTTATCGGAGGATATTTCCTTTGGCCCTATAGTCTTCAATGGGATCCGAAATATCTGTTCTCAGATTCCACAGAAATAAGGCCAGCAAAGAGATCCAGGAAATACAGATGTAACTCGGTGAGATGAATTAACAGAACACTAAGCAGTTTCTCAGAAAGCTTCTTTCCAGATTTAATCTGAGGATATTTCCTTTTTCACCATAGCCCTCTATGGGCTTCCAAATATCACTTTGCCAATTCCACAAGAACTGTCTTAGCGAAAGGCTTCTTGAGGGGAAAGCTGTAACTCTGTGAGATGATTTCACGGAGCACAAAGAAGATTCTCAGAAAGCTTCTTTCTCTTTGTTATCGGAGGATATTTCCTTTGGCCCTATAGTCTTCAAAGGGATCCGAAATATCTGTTCTCAGATTCCACAGAAAGAAGGCTAGCAAAGAGATCCACGAAATACAGATGTAACTCTCTGACATGAATTTACCGAACACTAAGCAGTTTCTCAGAAAGCTGCTTTCCAGATTTCATCTGAGGATATTTCCTTTTTCACCATAGCCCTCTATGGGCTTCCAAATATCACTTTGCCAATTCCACAAGAACTGTCTTACCGTAATGCTTCTTGAGGGGAAAGCTGTAACTCTGTGAGATGATTTCACAAAACGCAAAGACGTTTCTCAGAAACCTTCTTTCTCTTTGTTATCGGAGGATATTTCCTTTGGCCCTATAGTCTTCAAAGGAATCCGAAATATCTGTTCTCAGATTCCACAGAAAAAAGGCCAGCAAAGAGATCCAAGAAATACTGATGTAACTCTGAGAGATGAATTAACAGAACACTAAGCAGTTTCTCAGAAAGCTTCTTTCCAGATTTCATCTGAGTTTATTTCCTTTTTCACCATAGCCCTCTATGGGCTTCCAAATATCACTTTGCCAATTCCACAAGAACTCTCTTAGCGAAAGGCTTCTTGAGGGGAAAGCTGTAACTCTGTGAGATGATTTCACAGAACGCAAAGAAGTCTCTCAGAAAGCTTCTTTATCTTTGTTATCGGAGGATATTTCCTTTGGCCCTATAGTCTTCAAAGGGATCCGAAATATCTGTTCTCAGATTCCACAGAAATAAGGCTAGCAAAGAGATCCACGAAATACAGATGTAGCACTCTGAGATGAATTAACCGAACACTAAGCAGTTTCTCAGAAAGCTTCTTTCCAGATTTCATCTGAGGATATTTCCTTTTTCAACATAGCCCTCTATGGGCTTCTAAATATCACTTTGCCAATTCCACAAGAACTATCTTAGCGAAAGGCTTCTTGAGGGGAAAGCTGTAACTCTGTGAGATGATTTCACAGAATGCAGAGAAGTTTCTCAGAAAGCTTCTTTCTCTTTGTTATCGGAGGATATTTCCTTTGGCCCTATAGTCTTCAATGGGATCCGAAATATCTGTTCTCAGATTTCACAGAAATAAGGCTAGCAAAGAGATCCACGAAATACAGATGTAACTCTGGGAGATGAATTAACCGAACACTAAGCAGTTTCTCAGAAAGCTTCTTTACAGATTTCATCTGAGGATATTTCCTTTTTCACCATAGCCCTCTATGGGCTTCCAAATATCTCTTTGCCAATTCCACAAGAACTGTCTTAGCGAAAGGCTTCTTGAGGGGAAAGCTGTAACTCTGTGAGATGATTTCACAAAATGCAAAGAAGTTTCTCAGAAAGCTTCTTTCTCTTTGTTATTGGAGGATATTTCCTTTGGCCCTATAGTCTTTAAAGGGATCTGAAATATCTGTTCTCAGATTCCACAGAAATAAGGCCAGCAAAGAGATCCACGAAATACAGATGTAACTCTGTGAGATGAATTTACAGAACACTAAGCAGTTTCTCAGAAAGCTTCTTTCCAGATTTCATCTGAGGATATTTCCTTTTTCACCATAGCCCTCTTTGGGCTTCCAAATATCACTTTGCCAATTCCACAAGAACTGTCTTAGCGAAAGGCTTCTTAAGGGGAAAGCTGTAACTCTGTGAGATGATTTCACAGAACGCAAAGAAGTTTCTCAGAAAGATTCTTTCTCTTTGTTATCGGAGGATATTTCCTTTGGCCCTATAGTCTTCAAAGGGATCCGAAATATCTGTTCTCAGATTCCACAGAAATAAGGCCAGCAAAGAGATCCACGAAATACAGATGTAACTCTGTGAGATGAATTAACAGAACACTAAGCAGTTTCTCAGAAAGCTTCTTTCCAGATTTCATCTGAGGATATTTCCTTTTTCACCATAGCCCTCTATGGGCTTCCAAATATCACTTTGCCAATTCCACAAGAACTGTCTTAGCGAAAGGCTTCTTGAGGGGAAAGCTGTAACTCTGTGATATGATTTCACAGAACGCAAAGAAGTATCTCAGAAAGCTTCTTTCTCTTTGTTATCTGAGGATATTTCCTTTGGCCCTATAGTCTTCAATGGGATCCGAAATATCTGTTCTCAGATTCCACAGAAATAAGGCTAACAAAGAGATCCACGAAATACAGATGTAACTCTGTGAGATGAATTAACAGAACACTAAGCAGTTTCTCAGAAAGCTTCTTTCCAGATTTCATCTGAAGATATTTCCTTTTTCACCATAGCCCTCTATGGGCTTCCAAATATCCCTTTGCCAATTCCACAAGAACTGTCTTAGCGAAAGGCTTCTTGAGGGGAAAGCTGTAACTCTGTGAGATGATTTCACAAAACGCAAAGAAGTTTCTCAGAAAGCTTCTTTCTCTTTGTTATCGGAGGATATTTCCTTTGGCCCTATAGTCTTCAATGGGATCCGAAATATCTGTTCTCAGATTCCACAGAAATAAGGCTAGCAAAGAGATGCACGAAATACAGATGTAACTCTGTGAGATGAATTAACAGAACACTATGCAGTTTCTCAGAAAGCTTCTTTCCAGATTTCATCTGAGGATATTTCCTTTTTCACCTTAGCCCTCTATGGGCTTCCAAATATCACTTTGCCAATTCCACAAGAACTGTCTTAGAGAAAGGCTTCTTGAGGGGAAAGCTGTAACTCTGTTAGATGATTTCACAGAACGCAAAGTAGTTTCTCAGAAAGCATCTTTCTCTTTGTTATCGGAGGATATTTCCTTTGGCCCTATAGTCTTCAATGGGATCCGAAATATCGGTTCTCTGATTCCACAGAAATAAGGCCAGCAAAGAGATACAAGAAATACAGATGTAACTCTGTGAGATGAATTAACAGAACACTAAGCAGTTTCTCAGAAAGCTTCTTTCCAGATTTCATCTGAGGATATTTCCTTTTTCACCATAGCCCTCTATGGGCTTCCAAATATCACTTTGCCAATTCCATAAGAACTGTCTTAGCGAAAGGCTTCTTGAGGGGAAAGCTGTAACTCTGTGAGATGATTTCACAGAACACAAAGAAATTTCTCAGAAAGCTACGTTCTCTTTGTTATCAGAAGATGCTTCCTTTGGCCCTATAGTCTTCAAAGGGATCCGAAATATCTGTTCTCAGATTCCACAGAAATAAGGCTAGCAAAGAGATCTACGAAATACAGATGTAACTCTGTGAGATGAATTAACAGAACACTAAGCAGTTTCTGAGAAAGCTTCTTTCCAGATTTCATATGAGGATATTTCCTTTTTCTCCATAGCTCTCTATGGGCTTCCAAATATCACTTTGCCAATTCCACAAGAACTGTCTTAGCGAAAGGCTTCTAGAGGGGAAAGCTGTAACTCTGTGAGATGATTTCACAGAACGCAAAGACGTTTCTCAGAAAGCTTCTTTCTCTTTGTTATCGGAGGATATTTCCTTTGGCCCTATAGTCTTCAAAGGAATCCGAAATATCTGTTCTCAGATTCAAGAGAAATAAGGCCAGCAAAGAGATCCACGAAATACTGATGTAACTCTGAGAGATGAATTAACAGAACACTAAGCAGTTTCTCAGAAAGCTTCTTTCCAGATTTCATCTGAGGATATTTCCTTTTTCACCATAGCCCTCTATGGGCTTCCAAATATCACTTTGCCAATTCCACAAGAACTGTCTTAGCGAAAGGCTTCTTGAGGGGAAAGCTGTAACTCTGTGAGATGATTTCACAGAACGCAAAGAATTTTCTCAGAAAGCTTCTTTATCTTTGTTATCGGAGGATATTTCCTTTGGCCCTATAGTCTTCAAAGGGATCCGAAATATCTGTTCTCAGATTCCACAGAAATAAGGCTAGCAAAGAGATCCACGAAATACAGATGTAACTCTCTGAGATGAATTAACCGAACACTAAGCAGTTTCTCAGAAAGCTTCTTTCCAGATTTCATCTGAGGATATTTCCTTTTTCACCATAGCCCTCTATGGGCTTCCAAATATCACTTTGCCAATTCCACAAGAACTGTCTTAGCGAAAGGCTTCTTGAGGGGAAAGCTGTAACTCTGTGAGATGATTTCACAGAATGCAAAGAAGTTTCTCAGAAAGCTTCTTTCTCTTTGTTATGGGAGGATATTTCCTTTGGCCCTATAGTCTTCAATGGGATCCGAAATATCTGTTCTCAGATTCCACGGAAAGAAGGCTAGCAAAGAGATCCACGAAATACAGATGTAACTCTGTGAGATGAATTAACAGAACACTAAGCAGTTTCTCAGAAAGCTTCTTTACAGATTTCATCTGAGGTTATTTCCTTTTTCACCATAGCCCTCTATGGGCTTCCAAGTATCACTTTGCCAATTCCACAAGAACTGTCTTAGCGAAAGGCTTCTTGTGGGGAAAGCTGTAACTCTGTGAGATGATTTCACAGAACGCAAAGAAGTTTCTCAGAAAGCTTCTTTATCTTTGTTATCGGAGGATATTGCCTTTGGCCCTATAGTCTTCAAAGGGATCCGAAATATCTGTTCTCAGATTCCACAGAAATAAGGCTAGCAAAGAGATCCACGAAATACAGATGTAACTCTCTGAGATGAATTAACCGAACACTAAGCAGTTTCTCAGAAAGCTTCTTTCCAGATTTCATCTGAGGATACTTCCTTTTTCACCATAGCCCTCTATGGGCTTCCAAATATCACTTTGCCAATTCCACAAGAACTGTCTTAGCGAAAGGCTTCTTGAGGGGAAAGCTGTAACTCTGTGAGATGATTTCAGAGAACACAAGGAAGTTTCTCAGAAAGCTTCTTTCTCTTTGTTATCGGAGGATATTTCCTTTGGCCCTATAGTCTTCAATGGGATCCGAAATATCTGTTCTCAGATTCCACAGAAATAAGGCTAGCAAAGAGATCCACGAAATACAGATGTAATTCTGTGAGATGAATTAACAGAACACTAAGCAGTTTCTCAGAAAGCTTCTTTCCAGATTTCATATGAGGATATTTCCTTTTTCACCATAGCTCTCTATGGGCTTCCAAATATCACTTTGCCAATTCCACAAGAACTGTCTTAGCGAAAGGCTTCTAGAGGGGAAAGCTGTAACTCTGTGAGATGATTTCACAAAACGCAAAGACGTTTCTCAGAAAGCTTCTTTCTCTTTGTTATCGGAGGATATTTCCTTTGGCCCTATAGTCTTCAAAGGAATCCGAAATATCTGTTCTCAGATTCCAGAGAAATAAGGCCAGCAAAGAGATCCACGAAATACTGATGTAACTCTGAGAGATGAATTAACAGAACACTAAGCAGTTTCTCAGAAAGCTTCTTTCCAGATTTCATCTGAGGATATTTCCTTTTTCACCATAGCCCTCTATGGGCTTCCAAATATCACTTTGCCAATTCCACAAGAACTGTCTTAGCGAAAGGCTTCTTGAGGGGAAAGCTGTAACTCTGTGAGATGATTTCACAGAACGCAAAGAAGTTTCTCAGAAAGCTTCTTTATCTTTGTTATCGGAGGATATTTCCTTTGGCCCTATAGTCCTCAATGGGATCCGAAATATCTGTTCTCAGATTCCACGGAAAGAAGGCTAGCAAAGAGATCCACGAAATACAGATGTAACTCTGTGAGATGAATTAACAGAACACTAAGCAGTTTCTCAGAAAGCTTCTTTCCAGATTTCATCTGAGGTTATTTCCTTTTTCACCATAGCCCTCTATGGGCTTCCAAGTATCACTTTGCCAATTCCACAAGAACTGTCTTAGCGAAAGGCTTCTAGTGGGGAAAGCTGTAACTCTGTGAGATGATTTCACAGAACGCAAAGAAGTTTCTCAGAAAGCTTCTTTATCTTTGTTATCGGAGGATATTTCCTTTGGCCCTATAGTCTTCAAAGGGATCCTAAATATCTGTTCTCAGATTCCACAGAAATAAGGCTAGCAAAGAGATCCACGAAATACAGATGTAACTCTCTGAGATGAATTAACCGAACACTAAGCAGTTTCTCAGAAAGCTTCTTTCCAGATTTCATCTGAGGATACTTCCTTTTTCACCATAGCCCTCTATGGGCTTCCAAATATCACTTTGCGAATTCCACAAGAACTGTCTTAGCGAAAGGCTTCTTGAGGGGAAGCTGTAACTCTGTGAGATGATTTCAGAGAACGCAAAGAAGTTTCTCAGAAAGCTTCTTTCTCTTTGTTATCGGAGGATATTTCCTTTGGCCCTATAGTCTTCAATGGGATCCGAAATATCTGTTCTCAGATTCCACAGAAATAAGGCTAGCAAAGAGATCCACGAAATACAGATGTAACTCTCTGACATGAATTTACCGAACACTAAGCAGTTTCTCAGAAAGCTTCTTTCCAGATTTCATCTGAGGATATTTCCTTTTTCAACATAGCCCTCTAAGGGCTTCCAAATATCACTTTGCCAATTCCAAAAGAACTCTCTTAGCGTAAGGCTTCTTGAGGGGAAAGCTGTAACTCTGTGAGATGATTTCACAGAACGCAAAGAAGTTTCTCAGAAAGCTTCTTTCTCTTTGTTATCGGAGGATATTTCCTTTGGCCCTATAGTCTTCAAAGGGATCCGAAATATCTGTTCTCAGATTCCACAGAAATAAGGCTAGCAAAGAGATCCACGAAATACAGATGTAACTCTGTGAGATGAATTAACAGAACACTAAGCAGTTTCTCAGAAAGCTTCTTTCCAGATTTCATATGAGGATATTTCCTTTTTCACCATAGCTCTCTATGGGCTTCCAAATATCACTTTGCCAATTCCACAAGAACTGTCTTAGCGAAAGGCTTCTAGAGGGGAAAGCTGTAACTCTGTGAGATGATTTCACAGAACGCAAAGACGTTTCTCAGAAAGCTTCTTTCTCTTTGTTATCGGAGGATATTTCCTTTGGCCCTATAGTCTTCAAAGGAATCCGAAATATCTGTTCTCAGATTCCAGAGAAATAAGGCCAGCAAAGAGATCCACGAAATACTGATGTAACTCTGAGAGATGAATTAACAGAACACTAAGCAGTTTCTCAGAAAGCTTCTTTCCAGATTTCATCTGAGGATATTTCCTTTTTCACCATAGCCCTCTATGGGCTTCCAAATATCACTTTGCCAATTCCACAAGAACTGTCTTAGTGAAAGGCTTCTTGAGGGGAAAGCTGTAACTCTGTGAGATGATTTCACAGAAAGCAAAGAAGTTTCTCAGAAAGCTTCTTTATCTTTGTTATCGGAGGATATTTCCTTTGGCCCTATAGTCTTCAAAGGGATCCGAAATATCTGTTCTCAGATTCCACAGAAATAAGGCTAGCAAAGAGATCCACGAAATACAGATGTAACTCTCTGAGATGAATTAACCGAACACTAAGCAGTTTCTCAGAAAGCTTCTTTCCAGATTTCATCTGAGGATATTTCCTTTTTCACCATAGCCCTCTATGGGCTTCCAAATATCACTTTGCCAATTCCACAAGAACTGTCTTAGCGAAAGGCTTCTTGAGGGGAAAGCTGTAACTCTGTGAGATGATTTCACAGAATGCAAAGATGTTTCTCAGAAAGCTTCTTTCTCTTTGTTATGGGAGGATATTTCCTTTGGCCCTATAGTCTTCAATGGGATTCGAAATATCTGTTCTCAGATTCCACGGAAAGAAGGCTAGCAAAGAGATCCACGAAATACAGATGTAACTCTGTGAGATGAATTAACAGAACACTAAGCAGTTTCTCAGAAAGCATCTTTCCAGATTTCATCTGAGGTTATTTCCTTTTTCACCATAGCCCTCTATGGGCTTCCAAGTATCACTTTGCCAATTCCACAAGAACTGTCTTAGCGAAAGGCTTCTTGTGGGGAAAGCTGTAACTCTGTGAGATGATTTCACAGAACGCAAAGAAGTTTCTCAGAAAGCTTCTTTATCTTTGTTATCGGAGGATATTGCCTTTGGCCCTATAGTCTTCAAAGGGATCCGAAATATCTGTTCTCAGATTCCACAGAAATAAGGCTAGCAAAGAGATCCACGAAATACAGATGTAACTCTCTGAGATGAATTAACCGAACACTAAGCAGTTTCTCAGAAAGCTTCTTTCCAGATTTCATCTGAGGATACTTCCTTTTTCACCATAGCCCTCTATGGGCTTCCAAATATCACTTTGCCAATTCCACAAGAACTGTCTTAGCGAAAGGCTTCTTGAGGGGAAAGCTGTAACTCTGTGAGATGATTTCAGAGAACGCAAGGAAGTTTCTCAGAAAGCTTCTTTCTCTTTGTTATCGGAGGATATTTCCTTTGGCCCTATAGTCTTCAATGGGATCCGAAATATCTGTTCTCAGATTCCACAGAAATAAGGCTAGCAAAGAGATCCACGAAATACAGATGTAATTCTGTGAGATGAATTAAAAGAACACTAAGCAGTTTCTCAGAAAGCTTCTTTTCAGATTTCATATGAGGATATTTCCTTTTTCACCATAGCTCTCTATGGGCTTCCAAATATCACTTTGCCAATTCCACAAGAACTGACTTAGCGAAAGGCTTCTAGAGGGGAAAGCTGTAACTCTGTGAGATGATTTCACAAAACGCAAAGACGTTTCTCAGAAAGCTTCTTTCTCTTTGTTATCGGAGGATATTTCCTTTGGCCCTATAGTCTTCAAAGGAATCCGAAATATCTGTTCTCAGATTCCAGAGAAATAAGGCCAGCAAAGATATCCACGAAATACTGATGTAACTCTGAGAGATGAATTAACAGAACACTAAGTAGTTTCTCAGAAAGCTTCTTTCCAGATTTCATCTGAGGATATTTCCTTTTTCACCATAGCCCTCTATGGGCTTCCAAATATCACTTTGCCAATTCCACAAGAACTGTCTTAGCGAAAGGCTTCTTGAGGGGAAAGCTGTAACTCTGTGAGATGATTTCACAGAACGCAAAGAAGTTTCTCAGAAAGCTTCTTTATCTTTGTTATCGGAGGATATTTCCTTTGGCCCTATAGTCTTCAAAGGGATCCGAAATATCTGTTCTCAGATTCCACAGAAATAAGGCTAGCAAAGAGATCCACGAAATACAGATGTAACTCTCTGAGATGAATTAACCGAACACTAAGCAGTTTCTCAGAAAGCTTCTTTCCAGATTTCATCTGAGGATATTTCCTTTTTCACCGTAGCCCTCTATGGGCTTCCAAATATCACTTTGCCAATTCCACAAGAACTGTCTTAGCGAAAGGCTTCTTGAGGGGAAAGCTGTAACTCTGTGAGATGATTTCACAGAATGCAAAGAAGTTTCTCAGAAAGCTTCTTTCTCTTTGTTATGGGAGGATATTTCCTTTGGCCCTATAGTCTTCAATGGGATCCGAAATATCTGTTCTCAGATTCCACGGAAAGAAGGCTAGCAAAGAGATCCACGAAATACAGATGTAACTCTGTGAGATGAATTAACAGAACACTAAGCAGTTTCTCAGAAAGCTTCTTTCCAGATTTCATCTGAGGATATTTCCTTTTTCACCATAGCCCTCTATGGGCTTCCAAATATCCCTTTGCCAATTCCACAAGAACTTTCTTAGCGAAAGGCTTCTTGAGGGGAAAGCTGTAACTCTGTGAGATGATTTCACGGAGCACAAAGAAGTTTCTCAGAGAACTTCTTTCTCTTTGTTATCGGAGGATATTTCCTTTGGCCCTCTAGTCTTCAATGGGATCCGAAATATCTGTTCTCAGATTCCACAGAAATAAGGCTAGCAAAGAGATCCACGAAATAAAGATGTAACTCTTTGAGATGAATTAAGAGAACACTAAGCAGTTTCTCAGAAAGCTTCTTTCCAGATTTCATCTGAGGATATTTCCTTTTTCACCATAGCCCTCTATGGGCTTCCAAATATCACTTTGCCAAATCCAAAAGAACTGTCTTAGCGAAAGGCTTCTTGAGGGGAAAGCTGTAACTCTGTGAGATGATTTCACAGAACGCAAAGAAGTTTCTCAGAAAGCTTCTTACTCTTTGTTATCGGAGGATATTTCCTTTGGCCCTATAGTCTTCAATGGGATCCGAAATAACATTCTCAGATTCCACAGAAATAAGGCTAGCAAAGAGATCCACGAAATACAGATGTAACTCTGTGGGATGAATTAACACAACACTAAGCAGTTTCTCAGAAAGCTACTTTTCAGATTTCATCTGAGGATATTTCCTTTTTCACCATAGCCCTCTATGGGCTTCCAAATATCACTTTGCCAATTCCCCAAGAACTGTCTTTGCGAAAGGCTTCTTGAGGGGAAAGCTGTAACTCTGTGAAATGATTTCACAGAACACAAAGAAGTTTCTAAGAAAGCTTCTTTCTCTTTGTAATCGGAGGATATTTCCTTTGGCCCTATAGTCTTCAATGGGATCTGAAGTACCTGTTCTCAGATTCCACAGAAATAAGGCTAGCAAAGAGATCCACGAAATACAGATGTAACTCTGTGAGGTGAATTAACAGAACACTAAGCAGTTTCTCAGAAAGCTTCTTTCCAGATTTCATCTGAGGATATTTCCTTTTTCACCATAGCCCTCTATGGGCTTCCAAATATCTCTTTGCCAATTCCACAAGAACTGTCTTAGCGAAAGGCTTCTTGAGGGGAAAGCTGTAACTCTGTGAGATGATTTCACAGAATGCAAAGAAGTTTCTCAGAAAGCTTCTTTCTCTTTGTTATCGGAGGATATTTCCTTTGGCCCTATAGTCTTCAAAGGGATCCGAAATATCTGTTCTCATATTCCACAGAAATAAGGCTAGCAAAGAGATCCACGAAATACAGATGTAACTCTGTGGGATGAATTAACCGAACACTAAGCGGTTTCTCAGAAAGCTTCTTTTCAGATTTCATCTGAGGATATTTCCTTTTTCACCATAGCCCTCTATGGGCTTCCAAATATCACTTTGCCAATTCCACAAGAACTGTCTTGGCGAAAGGCTTCTTGAGGGGAAAGCTGTAACTCTGTGAGATGATTTCACAGAACAGAAAGAAGTTTCTAAGAAAGCTTCTTTCTCTTTGTAATCGGAGGATATTTCCTTTGGCCCTATAGTCTTCAATGGGATCTGAAGTACCTGTTCTCAGATTCCACAGAAATAAGGCTAGCAAAGAGATCCACGAAATACAGATGTAACTCTGTGAGGTGAATTAGGAGAACACTAAGCAGTTTCTCAGAAAGCTTCTTTCCAGATTTCATCAGAGGATATTTCCTTTTTGACCATAGCCCTCTATGGGCTTCCAAATATCACTTTGCCAATTCCACAAGAACTGTCTTAGCGAAAGGCTTCTGGAGGGGAAAGCTGTAACTCTGTGAGATGATTTCACAGAACACAAAGAAATTTCTCAGAAAGCTTCTTTCTCTTTGTTATCTGAGGATATTTCCTTTGGCCCTATAGTCTTCAATGGGATCCGAAATATCTGTTCTCAGATTCCACAGAAAGAAGGCTAGCAAAGAGATCCACGACATAAAGATGTAACTCTGTGAGATGAATTAACAGAACACTAAGCAGTTTCTCAGAAAGCTTCTTTCCAGATTTCATCTGAAGATATTTCCTTTTTCACCATAGCCCTCTATGGGCTTCCAAATATCCCTTTGCCAATTCCACAAGAACTGTCTTAGCGAAAGGCTTCTTGAGGGGAAAGCTGTAACTCTGTGAGATGATTTCACAGAATGCAAAGAAGTTTCTCAGAAAGCTTCTTTCTCTTTGTTATCGGAGGATATTTCCTTTGGCCCTATAGTCTTCAATGGGATCCGAAATATCTGTTCTCATATTCCACAGAAATACGGCTAGCAAAGAGATCCAGGAAATACAGATGTAACTCTGTGAGGTGAATTAGCAGAACACTAAGCAGTTTCTCAGAAAGCTTCTTTCCAGATTTCATCTGAGGATAATTCCTTTTTCACCATAGCCCTCTATGGGCTTCCAAATATCACTTTGCCAATTCCACAAGAACTGTCTTAGTGAAAGGCTTCTGGAGGGGAAAGCTGTAACTCTGTGAGA
This sequence comes from Macaca nemestrina, assembly GCF_043159975.1. Taxonomy (NCBI): domain Eukaryota; kingdom Metazoa; phylum Chordata; class Mammalia; order Primates; family Cercopithecidae; genus Macaca; species Macaca nemestrina. The sequence goes on along the minus strand of NC_092139.1, from coordinate 75,261,497 downwards.
TGATTTCACAGAACACAAAGAAATTTCTCAGAAAGCTTCTTTCTCTTTGTTATCGGAGGATATTTCCTTTGGCCCTATAGTCTTCAATGGGATCCGAAATATCTGTTCTCAGATTCCACAAAAATAAGGCTAGCAAAGAGATCCACGAAATACAGATGTAACTCTGTGAGGTGAATTAACAGAACACTAAGCAGTTTCTCAGAAAGCTTCTTTCCAGATTTCATCTGAAGATATTTCCTTTTTCACCATAGCCCTCTATGGGCTTCCAAATATCCCTTTGCCAATTCCACAAGAACTGTCTTAGCGAAAGGCTTCTTGAGGGGAAAGCTGTAACTCTGTGAGATGATTTCACAAAACGCAAAGAAGTTTCTCAGAAAGCTTCTTTCTCTTTGTTATCGGAGGATATTTCCTTTGGCACTATAGTCTTCAATGGGATCCGAAATATCTGTTCTCAGATTCCACAGAAATAATGCTAGCAAAGAGATCCACGAAATACAGATGTAACTCCCTGACATGAATTTACCGAACACTAAGCAGTTTCTCAGAAAGCTTCTTTCCAGATTTCATCTGAGGATATTTCCTTTTTCATCATAGCCCTATATGGGCTTCCAAATATCACTTTGCCAATTCCACAAGTACTCTCTTAGCGTAAGGCTTCTTGAGGGGAAAGCTGTAACTCTGTGAGATGATTTCACAGAACGCAAGGAAGTTTCTCAGAAAGCTTCTTTCTCTTTGTTATCGGAGGATATTTCCTTTGGCCCTATAGTCTTCAATGGGATCCGAAATATCTGTTCTCAGACTCCACAGAAATAAGGCTAGCAAAGAGATCCACGAAATAGAGATGTAACTCTGTGAGATGAATTAACAGAACACTAAGCAGTTTCTCAGAAAGCTTCTTTCCAGATTTCATATGTGGATATTTCCTTTTTCACCATAGACATCTATGGGCTTCCAAATGTCACTTTGCCAATTCCACAAGAACTGTCTTAGCGAAAGGCTTCTAGAGGGGAAAGCTGTAACTCTGTGAGATGATTTCACAGAACGCAAAGACGTTTCTCAGAAAGCTTCTTTATCTTTGTTATCGGAGGATAATTCCTTTGGCCCTATAGTCTTCAAAGGGATCCGAAATATCTGTTCTCAGATTCCACAGAAATAAGGCTAGCAAAGAGATCCACGAAATACAGATGTAACTCTGTGAGATGAATTAACTGAACACTAAGCAGTTTCTCAGAAAGCTTCTTCCCAGATTTCATCTGAGGATATTTCCTTCTTCAACATAGCCCTCTATGGGCTTCCAAATATCACTTTGCCAATTCCACAAGAACTATCTTAGCGAAAGGCTTCTTGAGGGGAAAGCTGTAACTCTGTGAGATGATTTCACAGAATGCAAAGAAGTTTCTCAGAAAGCTTCTTTCTCTTTGTTATCGGAGGATATTTCCTTTGGCCCTATAGTCTTCAATGGGATCCGAAATATCTGTTCTCAGATTCCACAGAAATAAGGCTAGCAAAGAGATCCACGAAATACAGATGTAACTCTGTGAGATGAATTAACAGAACACTAAGCAGTTTCTCAGAAAGCTTCTTTCCAGATTTCATCTGAGGATATTTCCTTTTTCACCATAGCCCTCTATGGGCTTCCAAGTATCACTTTGCCAATTCCACAAGAACTGTCTTAGCGAAAGGCTTCTTGAGGGGAAAGCTGTAACTCTGTGAGATGATTTTACAGAACGCAAAGTAGTTTCTCAGAAAGCTTCTTTCTCTTTGTTATCGGAGGATATTTCCTTTGGCCCTATAGTCTTCAATGGGATCCGAAATATCGGTTCTCAGATTCCACAGAAATAAGGCCAGCAAAGAGATCCAAGAAATACAGATGTAACTCTGTGAGATGAATGAACAGAACACTAAGCAGTTTCTCAGAAAGCTTCTTTCCAGATTTCATCTGAGGATATTTCCTTTTTCACCATAGCCCTCTATAAGCTTCCAAATATCACTTTGCCAATTCCATAAGAACTGTCTTAGCGAAAGGCTTCTTGAGGGGAAAGCTGTAACTCTGTGAGATGATTTCACAGAACAGAAAGAAATTTCTCAGAAAGCTTCTTTCTCTTTGTTATCGGAGGATACTTCCTTTGGCCCTATAGTCTTCAAAGGGATCCGAAATATCTGTTCTCAGATTCCACAGAAATAAGTCTAGCAAAGAAATCCATGAAATACAGATGTAATTCTATGAGATGAATTAACAGAACGCTAAGCAGTTTCTCAGAAAGCTTCTTTCCAGATTTCATCTGAGGATATTTCCTTTTTCACCATAGCCCTCTATGGGCTTCCAAATATCACGTTGACAATTCCACAAGAACTGTCTTAGCGAAAGGCTTCTTAAGGGGAAAGCTGTAACTCTGTGAGATGATTTCACAGAACGCAAAGAAGTTTCTCAGAAAGCTTCTTTCTCTTTGTTATCTGAGGATATTTCCTTTGGCCCTATAGTCTTCAATGGGATCAGAAATATCTGTTCTCATATTCCACAGAAATAAGGCTAGCAAAGAGATCCACGAAATACAGATGTAACTCGGTGAGCTGAATTAACAGAACACTAAGCAGTTTCTCAGAAAGCTTCTTTCCAGATTTCATCAGAGGATATTTCCTTTTTCACCATAGCCCTCTTTGGACTTCCAAATATCTCTTTTCCAATTCCACAAGAATTGTCTTAGCGAAAGGCTTCTTGAGGGGAAAGCTGTAACTCTGTGAGATGATTTCACAAAATGCAAAGAAGTTTCTCAGAAAGCTTCTTTCTCTTTCTTATCGGAGGATATTTGCTTTGGCCCTATAGTCTTCAAAGGGATCCGAAATATCTGTTCTCAGATTCCACAGAAATAAGGCCAGCAAAGAGATCCACGAAATACAGATGTAACTCTGTGAGATGAATTAACCGAACACGAAGCAGTTTCTCAGAAAGCTTCTTTCCAGATTTCATCTGAGGATACTTCCTTTTTCACCATAGCCCTCTATGGGCTTCCAAATATCACTTTGCCAATTCCACAAGAACTGTCTTAGCGAAAGGCTTCTTGAGGGGAAAGCTGTAACTCTGTGAGATGATTTCACAGAACGCAAAGACGTTTCTCAGAAAGCTTCTTTCTCTTTGTTATCGGAGGATATTTCCTTTGGCCCTATAGTCTTCAAAGGGATCCAAAATATCTGTTCTCAGATTCCACAGAAATAAGGCTAGCAAAGAGATGCAAGAAATACAGATGTAACTCTCTGACATGAATTTACCGAACACTAAGCAGTTTCTCAGAAAGCTTCTTTCCAGATTTCATGTGAGGATATTTCCTTTTTCACCATAGCCCTCTATGGGCTTCCAAATATCACTTTGCCAATTCCACAAGAACTCTCTTAGCGTAAGGCTTCTTGAGGGGAAAGCTGTAACTCTGTGAGATGATTTCACAGAACACAAAGAAGTTTCTCAGAAAGCTTCTTTCTCTTTGTTATCGGAGGATATTTCCTTTGGCCCTATAGTCTTCAATGGGATCCGAAATATCTGTTCTCAGATTCCACAGAAATAAGGCTAGCAAAGAGATCCACGAAATACAGATGTAACTCTGTGAGATGAATTAACAGAACACTAAGCAGTTTCTCAGAAAGCTTCTTTCCAGATTTCATATGAGGATATTTCCTTTTTCACCATAGCTCTCTAGGGGCTTCCAAATATCACTTTGCCAATTCCACAAGAACTGTCTTAGCGAAAGGCTTCTAGAGGGGAAAGCTGTAACTCTGTGAGATGATTTCACAGAACGCAAAGACGTTTCTCAGAAAGCTTCTTTCTCTTTGTTATCGGAGGATATTTCCTTTGGCCCTATAGTCTTCAAAGGAATCCGAAATATCTGTTCTCAGATTCCAGAGAAATAAGGCCAGCAAAGAGATCCACGAAATACTGATGTAACTCTGAGAGATGAATTAACAGAACACTAAGCAGTTTCTCAGAAAGCTTCTTTCCAGATTTCATCTGAGGATATTTCCTTTTTTACCATAGCCCTCTATGGGCTTCCAAATATCACTTTGCCAATTCCACAAGAACTGTCTTAGCGAAAGGCTTCTTGAGGGGAAAGCTGTAACTCTGTGAGATGATTTCACAGAACGCAAAGAAGTTTCTCAGAAAGCTTCTTTATCTTTGTTATCGGAGGATATTTCCTTTGGCCCTATAGTCTTCAAAGGGATCCGAAATATCTGTTCTCAGATTCCACAGAAATAAGGCTAGCAAAGAGATCCACGAAATACAGATGTAACTCTCTGAGATGAATTAACCGAACACTAAGCAGTTTCTCAGAAAGCTTCTTTCCAGATTTCATCTGAGGATACTTCCTTTTTCACCATAGCCCTCTATGGGCTTCCAAATATCACTTTGCCAATTCCACAAGAACTGTCTTAGCGAAAGGCTTCTTGAGGGGAAAGCTGTAACTCTGTGAGATGATTTCAGAGAACGCAAGGAAGTTTCTCAGAAAGCTTCTTTCTCTTTGTTATCGGAGGATATTTCCTTTGGCCCTATAGTCTTCAATGGGATCCGAAATATCTGTTCTCAGATTCCACAGAAATAAGGCTAGCAAAGAGATCCACGAAATACAGATGTAATTCTGTGAGATGAATTAACAGAACACTAAGCAGTTTCTCAGAAAGCTTCTTTCCAGATTTCATATGAGGATATTTCCTTTTTCACCATAGCTCTCTATGGGCTTCCAAATATCACTTTGCCAATTCCACAAGAACTGTCTTAGCGAAAGGCTTCTAGAGGGGAAAGCTGTAACTCTGTGAGATGATTTCACAAAACGCAAAGACGTTTCTCAGAAAGCTTCTTTCTCTTTGTTATCGGAGAATATTTCCTTTGGCCCTATAGTCTTCAAAGGAATCCAAAATATCTGTTCTCAGATTCCAGAGAAATAAGGCCAGCAAAGAGATCCACGAAATACTGATGTAACTCTGAGAGATGAATTAACAGAACACTAAGCAGTTTCTCAGAAAGCTTCTTTCCAGATTTCATCTGAGGATATTTCCTTTTTCACCATAGCCCTCTATCGGCTTCCAAATATCACTTTGCCAATTCCACAAGAACTGTCTTAGCGAAAGGCTTCTTGAGAGGAAAGCTGTAACTCTGTGAGATGATTTCACAGAACGCAAAGAAGTTTCTCAGAAAGCTTCTTTATCTTTGTTATGGGAGGATATTTCCTTTGGCCCTATAGTCTTCAAAGGGATCCGAAATATCTGTTCTCAGATTCCACAGAAATAAGGCTAGCAAAGAGATCCACGAAATACAGATGTAACTCTCTGAGATGAATTAACCGAACACTAAGCAGTTTCTCAGAAAGCTTCTTTCCAGATTTCATCTGAGGATACTTCCTTTTTCACCATAGCCCTCTATGGGCTTCCAAATATCACTTTGCCAATTCCACAAGAACTGTCTTAGCGAAAGGCTTCTTGAGGGGAAAGCTGTAACTCTGTGAGATGATTTCAGAGAACGCAAAGAAGTTTCTCAGAAAGCTTCTTTCTCTTTGTTATCGGAGGATATTTCCTTTGGCCCTATAGTCTTCAAAGGGATCCGAAATATCTGTTCTCAGATTCCACAGAAATAAGGCTAGCAAAGAGATCCACGAAATACAGATGTAACTCTGTGAGATGAATTAACAGAACACTAAGCAGTTTCTCAGAAAGCTTCTTTCCAGATTTCATATGAGGATATTTCCTTTTTCACCATAGCTCTCTATGGGCTTCCAAATATCACTTTGCCAATTCCACAAGAACTGTCTTAGCGAAAGGCTTCTAGAGGGGAAAGCTGTAACTCTGTGAGATGATTTCACAAAACGCAAAGACGTTTCTCAGAAAGCTTCTTTCTCTTTGTTATCGGAGGATATTTCCTTTGGCCCTATAGTCTTCAAAGGAATCCGAAATATCTCTTCTCAGATTCCAGAGAAATAAGGCCAGCAAAGATATCCACGAAATACTGATGTAACTCTGAGAGATGAATTAACAGAAAACTAAGCAGTTTCTCAGAAAGCTTCTTTCCAGATTTCATCTGAGGATATTTCCTTTTTCACCATAGCCCTCTATGGGCTTCCAAATATCACTTTGCCAATTCCACAAGAACTGTCTTAGCGAAAGGCTTCTTGAGGGGAAAGCTGTAACTCTGTGAGATGATTTCACAGAACGCAAAGAAGTTTCTCAGAAAGCTTCTTTCTCTTTGTTATCGGAGGATATTTCCTTTGGCCCTATAGTCTTCAAAGGGATCCGAAATATCTGTTCTCAGATTCCACAGAAATAAGGCTAGCAAAGAGATCCACGAAATACAGATGTAACTCTCTGAGATGAATTAACCGAACACTAAGCAGTTTCTCAGAATGCTTCTTTCCAGATTTCATCTGAGGATATTTCCTTTTTCACCATAGCCCTCTATGGGCTTCCAAATATCACTTTGCCAATTCCACAAGAACTGTCTTAGCGAAAGGCTTCTTGAGGGGAAAGCTGTAACTCTGTGAGATGATTTCACAGAATGCAAAGAAGTTTCTCAGAAAGTTTCTTTCTCTTTGTTATGGGAAGATATTTCCTTTGGCCTTATAGTCTTCAATGGGATCCGAAATATCTGTTCTCAGATTCCACAGAAAGAAGGCTAGCAAAGAGATCCACGAAATACAGATGTAACTCTGTGAGATGAATTAACAGAACACTAAGCAGTTTCTCAGAAAGCTTCTTTCCAGATTTCATCTGAAGATACTTCCTTTTTCACCAAAGCCCTCTATGGGCCTCCAAATATCCCTTTGCCAATTCCACAAGAACTGTCTTAGCGAAAGGCTTCTTGAGGGGAAAGCTGTAACTCTGTGAGATGATTTCACGGAGCACAAAGAAGATTCTCAGAAAGCTTCTTTCTCTTTGTTATCGGAGGATATTTCCTTTGGCCCTATAGTCTTCAATGGGATCCGAAATATCGGTTCTCAGATTCCACAGAAATATGGCCAGCAAAGAGATCCAAGAAATACAGATGTAACTCTGTGAGATGAATGAACAGAACACTAAGCAGTTTCTCAGAAAGCTTCTTTCCAGATTTCATCTGAGGATATTTCCTTTTTCACCATAGCCTTCTATGGGCTTCCAAATATCACTTTGCCAATTCCATAAGAACTGTCTTAGCGAAAGGCTTCTTGAGGGGAAAGCTGTAACTCTGTGAGATGATTTCACAGAACACAAAGAAATTTCTCAGAAAGCTTCTTTCTCTTTGTTATCGGAGGATACTTCCTTTGGCCCTATAGTCTTCAAAGGGATCCGAAATATCTGTTCTCAGATTCCACAGAAATAAGGCTAGCAAAGAAATCCATGAAATACAGATGTAATTCTATGAGATGAATTAACAGAACACTAAGCAGTTTCTCAGAAAGCTTCCTTCCATATTTCATCTGAGGATATTTCCTTTTTCACCATAGCCCTCTATGGGCTTCCAAATATCACTTTGCCAATTCCACAAGAACTGTCTTAGCGAAAGGCTTCTTGAGGGGAAAGCTGTAACTCTGTGAGATGATTTCACAGAACGCAAAGAAGTTTCTCAGAAAGCTTCTTTCTCTTTGTTATCGGAGGATATTTCCTTTGGCCCTATAGACTTCAAAGGGATCAGAAATATCTGTTCTCAGATTCCACATAAATAAGGCCAGCAAAGAGATCCACGAAATACAGATGTAACTCTGTGAGATGAATTAACCGAACACGAAGCAGTTTCTCAGAAAGCTTCTTTCCAGATTTCATCTGAGGATATTTCCTTTTTCACCATAGCCTCTATGGGCTTCCAAATATCACTTTGCCAATTCCACAAGAACTGTCTTAGCGAAAGGCTTCTTGAGGGGAAAGCTGTAACTCTGTGAGATGATTTCACAGAACACAAAGAAGTTTCTCAGAAAGATTCTTTCTCTTTGTTATCGGAGGATATTTCCTTTGGCCCTATAGTCTTCAAAGGGATCCGAAATATCTGTTCTCAGATTCAACAGAAATAAGGCTAGCAAAGAGATCCACGAAATACAGATGTAACTCTCTGACATGAATTAACCGAACTCTACGCAGTTTCTCAGAAAGCTTCTTTCCATATTTCATCTGAGGATATTTCCTTTTTCACCATAGCCCTCTATGGGCTTCCAAATATCACTTTGCCAATTCCTCAAGAACTGTCTTAGCGAAAGGCTTCTTGAGGGGAAAGCTGTAACTCTGTGAGATGATTTCTCAGAACGCAAAGAAGTTTCTCAGAAAGCTTGTTTCTCTTTGTTATCAGAGGATATTTCCTTTGGCCATATAGTCTTCAATGGGATCCGAAATATCTGTTCTCAGATTCCACAGAAATAAGGCTAGCAAAGAGATCCACGAAATACAGATGTAACTCTGTGAGATGAATTAACAGAACACTAAGCAGTTTCTCAGAAAGCTTCTTTCCAGATTTCATCTGAAGATATTTCCTTTTTCACCATAGCCCTCTAAGGGCTTCCAAATATCACTTTGCCACTTCCACAAGAACTGTCTTAGTGAAAGGCTTCTTGAGGGGAAAGCTGTAACTCTGTGAGATGATTTCACAAAACACAAAGAAGTTTCTCAGAAAGCTTCTTTTTCTTTGTTATCGGATGATATTTCCTTTGACCCTATAGTCTTCAATGGGATCCGAAATATCTGTTCTCAGTTTCCACAGAAATAAGGCCAGAAAGAGATCCACGAAATACAGATGTAACTCTCTGACATGAATTTACCGAACACTAAGCAGTTTCTCAGAAATCTTCTTTCCAGATTTCATCTGAGGATATTTCCTTTTTCACCATAGCCCTCTATGGGCTTCCAAATATCACTTTGCCAATTCCACAAGAACTCTCTTAGCGTAAGGCTTCTTGAGGGGAAAGCTGTAACTCTGTGAGATGATTTCACAGAACGCAAAGAAGTTTCTCAGAAAGCTTCTTTCTCTTTGTTATCGGAGGATATTTCCTTTGGCCCTATAGTCTTCAAAGGGATCCGAAATATCTGTTCTCAGATTCCACAGAAATAAGGCTAGCAAAGAGATCCACGAAATACAGATGTAACTCTGTGAGATGAATTAACAGAACACTAAGCAGTTTCTCAGAAAGCTTCTTTCCAGATTTCATATGAGGATATTTCCTTTTTCACCATAGCTCTCTATGGGCTTCCAAATATCACTTTGCCAATTCCACAAGAACTGTCTTAGCGAAAGGCTTCTAGAGGGGAAAGCTGTAACTCTGTGAGATGATTTCACAGAACGCAAAGACGTTTCTCAGAAAGCTTCTTTCTCTTTGTTATCGGAGGATATTTCCTTTGGCCCTATAGTCTTCAAAGGAATCCGAAATATCTGTTCTCAGATTCCAGAGAAATAAGGCCAGCAAAGAGATCCACGAAATACTGATGTAACTCTGAGAGATGAATTAACAGAACACTAAGCAGTTTCTCAGAAAGCTTCTTTCCAGATTTCATCTGAGGATATTTCCTTTTTCACCATAGCCCTCTATGGGCTTCCAAATATCACTTTGCCAATTCCACAAGAACTGTCTTAGCGAAAGGCTTCTTGAGGGGAAAGCTGTAACTCTGTGAGATGGTTTCACAGAACGCAAAGAAGTTTCTCAGAAAGCTTCTTTATCTTTGCTATCGGAGGATATTTCCTTTGGCCCTATAGTCTTCAAAGGGATCCGAAATATCTGTTCTCAGATTCAACAGAAATAAGGCTAGCAAAGAGATCCACGAAATACAGATGTAACTCTCTGAGATGAATTAACCGAACACTAAGCAGTTTCTCAGAAAGCTTCTTTCCAGATTTCATCTGAGGATATTTCCTTTTTCACCATAGCCCTCTATGGGCTTCCAAATATCACTTTGCCAATTCCACAAGAACTGTCTTAGCGAAAGGCTTCTTGAGGGGAAAGCTGTAACTCTGTGAGATGATTTCACAGAATGCAAAGAAGTTTCTCAGAAAGCTTCTTTCTCTTTGTTATGGGAGGATATTTCCTTTGGCCCTATAGTCTCCAATGGGATCCGAAATATCTGTTCTCTGATTCCACGGAAAGAAGGCTAGCAAAGAGATCCACGAAATACAGATGTAACTCTGTGAGATGAATTAACAGAACACTAAGCAGTTTCTCAGAAAGCTTCTTTCCAGATTTCATCTGAGGTTATTTCCTTTTTCACCATAGCCCTCTATGGGCTTCCAAGTATCAGTTTGCCAATTCCACAAGAACTGTCTTAGCGAAAGGCTTCTTGTGGGGAAAGCTGTAACTCTGTGAGATGATTTCACAGAACGCAAAGAAGTTTCTCAGAAAGCTTCTTTATCTTTGTTATCGGAGGATATTGCCTTTGGCCCTATAGTCTTCAAAGGGATCCGAAATATCTGTTCTCAGATTCCACAGAAATAAGGCTAGCAAAGAGATCCACGAAATACAGATGTAACTCTCTGAGATGAATTAACCGAACACTAAGCAGTTTCTCAGAAAGCTTCTTTCCAGATTTCATCTGAGGATACTTCCTTTTTCACCATAGCCCTCTATGGGCTTCCAAATATCACTTTGCCAATTCCACAAGAACTGTCTTAGCGAAAGGCTTCTTGAGTGGAAAGCTGTAACTCTGTGAGATGATTTCAGAGAACGCAAGGTAGTTTCTCAGAAAGCTTCTTTCTCTTTGTTATCGGAGGATATTTCCTTTGGCCCTATAGTCTTCAATGGGATCCGAAATATCTGTTCTCAGATTCCACAGAAATAAGGCTAGCAAAGAGATCCACGAAATACAGATGTAATTCTGTGAGATGAATTAACAGAACACTAAGCAGTTTCTCAGAAAGCTTCTTTCCAGATTTCATATGAGGATATTTCCTTTTTCACAAAAGCTCTCTATGGGCTTCCAAATATCACTTTGCCAATTCCACAAGAACTGTCTTAGCGAAAGGCTTCTAGAGGGGAAAGCTGTAACTCTGTGAGATGATTTCACAAAACGCAAAGACGTTTCTCAGAAAGCTTCTTTCTCTTTGTTATCGGAGGATATTTCCTTTGGCCCTATAGTCTTCAAAGGAATCCGAAATATCTGTTCTCAGATTCCAGAGAAATAAGGCCAGCAAAGAGATCCACGAAATACTGATGTAACTCTGAGAGATGAATTAACAGAACACTAAGCAGTTTCTCAGAAAGCTTCTTTCCAGATTTCATCTGAGGATATTTCCTTTTTCACCATAGCCCTCTATGGGCTTCCAAATATCACTTTGCCAATTCCACAAGAACTGTCTTAGCGAAAGGCTTCTTGAGGGAAAGCTGTAACTCTGTGAGATAATTTCACAGAACGCAAAGAAGTTTCTCAGAAAGCTTCTTTATCTTTGTTATCGGAGGATATTTCCTTTGGCCCTATAGTCTTCAAAGGGATCCGAAATATCTGTTCTCAGATTCCACAGAAATAAGGCTAGCAAAGAGATCCACGAAATACAGATGTAACTCTCTGAGATGAATTAACCGAACACTAAGCAGTTTCTCAGAAAGCTTCTTTCCAGATTTCATCTGAGGATATTTCCTTTTTCACCATAGCCCTCTATGGGCTTCCAAATATCACTTTGCCAATTCCACAAGAACTGTCTTAGCGAAAGGCTTCTTGAGGGGAAAGCTGTAACTCTGTGAGATGATTTCACAGAACGCAAAGAAGTTTCTCAGAAAGCTTCTTTCTCTTTGTTATGGGAGGATATTTCCTTTGGCCCTATAGTCTTCAAAGGGATCCGAAATATCTGTTCTCAGATTCCACAGAAAGAAGGCTAGCAAAGAGATCCACGAAATACAGATGTAACTCTCTGAGATGAATTAACCGAACACTAAGCAGTTTCTCAGAAAGCTTCTTTCCAGATTTCATCTGAGGATATTTCCTTTTTCACCATAGCCCTCTATGGGCTTCCAAATATCACTTTGTCAATTCCACAAGAACTGTCTTAGCGAAAGGCTTCTTGAGCGGAAAGCTGTAACTCTGTGAGATGATTTCACAGAATGCAAAGAAGTTTCTCAGAAAGCTTCTTTCTCTTTGTTATGGGAAGATATTTCCTTTGGCCTTATAGTCTTCAATGGGATCCGAAATATCTGTTCTCAGATTCCACAGAAAGAAGGCTAGCAAAGAGATCCACGAAATACAGATGTAACTCTGTGAGATGAATTAACAGAACACTAAGCAGTTTCTCAGAAAGCTTCTTTCCAGATTTCATCTGAAGATACTTCCTTTTTCACCAAAGCCCTCTATGGGCTTCCAAATATCCCTTTGCCAATTCCACAGGAACTGTCTTAGCGAATGGCTTCTTGAGGGGAAAGCTGTAACTCGGTGAGATGATTTCACGGAGCACAAAGAAGATTCTCAGAGAGCTTCTTTCTCTTTGTTATCGGAGGATATTTCCTTTGGCCCTATAGTCTTCAATGGGATCCGAAATATCGGTTCTCAGATTCCACAGAAATATGGCCAGCAAAGAGATCCAAGAAATACAGATGTAACTCTGTGAGATGAATGAACAGAACACTAAGCAGTTTCTCAGAAAGCTTCTTTCCAAATTTCATCTGAGGATATTTCCTTTTTCACCATAGCCCTCTATGGGCTTCCAAATATCACTTTGACAATTCCATAAGAACTGTCTTAGCGAAAGGCTTCTTGAGGGGAAAGCTGTAACTCTGTGAGATGATTTCACAGAACACAAAGAAATTTCTCAGAAAGATTCTTTCTCTTTGTTATCGGAGGATACTTCCTTTGGCCCTATAGTCTTCAAAGGGATCCGAAATATCTGTTCTCAGATTCCACAGAAATAAGGCTAGCAAAGAAATCCATGAAATACAGATGTAATTCTATGAGATGAATTAACAGAACACTAAGCAGTTTCTCAGAAAGCTTCTTTCCAGATTTCATCTGAGAATATTTCCTTTTTCACCATAGCCCTCTATGGGCTTCCAAATATCACTTTGCCAATTCCACAAGAACTGTCTTAGCGAAAGGCTTCTTGAGGGGAAAGCTGTAACTCTGTGAGATGATTTCACAGAACGCAAAGAAGTTTCTCAGAAAGCTTCTTTCTCTTTGTTATCGGAGGATATTTCCTTTGGCCCTATAGTCTTCAAAGGGATCCGAAATATCTGTTCTCAGATTCCACAGAAATAAGGCCAGCAAAGAGATCCACGAAATACAGATGTAACACTGTGAGATGAATTAACCGAACACGAAGCAGTTTCTCAGAAAGCTTCTTTCCAGATTTCATCTGAGGATATTTCCTTTTTCACCATAGCCTCTATGGGCTTCGAAATATCACTTTGCCAATTCCACAAGAACTGTCTTAGCGAAAGGCTTCTTGAGGGGAAAGCTGTAACCCTGTGAGATGATTTCACAGAACACAAAGAAGTTTCTCAGAAAGATTCTTTCTCTTTGTTATCGGAGGATATTTCCTTTGGCCCTATAGTCTTCAAAGGGATCCGAAATATCTGTTCTCAGATTCAACAGAAATAAGGCTAGCAAAGAGATCCACGAAATACAGATGTAACTCTCTGACATGAATTAACCGAACTCTAAGCAGTTTCTCAGAAAGCTTCTTTCCATATTTCATCTGAGGATATTTCCTTTTTCACCATAGCCCTCTATGGGCTTCCAAATATCACTTTGCCAATTCCTCAAGAACTGTCTTAGCGAAAGGCTTCTTGAGGGGAAAGCTGTAACTCTGTGAGATGATTTCTCAGAACGCAAAGAAGTTTCTCAGAAAGCTTGTTTCTCTTTGTTATCGGAGGATATTTCCTTTGGCCCTATAGTCTTCAATGGGATCCGAAATATCTGTTCTCAGATTCCACAGAAATAAGGCTAGCAAAGAGATCCACGAAATACTGATGTAACTCTGTGAGATGAATTAACAGAACACTAAGCAGTTTCTCAGAAAGCTTCTTTCCAGATTTCATCTGAAGATATTTCCTTTTTCACCATAGCCCTCTAAGGGCTTCCAAATATCACTTTGCCAATTCCACAAGAACTGTCTTAGCGAAAGGCTTCTTGAGGGGAAAGCTGTAACTCTGTGAGATGATTTCACAAAACACAAAGAAGTTTCTCAGAAAGCTTCTTTCTCTTTGTTATCGGATGATATTTCCTTTGGCCTTATAGTCTTCAATGGGATCCGAAATATCTGTTCTCAGTTTCCACAGAAATAAGGCCAGAAAGAGATCCACGAAATACAGATGTAACTCTGTGAGATGAATTAACAGCACACTAAGCAGTTTCTCAGAAAGCTTCTTTCCAGATTTCATCTGAGGATATTTCCTTTTTCACCATAGCCCTCTATGGGCTTCCAAATATCCCTTTGCCAATTCCACAAGAACTGTCTTAGCGAAAGGCTTCTTGAGGGGAAAGCTGTAACTCTGTGAGATGATTTCACGGAGCACAAAGAAGTTTCTCAGAAAACTTCTTTCTCTTTTTTATCGGAGGATATTTCCTTTGGCCCTCTAGTCTTCAATGAGATCCGAAATATCTGTTCTCAGATTCCACAGAAATAAGGCTAGCAAAGAGATCCACGAAATAAAGATGTAACTCTTTGAGATGAATTAAGAGAACACTAAGCAGTTTCTCAGAAAGCTTCTTTCCAGATTTCATCTGAGGATATTTCCTTTTTCACCATAGCCCTCTATGGGCTTCCAAATATCACTTTGCCAATTCCAAAAGAACTGTCTTAGCGAAAGGCTTCTTGAGGGGAAAGCTGTAACTCTGTGAGATGATTTCACAGAACGCAAAGAAGTTTCTCAGAAAGCTTCTTTCTCTTTGTTATCGGAGGATATTTCCTTTGGCCCTGTAGACTTCAAAGGGATCAGAAATATCTGTTCTGAGATTCCACATAAAAAAGGCCAGCAAAGAGATCCACGAAATACAGATGTAACTCTGTGAGATGAATTAACCGAACACGAAGCAGTTTCTCAGAAAGCTTCTTTCCAGATTTCATCTGAGGATATTTCCTTTTTCACCATAGCCTCTATGGGCTTCCAAATATCACTTTGCCAATTCCTCAAGAACTGTCTTAGCGAAAGGCTTCTTCAGGGGAAAGCTGTAACTCTGTGAGATGATTTCTCAGAACGCAAAGAAGTTTCTCAGAAAGCTTGTTTCTCTTTGTTATCGGAGGATATTTCCCTTGGCCCTATAGTCTTCAATGGGTTCCGAAATATCTGTTCTCAGATTCAACAGAAATAAGGCTAGCAAAGAGATCCACGAAATACAGATGTAACTCTGTGAGATGAATTAACAGAACACTAAGCAGTTTCTCAGAAAGCTTCTTTCCAGATTTCATCTGAAGATATTTCCTTTTTCACCATAGCCCTCTAAGGGCTTCCAAATATCACTTTGCCAATTCCACAAGAACTGTCTTAGCGAAAGGCTTCTTGAGGGGAAAGCTGTAACTCTGTGAGATGATTTCACAAAACACAAAGAAGTTTCTCAGAAAGCTTCTTTCTCTTTGTTATCGGATGATATTTCCTTTGGCCCTATAGTCTTCAATGGGATCCGAAATATCTGTTCTCAGTTTCCACAGAAATAAGGCCAGAAAGAGATCCACGAAATACAGATGTAACTCTCTGACATGAATTTACCGAACACTAAGCAGTTTCTCAGAAAGCTTCTTTCCAGATTTCATCTGAGGATATTTCCTTTTTCACCATAGCCCTCTATGGGCTTCCAAATATCACTTTGCCAATTCCACAAGAACTCTCTTAGCGTAAGGCTTCTTGAGGGGAAAGCTGTAACTCTGTGAGATGATTTCACAGAACGCAAAGAAGTTTCTCAGAAAGCTTCTTTCTCTTTGTTATCGGAGGATATTTCCTTTGGCCCTATAGTCTTCAATGGGATCCGAAATATCTGTTCTCAGATTCCACAGAAATAAGGCTAGCAAAGAGATCCACGAAATACAGATGTAACTCTGTGAGATGAATTAACAGAACACTAAGCAGTTTCTCAGAAAGCTTCTTTCCAGATTTCATATGAGGATATTTCCTTTTTCACCATAGCTCTCTATGGGCTTCCAAATATCACTTTGCCAATTCCAAAAGAACTGTCTTAGCGAAAGGCTTCTAGAGGGGAAAGCTGTAACTCTGTGAGATGATTTCACAGAACGCAAAGACGTTTCTCAGAAAGCTTCTTTCTCTTTGTTATCGGAGGATATTTCCTTTGGCCCTATAGTCTTCAAAGGAATCCGAAATATCTGTTCTCAGATTCCAGAGAAATAAGGCCAGCAAAGAGATCCACGAAATACTGATGTAACTCTGAGAGATGAATTAACAGAACACTAAGCAGTTTCTCAGAAAGCTTCTTTCCAGATTTCATCTGAGGATATTTCCTTTTTCACCATAGCCCTCTATGGGCTTCCAAATATCACTTTGCCAATTCCACAAGAACTGTCTTAGCGAAAGGCTTCTTGAGGGGAAAGCTGTAACTCTGTGAGATGGTTTCACAGAACGCAAAGAAGTTTCTCAGAAAGCTTCTTTATCTTTGCTATCGGAGGATATTTCCTTTGGCCCTATAGTCTTCAAAGGGATCCGAAATATCTGTTCTCAGATTCCACAGAAATAAGGCTAGCAAAGAGATCCACGAAATACAGATGTAACTCTCTGAGATGAATTAACCGAACACTAAGCAGTTTCTCAGAAAGCTTCTTTCCAGATTTCATCTGAGGATACTTCCTTTTTCACCATAGCCCTCTATGGGCTTCCAAATATCACTTTGCCAATTCCACAAGAACTGTCTTAGCGAAAGGCTTCTTGAGTGGAAAGCTGTAACTCTGTGAGATGATTTCAGAGAACGCAAGGTAGTTTCTCAGAAAGCTTCTTTCTCTTTGTTATCGGAGGATATTTCCTTTGGCCCTATAGTCTTCAATGGGATCCGAAATATCTGTTCTCAGATTCCACAGAAATAAGGCTAGCAAAGAGATCCACGAAATACAGATGTAATTCTGTGAGATGAATTAACAGAACACTAAGCAGTTTCTCAGAAAGCTTCTTTCCAGGTTTCATATGAGGATATTTCCTTTTTCACCATAGCTCTCTATGGGCTTCCAAATATCACTTTGCCAATTCCACAAGAACTGTCTTAGCGAAAGGCTTCTAGAGGGGAAAGCTGTAACTCTGTGAGATGATTTCACAAAACGCAAAGACGTTTCTCAGAAAGCTTCTTTCTCTTTGTTATCGGAGGATATTTCCTTTGGCCCTATAGTCTTCAAAGGAATCCGAAATATCTGTTCTCAGATTCCAGAGAAATAAGGCCAGCAAAGAGATCCACGAAATACTGATGTAACTCTGAGAGATGAATTAACAGAACACTAAGCAGTTTCTCAGAAAGCTTCTTTCCAGATTTCATCTGAGGATATTTCCTTTTTCACCATAGCCCTCTATGGGCTTCCAAATATCACTTTGCCAATTCCACAAGAACTGTCTTAGCGAAAGGCTTCTTGAGGGGAAAGCTGTAACTCTGTGAGATAATTTCACAGAACGCAAAGAAGTTTCTCAGAAAGCTTCTTTATCTTTGTTATCGGAGGATATTTCCTTTGGCCCTATAGTCTTCAAAGGGATCCGAAATATCTGTTCTCGGATTCCACAGAAATAAGGCTAGCAAAGAGATCCACGAAATACAGATGTAACTCTCTGAGATGAATTAACCGAACACTAAGCAGTTTCTCAGAAAGCTTCTTTCCAGATTTCATCTGAGGATATTTCCTTTTTCACCATAGCCCTCTATGGGCTTCCAAATATCACTTTGCCAATTCCACAAGAACTGTCTTAGCGAAAGGCTTCTTGAGGGGAAAGCTGTAACTCTGTGAGATGATCTCACAGAATGCAAAGAAGTTTCTCAGAAAGCTTCTTTCTCTTTCTTATGGGAGGATATTTCCTTTGGCCCTATAGTCTTCAATGGGATCCGAAATATCTGTTCTCAGATTCCACGGAAAGAAGGCTAGCAAAGAGATCCACGAAATACAGATGTAATTCTGTGAGATGAATTAACAGAACACTAACCAGTTTCTCAGAAAGCTTCTTTTTAGATTTCATCTGAGGTTATTTCCTTTTTCACCATAGCCCTGTATGGGCTTCCAAGTATCACTTTGCCAATTCCACAAGAACTGTCTTAGCGAAAGGCTTCTTGTGGGGAAAGCTGTAACTCTGTGAGATGATTTCACAGAACGCAAAGAAGTTTCTCAGAAAGCTTCTTTATCTTTGTTATCGGAGGATATTGCCTTTGGCCCTATAGTCTTCAAAGGGATCCGAAATATCTGTTCTCAGATTCCACAGAAATAAGGCTAGCAAAGAGATCCACGAAATACAGATGTAACTCTCTGAGATGAATTAACCGAACACTAAGCAGTTTCTCAGAAATCTTCTTTCCAGATTTCATCTGAGGATACTTCCTTTTTCACCATAGCCCTCTATGGGCTTCCAAATATCACTTTGCCAATTCCACAAGAACTGTCTTAGCGAAAGGCTTCTTGAGGGGAAAGCTGTAACTCTGTGAGATGATTTCAGAGAACGCAAAGAAGTTTCTCGGAAAGCTTCTTTCTCTTTGTTATCGGAGGATATTTCCTTTGGCCCTATAGTCTTCAATGGGATCCGAAATATCTGTTCTCAGATTCCACAGAAATAAGGCTAGCAAAGAGATCCACGAAATACAGATGTAACTCTGTGAGATGAATTAACAGAACACTAAGCAGTTTCTCAGAAAGCTTCTTTCCAGATTTCATATGAGGATATTTCCTTTTTCACCATAGCTCTCTATGGGCTTCCAAATATCACTTTGCCAATTCCACAAGAACTGTCTTAGCGAAAGGCTTCTAGAGGGGAAAGCTGTAACTCTGTGAGATGATTTCACAAAACGCAAAGACGTTTCTCAGAAAGCTTCTTTCTCTTTGTTATCGGAGGATATTTCCTTTGGCCCTATAGTCTTCAAAGGAATCCGAAATATCTGTTCTCAGATTCCAGAGAAATAAGGCCAGCAAAGAGATCCACGAAATACTGATGTAACTCTGAGAGATGAATTAACAGAACACTAAGCAGTTTCTCAGAAAGCTTCTTTCCAGATTTCATCTGAGGATATTTCCTTTTTCACCATAGCCCTCTATGGGCTTCCAAATATCACTTTGCCAATTCCACAAGAACTGTCTTAGCGAAAGGCTTCTTGAGGGGAAAGCTGTAACTCTGTGAGATGATTTCACAGAACGCAAAGAAGTTTCTCAGAAAGCTTCTTTCTCTTTGTTATGGGAGGATATTTCCTTTGGCCCTATAGTCTTCAAAGGGATCCGAAATATCTGTTCTCAGATTCCACAGAAATAAGGCTAGCAAAGAGATCCACGAAATACAGATGTAACTCTCTGAGATGAATTAACCGAACACTAAGCAGTTTCTCAGAAACCTTCTTTCCAGATTTCATCTGAGGATATTTCCTTTTTCACCATAGCCCTCTATGGGCTTCCAAATATCACTTTGCCAATTCCACAAGAACTGTCTTAGCGAAAGGCTTCTTGAGGGGAAAGCTGTAACTCTGTGAGATGATTTCACAGAATGCAAAGAAGTTTCTCAGAAAGCTTCTTTCTCTTTGTTATGGGAAGATATTTCCTTTGGCCTTATAGTCTTCAATGGGATCCGAAATATCTGTTCTCAGATTCCACAGAAAGAAGGCTAGCAAAGAGATCCACGAAATACAGATGTAACTCTGTGAGATGAATTAACAGAACACTAAGCAGTTTCTCAGAAAGCTTCTTTCCAGATTTCATCTGAAGATACTTCCTTTTTCACCAAAGCCCTCTATGGACTTCCAAATATCCCTTTGCCAATTCCACAAGATCTGTCTTAGCGAAAGGCTTCTTGAGGGGAAAGCTGTAACTCGGTGAGATGATTTCACGGAGCACAAAGAAGATTCTCAGAAAGCTTCTTTCTCTTTGTTATCGGAGGATATTTCCTTTGGCCCTATAGTCTTCAATGGGATCCGAAATATCGGTTCTCAGATTCCACAGAAATATGGCCAGCAAAGAGATCCAAGAAATACAGATGTAACTCTGTGAGATGAATGAACAGAACACTAAGCAGTTTCTCAGAAAGCTTCTTTCCAAATTTCATCTGAGGATATTTCCTTTTTCACCATAGCCCTCTATGGGCTTCCAAATATCACTTTGACAATTCCATAAGAACTGTCTTAGCGAAAGGCTTCTTGAGGGGAAAGCTGTAACTCTGTGAGATGATTTCACAGAACACAAAGAAATTTCTCAGAAAGATTCTTTCTCTTTGTTATCGGAGGATACTTCCTTTGGCCCTATATTCTTCAAAGGGATCCGAAATATCTGTTCTCAGATTCCACAGAAATAAGGCTAGCAAAGAGATCCACGAAATACAGATGTAACTCTGTGAGATGAATTAACAGAACACTAAGCAGTTTCTCAGAAAGCTTCTTTCCAGATTTCATATGAGGATATTTCCTTTTTCACCATAGCTCTCTATGGGCTTCCAAATATCACTTTGCCAATTCCACAAGAACTGTCTTAGCGAAAGGCTTCTAGAGGGGAAAGCTGTAACTCTGTGAGATGATTTCACAAAACGCAAAGACGTTTCTCAGAAAGCTTCTTTCTCTTTGTTATCGGAGGATATTTCCTTTGGCCCTATAGTCTTCAAAGGAATCCGAAATATCTGTTCTCAGATTCCAGAGAAATAAGGCCAGCAAAGAGATCCACGAAATACTGATGTAACTCTGAGAGATGAATTAACAGAACACTAAGCAGTTTCTCAGAAAGCTTCTTTCCAGATTTCATCTGAGGATATTTCCTTTTTCACCATAGCCCTCTATGGGCTTCCAAATATCACTTTGCCAATTCCACAAGAACTGTCTTAGCGAAAGGCTTCTTGAGGGGAAAGCTGTAACTCTGTGAGATGATTTCACAGAACGCAAAGAAGTTTCTCAGAAAGCTTCTTTCTCTTTGTTATGGGAGGATATTTCCTTTGGCCCTATAGTCTTCAAAGGGATCCGAAATATCTGTTCTCAGATTCCACAGAAATAAGGCTAGCAAAGAGATCCACGAAATACAGATGTAACTCTCTGAGATGAATTAACCGAACACTAAGCAGTTTCTCAGAAACCTTCTTTCCAGATTTCATCTGAGGATATTTCCTTTTTCACCATAGCCCTCTATGGGCTTCCAAATATCACTTTGCCAATTCCACAAGAACTGTCTTAGCGAAAGGCTTCTTGAGGGGAAAGCTGTAACTCTGTGAGATGATTTCACAGAATGCAAAGAAGTTTCTCAGAAAGCTTCTTTCTCTTTGTTATGGGAAGATATTTCCTTTGGCCTTATAGTCTTCAATGGGATCCGAAATATCTGTTCTCAGATTCCACAGAAAGAAGGCTAGCAAAGAGATCCACGAAATACAGATGTAACTCTGTGAGATGAATTAACAGAACACTAAGCAGTTTCTCAGAAAGCTTCTTTCCAGATTTCATCTGAAGATACTTCCTTTTTCACCAAAGCCCTCTATGGACTTCCAAATATCCCTTTGCCAATTCCACAAGATCTGTCTTAGCGAAAGGCTTCTTGAGGGGAAAGCTGTAACTCGGTGAGATGATTTCACGGAGCACAAAGAAGATTCTCAGAAAGCTTCTTTCTCTTTGTTATCGGAGGATATTTCCTTTGGCCCTATAGTCTTTAATGGGATCCGAAATATCGGTTCTCAGATTCCACAGAAATATGGCCAGCAAAGAGATCCAAGAAATACAGATGTAACTCTGTGAGATGAATGAACAGAACACTAAGCAGTTTCTCAGAAAGCTTCTTTCCAAATTTCATCTGAGGATATTTCCTTTTTCACCGTAGCCCTCTATGGGCTTCCAAATATCACTTTGACAATTCCATAAGAACTGTCTTAGCGAAAGGCTTCTTGAGGGGAAAGCTGTAACTCTGTGAGATGATTTCACAGAACACAAAGAAATTTCTCAGAAAGATTCTTTCTCTTTGTTATCGGAGGATACTTCCTTTGGCCCTATATTCTTCAAAGGGATCCGAAATATCTGTTCTCAGATTCCACAGAAATAAGGCTAGCAAAGAAATCCATGAAATACAGATGCAATTCTATGAGATGAATTAACAGAACACTAAGCAGTTTCTCAGAAAGCTTCCTTCCATATTTCATCTGAGGATATTTCCTTTTTCACCATAGCCCTCTATGGGCTTCCAAATATCACTTTGCCAATTCCACAAGAACTGTCTTAGCGAAAGGCTTCTTGAGGGGAAAGCTGTAACTCTGTGAGATGATTTCACAGAACGCAAAGAAGTTTCTCAGAAAGCTTCTTTCTCTTTGTTATCGGAGGATATTTCCTTTGGCCCTATAGTCTTCAAAGGGATCAGAAATATCTGTTCTCAGATTCCACAGAAATAAGGCCAGCAAAGAGATCCACGAAATACAGATGTAACTCTGTGAGATGAATTAACCGAACACGAAGCAGTTTCTCAGAAAGCTTCTTTTCAGATTTCATCTGAGGATATTTCCTTTTTCACCATAGCCTCTATGGGCTTCCAAATATCACTTTGCCAATTCCACAAGAACTGTCTTAGCGAAAGGCTTCTTGAGGGGAAAGCTGTAACCCTGTGAGATGATTTCACAGAACACAAAGAAGGTTCTCAGAAAGATTCTTTCTCTTTGTTATCGGAGGATATTTCCTTTGGCCCTATAGTCTTCAAAGGGATCCGAAATATCTGTTCTCAGATTCAACAGAAATAAGGCTAGCAAAGAGATCCACGAAATACAGATGTAACTCTCTGACATGAATTAACCGAACTCTAAGCAGTTTCTCAGAAAGCTTCTTTCCATATTTCATCTGAGGATATTTCCTTTTTCACCATAGCCCTCTATGGGCTTCCAAATATCACTTTGCCAATTCCTCAAGAACTCTCTTAGCGAAAGGCTTCTTGAGGGGAAAGCTGTAACTCTGTGAGATGATTTCTCAGAACGCAAAGAAGTTTCTCAGAAAGCTTGTTTCTCTTTGTTATCGGAGGATATTTCCTTTGGCCCTATAGTCTTCAATGGGATCTGAAGTACCTGTTCTCAGATTCCACAGAAATAAGGCTAGCAAAGAGATCCACGAAATACAGACGTAACTCTGTGAGTTGAATTAACAGAACACTAAGCAGTTTCTCAGAAAGCTTCTTTCCAGATTTCATCTGAGGATATTTCCTTTTTCACCATAGCCCTCTATGGGCTTCCAAATATCACTTTGCCAATTCCACAAGAACTGTCTTAGCGAAAGGCTTCTTGAGGGGAAAGCTGTAACTCTGTGAGATGATTTCACAGAATGCAAAGAAGTTTCTCAGAAAGCTTCTTTCTCTTTGTTATCGGAGGATATTTCCTTTGGCCCTATAGTCTTCAATGGGATCCGAAATATCTGTTCTCATATTCCACAGAAATAAGGCTAGCAAAGAGATCCACGAAATACAGATGTAACTCTGTGGGATGAATTAACCGAACACTAAGCAGTTTCTCAGAAAGCTTCTTTTCAGATTTCATCTGAGGATATTTCCTTTTTCACCATAGCCCTCTTTGGGCTTCCAAATATCACTTTGCCAATTCCACAAGAACTGTCTTAGCGAAAGGCTTCTTGAGGGGAAAGCTGTAACTCTGTGAGATGATTTCACAGAACAGAAAGAAGTTTCTAAGAAAGCTTCTTTCTCTTTGTAATCGGAGGATATTTCCTTTGGCCCTATAGTCTTCAATGGGATCTGAAGTACCTGTTCTCAGATTCCACAGAAATAAGGCTAGCAAAGAGATCCACGAAATATAGATGTAACTCTGTGAGGTGAATTAGTAGAACACTAAGCAGTTTCTCAGAAAGCTTCTTTCCAGATTTCATCTGAGGATATTTCCTTTTTCACCATAGCCCTCTATGGGCTTCCAAATATCACTTTGCCAATTCCACAAGAACTGTCTTAGCGAAAGGCTTCTGGAGGGGAAAGCTGTAACTCTGTGAGATGATTTCACAGAACACAAAGAAATTTCTCAGAAAGCTTCTTTCTCTTTGTTATCTGAGGATATTTCCTTTGGCCCTATAGTCTTCAATGGGATCCGAAATATCTGTTCTCAGATTCCACAGAAATAAGGCTAGCAAAGAGATCCACGAAATACAGATGTAACTCTGTGAGATGAATTAACAGAACACTAAGCAGTTTCTCAGAAAGCTTCTTTCCAGATTTCATCTGAAGATATTTCCTTTTTCACCATAGCCCTCTATGGGCTTCCAAATATCCCTTTGCCAATTCCACAAGAACTGTCTTAGCGAAAGGCTTCTTGAGGGGAAAGCTGTAACTCTGTGAGATGATTTCACAAAACGCAAAGAAGTTTCTCAGAAAGCTTCTTTCTCTTTGTAATCGGAGGATATTTCCTTTGGCCCTATAGTCTTCAATGGGATCCGAAATATCTGTTCTCAGATTCCACAGAAATAAGGCCAGCAAAGAGATCCACGAAATACAGATGTAACTCGGTGAGATGAATTAACAGAACACTAAGCAGTTTCTCAGAAAGCTTCTTTCCAGATTTCATCTGAGGATATTTCCTTTTTCAACATAGCCCTCTATGGGCTTCCAAATATCACTTTGCCAATTCCACAAGAACTGTCTTAGCGAAAGGCTTCTTGAGGGGAAAGCTGAAACTCTGTGAGAAGATTTCACGGAGCACAAAGAAGATTCTCAGAAAGCTTCTTTCTCTTTGTTATCGGAGGATATTTCCTTTGGCCCTATAGTCTTCAATGGGATCCGAAATATCTGTTCTCAGATTCCACAGAAATAAGGCTAGCAAAGAGATCCACGAAATACAGATGTAACTCTCTGACATGAATTTACCGAACACTAAGCAGTTTCTCAGAAAGCTTCTTTCCAGATTTCATCTGAGGATATTTCCTTTTTCACCATAGCCCTCTATGGGCTTCCAAATATCACTTTGCCAATTCCACAAGAACTCTCTTAGCGTAAGGCTTCTGGAGGGGAAAGCTGTAACTCTGTGAGATGATTTCACAGAACGCAAAGAAGTTTCTCAGAAAGCTTCTTTCTCTTTGTTATCGGAGGATATTTCCTTTGGCCCTATAGTCTTCAAAGGGATCCGAAATATCTGTTCTCAGACTCCACAGAAATAAGGCTAGCAAAGAGATCCACGAAATACAGATGTAACTCTGTGAGATGAATTAACAGAACACTAAGCAGTTTCTCAGAAAGCTTCTTTCCAGATTTCATATGTGGATATTTCCTTTTTCACCATAGCCCTCTATGGGCTTCCAAATATCACTTTGCCAATTCCACAAGAACTGTCTTAGCGAAAGGCTTCTAGAGGGGAAAGCTGTAACTCTGTGAGATGATTTCACAAAACGCAAAGACGTTTCTCAGAAAGCTTCTTTCTCTTTGTTATCGGAGGATATTTCCTTTGGTCCTATAGTCTTCAAAGGAATCCGAAATATCTCTTCTCAGATTCCACAGAAATAAGGCCAGCAAAGAGATCCACGAAATACTGATTAACTCTGACAGATGAATTAACAGAACACTAAGCAGATTCTCAGAAAGCTTCTTTCCAGATTTCATCTGAAGATATTTCCTTTTTCAGCATAGCCCTCTATGGGCTTCCAAATATCACTTTGCCAATTCCACAAGAACTGTCTTAGCGAAAGGCTTCTTGAGGGGAAAGCTGTAACCCTGTGAGATGATTTCACAGAACGCAAAGAAGTTTCTCAGAAAGCTTCTTTATCTTTGTTATCGGAGGATATTTCCTTTGGCCCTATAGTCTTCAAAGGGATCCGAAATATCTGTTCTCAGATTCCACAGAAATAAGGCTAGCAAAGAGATCCACGAAATACAGATGTAACTCTCTGAGGTGAATTAACCGAACACTAAGAAGTTTCTCAGAAAGCTTCTTTCCAGATTTCATCTGAGGATATTTCCTTTTTCACCATAGCCCTCTATGGGCTTCCAAATATCACTTTGCCAATTCCACAAGAACTGTCTTAGCGAAAGGCTTCTTGACGGGAAAGCTGTAACTCTGTGAGATGATTTCACAGAATGCAAAGAAGTTTCTCAGAAAGCTTCTTTCTCTTTGTTATCGGAGGATATTTCCTTTGGCCCTATAATCTTCTATGGGATCCGAAATATCTGTTCTCATATTCCACAGAAATAAGGCTAGCAAAGAGGTCCACGAAATACAGATGTAACTCGGTGAGATGAATTAACAGAACACTAAGCAGTTTCTCAGAAAGCTTCTTTCCAGATTTCATCTGAGGATATTTCCTTTTTCACCCTAGCCCTCTATGGGCTTCCAAATATCTCTTTGCCAATTCCACAAGAACTGTCTTAGCGAAAGGCTTCTTGAGGGGAAAGCTGTAACTCTGTGAGATGATTTCACAGAATGCAAAGAAGTTTCTCAGAAAGCTTCTTTCTCTTTGTTATCGTAGGATATTTCCTTTGGCCCTATAGTCTTCAATGGGATCCGAAATATCTGCTCTCATATTCCACAGAAATAAGGCTAGCAAAGAGATCCACGAAATACAGATGTAACTCTGTGGGATAAATTAACCAAACACTAAGCAGTTTCTCAGAAAGCTTCTTTTCAGATTTCATCTGAGGATATTTCCTTTTTCACCATAGCCCTCTATGGGCTTCCAAATATCAGTTTGCCAATTCCACAAGAAATGTCTTAGCGAAAGGCTTCTTGAGGGGAAAGCTGTAACTCTGTGAGATGATTTCACAGAACACAAAGAAGTTTCTAAGAAAGCTTCGTTCTCTTTGTAATCGGAGGATATTTCCTTTGGCCCTATAGTCTTCAATGGGATCTGAATTACCTGTTCTCAGATTCCACAGAAATAAGGCTAGCAAAGAGATCCACGAAATACAGATGTAACTCTGTGAGGTGAGTTAGCAGAACACTAAGCAGTTTCTCAGAAAGCTTCTTTCCAGATTTCATCTGAGGATATTTCCTTTTTCACCATAGCCCTCTATGGGCTTCCAAATATCACTTTGCCAATTCCACAAGAACGGACTTAGCGAAAGGCTTCTGGAGGGGAAAGCTGTAACTCTGTGAGATGATTTCACAGAACACAAAGAAATTTCTCAGAAAGCTTCTTTCTCTTTGTTATCGGAGGATATTTCCTTTGGCCCTATAGTCTTCAATGGGATCCGAAATATCTGTTCTCAGATTCCACAGAAATAAGGCTAGCAAAGAGATCCACGAAATACAGATGTAACTCTGTGAGATGAATTAACAGAACACTAAGCAGTTTCTCAGAAAGCTTCTTTCCAGATTTCATCTGAAGATATTTCCTTTTTCACCATAGCCCTCTATGGGCTTCCAAATATCCCTTTGCCAATTCCACAAGAACTGTCTTAGCGAAAGGCTTCTTGAGGGGAAAGCTGTAACTCTGTGAGATGATTTCACAAAACGCAAAGAAGTCTCTCAGAAAGCTTCTTTCTCTTTGTTATCGGAGGATATTTCCTTTGGCCCTATAGTCTTCATTGGGATCCGAAATATCTGTTCTCAGATTCCACAGAAATAAGGCTAGCAAAGAGATCCACGAAATACAGATGTAACTCTCTGACATGAATTTACCGAACACTAAGCAGTTTCTCAGAAAGCTTCTTTCCAGATTTCATCTGAGGATATTTCCTTTTTCACCATAGCCCTATATGGGCTTCCAAATATCACTTTGCCAATTCCACAAGAACTCTCTTAGCGTAAGGCTTCTTGAGGGGAAAGCTGTAACTCTGTGAGATGATTTCACAGAACGCAAAGAAGTTTCTCAGAAAGCTTCTTTCTCTTTGTTATCGGAGGATATTTCCTTTGGCCCTATAGTCTTCAATGGGATCCGAAATATCTGTTCTCAGACTCCACAGAAATAAGGCTAGCAAAGAGATCCACGAAATACAGATGTAACTCTGTGAGATGAATTAACAGAACACTAAGCAGTTTCTCAGTAAGCTTCTTTCCAGATTTCATATGTGGATATTTCCTTTTTCACCATAGCCCTCTATGGGCTTCCAAATATCACTTTGCCAATTCCACAAGAACTGTCTTAGCGAAAGGCTTCTAGAGGGGAAAGCTGTAACTCTGTGAGATGATTTCACAAAACGCAAAGACGTTTCTCAGAAAGCTTCTTTCTCTTTGTTATCGGAGGATATTTCCTTTGGCCCTATAGTCTTCAAAGGAATCCGAAATATCTGTTCTCAGATTCCACAGAAATAAGGCCAGCAAAGAGATCCACGAAATACTGATGTAACTCTGAGAGATGAATTAACAGAACACTAAGCAGTTTCTCAGAAAGCTTCTTTCCAGATTTCATCTGAGGATATTTCCTTTTTCACCATAGCCCTCTATGGGCTTCCAAATATCACTTTGCCAATTCCACAAGAACTGTCTTAGCGAAAGGCTTCTTGAGGGGAAAGCTGTAACTCTGTGAGATGATTTCACAGAATGCAAAGAAGTTTCTCAGAAAGCTTCTTTATCTTTGTTATCGGAGGATATTTCCTTTGGCCCTATAGTCTTCAAAGGGATCCGAAATATCTGTTCTCAGATTCCACAGAAATAAGGCTAGCAAAGAGATCCACGAAATACAGATGTAATTCTGTGAGATGAATTAACAGAACACTAAGCAGTTCCTCAGAAAGCTTCTTTCCAGATTTCATCTGGGTTATTTCCTTTTTCACCATAGCCCTCTATGGGCTTCCAAGTATCACTTTGCCAATTCCACAAGAACTGTCTTAGCGAAAGGCTTCTTGAGGGGAAAGCTGTAACTCTGTGAGATGATTTCACAGAATGCAAAGAAGTTTCTCAGAAAGCTTCTTTATCTTTGTTATCGGAGGATATTTCCTTTGGCCCTATAGTCTTCAAAGGGATCCGAAATATCTGTTCTCAGATTCCACAGAAAGAAGGCTAGCAAAGAGATCCACGAAATACAGATGTAATTCTGTGAGATGAATTAACAGAACACTAATCAGTTCCTCAGAAAGCTTCTTTCCAGATTTCATCTGAGGTTATTTCCTTTTTCACCATAGCCCTCTATGGGCTTCCAAGTATCACTTTGCCAATTCCACAAGAACTGTCTTAGCGAAAGGCTTCTTGAGGGGAAAGCTGTAACTCTGTGAGATGATTTCACAGAACGCAAAGAAGTTTCTCAGAAAGCTTCTTTCTCTTTGTTATCGGAGGATATTTCCTTTGGCCCTATAGTCTTCAAAGGGATCCGAAATATCTGTTCTCAGATTGAACAGAAATAAGGCTAGCAAAGAGATCCACGAAATACAGATGTAACTCTCTGACATGAATTAACCGAACACTAAGCAGTTTCTCAGAAAGCTTCTTTCCAGATTTCATCTGAGGATATTTCCTTTTTCACCATAGCCCTCTATGGGCTTCCAAATATCACTTTGCCAATTCCTCAAGAACTGTCTTAGCGAAAGGCTTCTTGAGGGGAAAGCTGTAACTCTGTGAGATGATTTCACAGAACGCAAAGAAGTTTCTCAGAAAGCTTCTTTCTCTTTGTTATCGGAGGATATTTCCTTTGGCCCTATAGTCTTCAATGGGATCCGAAATATCTGTTCTCAGATTCCACAGAAATAAGGCTAGCAAAGAGATCCACGAAATACAGATGTAACTCTGTGAGATGAATTAACAGAACACTAAGCAGTTTCTCAGAAAGCTTCTTTCCAGATTTCATCTGAAGATATTTCCTTTTTCACCATAGCCCTCTAAGGGCTTCCAAATATCACTTTGCCAATTCCACAAGAACTGTCTTAGCGAAAGGCTTCTTGAGGGGAAAGCTGTAACTCTGTGGGATGATTTCACAAAACACAAAGAAGTTTCTCAGAAAGCTTCTTTCTCTTTTTTATCGGAGGATATTTCTTTGGCCCTATAGTCTTCAATGGGATCCGAAATATCTGTTCTCAGATTCCACAGAAATAAGGCCAGCAAAGAGATCCACGAAATACAGATGTAACTCTGTGAGATGAATTAACAGAACACTAAGCAGTTTCTCAGAAATCTTCTTTCCACATTTCATCTGAGTATATTTCCTTTTTCACCATAGCCCTCTAAGGGCTTCCAAATATCACTTTGCAAATTCCACAAGAACTGTCTTAGCGAAAGGCTTCTTGAGGGGAAAGCTGTAACTCTGTGAGATGATTTCACGGAGCACAAAGAAGTTTCTCAGAAAACTTCTTTCTCTTTGTTATCGGAAGATATTTCCTTTGGCCCTATAGTCTTCAATGGGATCCGAAATATCTGTTCTCAGATTCCACAGAAATAAGGCTAGCAAAGAGATCCACGAAATAAAGATGTAACTCTTTGAGATGAATTAAGAGAACACTAAGCAGTTTCTCAGAAAGCTTGTTTCCAGATTTCATCTGAGGATATTTCCTTTTTCACCATAGCCCTCTATGGGCTTCCAAATATCACTTTGCCAATTCCTCAAGAACTGTCTTAGCGAAAGGCTTCTTGAGGGGAAAGCTGTAACTCTGTGAGATGATTTCACAGAACGCAAAGAAGTTTCTCAGAAAGCTTCTTTCTCTTTGTTATCGGAGGATATTTCCTTTGGCCCTATAGTCTTCAATGGGATCCGAAATATCTGTTCTCAGATTCCACAGAAATAAGGCTAGCAAAGAGATCCACGAAATACAGATGTAACTCTGTGAGATGAATTAACAGAACACTAAGCAGTTTCTCAGAAAGCTTCTTTCCAGATTTCATCTGAAGATATTTCCTTTTTCACCATAGCCCTCTAAGGGCTTCCAAATATCACTTTGCCAATTCCACAAGAACTGTCTTAGCGAAAGGCTTCTTGAGGGGAAAGCTGTAACTCTGTGGGATGATTTCACAAAACACAAAGAAGTTTCTCAGAAAGCTTCTTTCTCTTTTTTATCGGAGGATATTTCTTTGGCCCTATAGTCTTCAATGGGATCCGAAATATCTGTTCTCAGATTCCACAGAAATAAGGCCAGCAAAGAGATCCACGAAATACAGATGTAACTCTGTGAGATGAATTAACAGAACACTAAGCAGTTTCTCAGAAATCTTCTTTCCACATTTCATCTGAGTATATTTCCTTTTTCACCATAGCCCTCTAAGGGCTTCCAAATATCACTTTGCAAATTCCACAAGAACTGTCTTAGCGAAAGGCTTCTTGAGGGGAAAGCTGTAACTCTGTGAGATGATTTCACGGAGCACAAAGAAGTTTCTCAGAAAACTTCTTTCTCTTTGTTATCGGAAGATATTTCCTTTGGCCCTATAGTCTTCAATGGGATCCGAAATATCTGTTCTCAGATTCCACAGAAATAAGGCTAGCAAAGAGATCCACGAAATAAAGATGTAACTCTTTGAGATGAATTAAGAGAACACTAAGCAGTTTCTCAGAAAGCTTGTTTCCAGATTTCATCTGAGGATATTTCCTTTTTCACCATAGCCCTCTATGGGCTTCCAAATATCACTTTGCCAATTCCACAAGAACTGTCTTAGCGAAAGGCTTCTTGAGGGGAAAGCTGTAACCCTGTGAGATGATTTCACAGAACGCAAAGAAGTTTCTCAGAAAGCTTCTTTATCTTTGTCATCGGAGGATATTTCCTTTGGCCCTATATTCTTCAAAGGGATCCGAAATATCTGTTCTCAGATTCCACAGAAATAAGGCTAGCAAAGAGATCCACGAAATACAGATGTAACTCTCTGAGATGAATTAACCGAACACTAAGCAGTTTCTCAGAAAGCTTCTTTCCAGATTTCATCTGAGGATATTTCCTTTTTCACCATAGCCCTCTATGGGCTTCCAAATATCACTTTGCCAATTCCACAAGAACTGTCTTAGCGAAAGGCTTCTTGAGGGGAAAGCTGTAACTCTGTGAGATGATTTCACAGAATGCAAAGAAGTTTCTCAGAAAGCTTCTTTCTCTTTGTTATCGGAGGATATTTCCTTTGGCCCTATAATCTTCAATGGGATCCGAAATATCTGTTCTCATATTCCACAGAAATAAGGCTAGCAAAGAGGTCCACGAAATACAGATGTAACTCGGTGAGATGAATTAACAGAACACTAAGCAGTTTCTCAGAAAGCTTCTTTCCAGATTTCATCTGAGGATATTTCCTTTTTCACCCTAGCCCTCTATGGGCTTCCAAATATCCCTTTGCCAATTCCACAAGAACTGTCTTAGCGAAAGGCTTCTTGAGGGGAAAGCTGTAACTCTGTGAGATGATTTCACAGAATGCAAAGAAGTTTCTCAGAAAGCTTCTTTCTCTTTGTTATCGGAGGATATTTCCTTTGGCCCTATAGTCTTCAATGGGATCCGAAATATCTGTTCTCATATTCCACAGAAATAAGGCTAGCAAAGAGATCCACGAAATACAGATGTAACTCTGTGGGATGAATTAACCGAACACTAAGCAGTTTCTCAGAAAGCTTCTTTTCAGATTTCATCTGAGGATATTTCCTTTTTCACCATAGCCCTCTATGGGCTTCCAAATATCACTTTGCCAATTCCACAAGAACTGTCTTAGCGAAAGGCTTCTTGAGGGGAAAGCTGTAACTCTGTGAGATGATTTCACAGAACACAAAGAAGTTTCTAAGAAAGCTTCGTTCTCTTTGTAATCGGAGGATATTTCCTTTGGCCCTATAGTCTTCAATGGGATCTGAAGTTCCTGTTCTCAGATTCCACAGAAATAAGGCTAGCAAAGAGATCCACGAAATACAGATGTAACTCTGTGAGGTGAATTAGCAGAACACTAAGCAGTTTCTCAGAAAGCTTCTTTCCAGATTTCATCTGAGGATAATTCCTTTTTCACCATAGCCCTCTATGGGCTTCCAAATATCACTTTGCCAATTCCACAAGAACGGACTTAGCGAAAGGCTTCTGGAGGGGAAAGCTTTAACTCTGTGAGATGATTTCACAGAACACAAAGAAATTTCTCAGAAAGCTTCTTTCTCTTTGTTATCGGAGGATATTTCCTTTGGCCCTATAGTCTTCAATGGGATCCGAAATATCTGTTCTCAGATTCCACAGAAATAAGGCTAGCAAAGAGATCCACGAAATACAGATGTAACTCTGTGAGATGAATTAACAGAACACTAAGCAGTTTCTCAGAAAGCTTCTTTCCAGATTTCATCTGAAGATATTTCCTTTTTCACCATAGCCCTCTATGGGCTTCCAAATATCCCTTTGCCAATTCCACAAGAACTGTCTTAGCGAAAGGCTTCTTGAGGGGAAAGCTGTAACTCTGTGAGATGATTTCACAAAACGCAAAGAAGTTTCTCAGAAAGCTTCTTTCTCTTTGTTATCAGAGGATATTTCCTTTGGCCCTATAGTCTTCATTGGGATCCGAAATATCTGTTCTCAGATTCCACAGAAATAAGGCTAGCAAAGAGATCCACGAAATACAGATGTAACTCTCTGCCATGAATTTACCGAACACTAAGCAGTTTCTCAGAAAGCTTCTTTCCAGATTTCATCTGAGGATATTTCCTTTTTCACCATAGCCCTATATGGGCTTCCAAATATCACTTTGCCAATTCCACAAGAACTCTCTTAGCGTAAGGCTTCTTGAGGGGAAAGCTGTAACTCTGTGAGATGATTTCACAGAACGCAAAGAAGTTTCTCAGAAAGCTTCTTTCTCTTTGTTATCGGAGGATATTTCCTTTGGCCCTATAGTCTTCAATGGGATCCGAAATATCTGTTCTCAGACTCCACAGAAATAAGGCTAGCAAAGAGATCCACGAAATACAGATGTAACTCTGTGAGATGAATTAACAGAACACTAAGCAGTTTCTCAGTAAGCTTCTTTCCAGATTTCATATGTGGATATTTCCTTTTTCACCATAGCCCTCTATGGGCTTCCAAATATCACTTTGCCAATTCCACAAGAACTGTCTTAGCGAAAGGCTTCTAGAGGGGAAAGCTGTAACTCTGTGAGATGATTTCACAAAACGCAAAGACGTTTCTCAGAAAGCTTCTTTCTCTTTGTTATCGGAGGATATTTCCTTTGGCCCTATAGTCTCAAAGGAATCCGAAATATCTGTTCTCAGATTCCACAGAAATAAGGCCAGCAAAGAGATCCACGAAATACTGATGTAACTCTGAGAGATGAATTAACAGAACACTAAGCAGTTTCTCAGAAAGCTTCTTTCCAGATTTCATCTGAGGATATTTCCTTTTTCACCATAGCCCTCTATGGGCTTCCAAATATCACTTTGCCAATTCCACAAGAACTGTCTTAGCGAAAGGCTTCTTGAGGGGAAAGCTGTAACTCTGTGAGATGATTTCACAGAATGCAAAGAAGTTTCTCAGAAAGCTTCTTTCTCTTTGTTATGGGAGGATATTTCCTTTGGCCCTATAGTCTTCAAAGGGATCCGAAATATCTGTTCTCAGATTCCACAGAAATAAGGCTAGCAAAGAGATCCACGAAATACAGATGTAATTCTGTGAGATGAATTAACAGAACACTAAGCAGTTCCTCAGAAAGCTTCTTTCCAGATTTCATCTAGGTTGTTTCCTTTTTCACCTTAGCCCTCTATGGGCTTCCAAGTATCACTTTGCCAATTCCACAAGAACTGTCTTAGCGAAAGGCTTCTTGAGGGGAAAGCTGTAACTCTGTGAGATGATTTCACAGAATGCAAAGAAGTTTCTCAGAAAGCTTCTTTATCTTTGTTATCGGAGGATATTTCCTTTGGCCCTATAGTCTTCAAAGGGATCCGAAATATCTGTTCTCAGATTCCACAGAAAGAAGGCTAGCAAAGAGATCCACGAAATACAGATGTAATTCTGTGAGATGAATTAACAGAACACTAACCAGTTCCTCAGAAAGCTTCTTTCCAGATTTCATCTGAGGTTATTTCCTTTTTCACCATAGCCCTCTATGGGCTTCCAAGTATCACTTTGCCAATTCCACAAGAACTGTCTTAGCGAAAGGCTTCTTGAGGGGAAAGCTGTAACTCTGTGAGATGATTTCACAGAACGCAAAGAAGTTTCTCAGAAAGCTTCTTTCTCTTTGTTATCGGAGGATATTTCCTTTCGCCCTATAGTCTTCAAAGGGATCCGAAATATCTGTTCTCAGATTGAACAGAAATAAGGCTAGCAAAGAGATCCACGAAATACAGATGTAACTCTCTGACATGAATTAACCGAACACTAAGCAGTTTCTCAGAAAGCTTCTTTCCAGATTTCATCTGAGGATATTTCCTTTTTCACCATAGCCCTCTATGGGCTTCCAAATATCACTTTGCCAATTCCTCAAGAACTGTCTTAGCGAAAGGCTTCTTGAGGGGAAAGCTGTAACTCTGTGAGATGATTTCACAGAACGCAAAGAAGTTTCTCAGAAAGCTTCTTTCTCTTTGTTATCGGAGGATATTTCCTTTGGCCCTATAGTCTTCAATGGGATCCGAAATATCTGTTCTCAGATTCCACAGAAATAAGGCTAGCAAAGAGATCCACGAAATACAGATGTAACTCTGTGAGATGAATTAACAGAACACTAAGCAGTTTCTCAGAAAGCTTCTTTCCAGATTTCATCTGAAGATATTTCCTTTTTCACCATAGCCCTCTAAGGGCTTCCACATATCACTTTGCCAATTCCACAAGAACTGTCTTAGCGAAAGGCTTCTTGAGGGGAAAGCTGTAACTCTGTGGGATGATTTCACAAAACACAAAGAAGTTTCTCAGAAAGCTTCTTTCTCTTTTTTATCGGAGGATATTTCTTTGGCCCTATAGTCTTCAATGGGATCCGAAATATCTGTTCTCAGATTCCACAGAAATAAGGCCAGCAAAGAGATCCACGAAATACAGATGTAACTCTGTGAGATGAATTAACAGAACACTAAGCAGTTTCTCAGAAATCTTCTTTCCAGATTTCATCTGAGTATATTTCCTTTTTCACCATAGCCCTCTATGGGCTTCCAAATATCACTTTGCCAATTCCACAAGAACTGTCTTAGCGAAAGGCTTCTTGAGGGGAAAGCTGTAACTCTGTGAGATGATTTCACAGAACACAAAGAAATTTCTCAGAAAGCTTCTTTCTGTTTGTTATCGGAGGATATTTCCTTTGGCCCTATAGTCTTCAATGGGATCCGAAATATCTGTTCTCAGATTCCACAGAAATAAGGCTAGCAAAGAGATCCACGAAATAAAGATGTAACTCTTTGAGATGAATTAAGAGAACACTAAGCAGTTTCTCAGAAAGCTTGTTTCCAGATTTCATCTGAGGATATTTCCTTTTTCACCATAGCCCTCTATGGGCTTCCAAATATCACTTTGCCAATTCCAAAAGAACTGTCTTAGCGAAAGGCTTCTTGAGGGGAAAGCTGTAACTCTGTGAGATGATTTCACAGAACGCAAAGAAGTTTCTCAGAAAGCTTCTTTATCTTTGTTATCGGAGGATATTTCCTTTGGCCCTATAGTCTTCAAAGGGATCCGAAATATCTGTTCTCAGATTCCACAGAAATAAGGCTAGCAAAGAGATCCACGAAATACAGATGTAACTCTCTGAGATGAATTAACCGAACACTAAGCAGATTCTCAGAAAGCTTCTTTCCAGATTTCATCTGAGGATATTTCCTTTTTCACCATAGCCCTCTATGGGCTTCCAAATATCACTTTGCCAATTCCACAAGAACTGTCTTAGAGAAAGGCTTCTTGAGGGGAAAGCTGTACCTCTGTGAGATGATTTCACAGAATGCAAAGAAGTTTCTCAGAAAGCTTCTTTCTCTTTGTTATGGGAGGATATTTCCTTTGGCCCTATAGTCTTCAATGGGATTCGAAATATCTGTTCTCAGATTCCACAGAAAGAAGGCTAGCAAAGAGATCCACGAAATACAGATGTAATTCTGTGAGATGAATTAACAGAACACTAAGCAGTTTCTCAGAAAGCTTCTTTCCAGATTTCATCTGAGGTTATTTCCTTTTTCACCATAGCCCTCCATGGGCTTCCAAGTATAACTTTGCCAATTCCACAAGAACTGTCTTAGCGAAAGGCTTCTTGAGGGGAAAGCTGTAACTCTGTGAGATGATTTCACAGAACACAAAGAAGTTTCTCAGAAAGCTTCTTTATCTTTGTTATCGGAGGATATTGCCTTTGGCCCTATAGTCTTCAAAGGGATCCGAAATATCTGTTCTCAGATTCCACAGAAATAAGGCTAGCAAAGAGATCCACGAAATACAGATGTAACTCTCTGAGATGAATTAACCGAACACTAAGCAGTTTCTCAGAAAGCTTCTTTCCAGATTTCATCTGAGGATACTTCCTTTTTCACCATAGCCCTCTATGGGCTTCCAAATATCACTTTGCCAATTCCACAAGAACTGTCTTAGCGAAAGACTTCTTGTGGGGAAAGCTGTAACTCTGTGAGATGATTTCACAGAATGCAAAGAAGTTTCTCAGAAAGCTTCCTTCTCTTTGTTATCGGAGGATATTTCCTTTGGCCCTAGAGTCTTCAATGGGATCCGAAATATCTGTTCTCAGATTCCACAGAATTAAGGCTAGCAAAGAGATCCACGAAATACAGATGTAACTCTGTGAGATGAATTAACAGAACACTAAGCAGTTTCTCAGAAAGCTTCTTTCCAGATTTCATCTGAGGATATTTCCTTTTTCAGCATAGCCCTCTATGGGCTTCCAAATATCACTTTGCCAATTCCACAAGAACTGTCTTAGCGAAAGGCTTCTTGAGGGGAAAGCTGTAACTCTGTGAGATGATTTCACAGAACGCAAAGTAGTTTCTCAGAATGCTTCTTTCTCATTGTTATCGGAGGATATTTCCTTTGGCCCTATAGTCTTCAATGGGATCCGAAATATCGGTTCTCAGATTCCACAGAAATAAGGCCAGCAAAGAGATCCAAGAAATACAGATGTAACTCTGTGAGATGAATGAACAGAACACTAAGCAGTTTCTCAGAAAGCTTCTTTCCAGATTTCATCTGAGGATATTTCCTTTTTCACCATAGCCCTCTATGGGCTTCATAATATCACTTTGCCAATTCCATAAGAACTGTCTTAGCGAAAGGCTTCTTGAGGGGAAAGCTGTAACTCTGTGAGATGATTTCACAGAACACAAAGAAATTTCTCAGAAAGCTTCTTTCTGTTTGTTATCGGAGGATACTTCCTTTGGCCCTATAGTCTTCAAAGGGATCAGAAATATCTGTTCTCAGATTCCACAGAAATAAGGCCCCCAAAGAAATCCAAGAAATACAGATGTAATTCTATGAGATGAATTAACAGAACACTAAGCAGTTTCTCAGAAAGCTTCTTTCCAGATTTCATCTGAGGATATTTCCTTTTTCACCATAGCCCTCTATGGGCTTCCAAATATCACTTTGCCAATTCCACAAGAACTGTCTTAGCGAAAGGCTTCTTGAGAGGAAAGCTGTAACTCTGTGAGATGATTTCACAGAATGCAAAGAAGTTTCTCAGAAAGATTCTTTCTCTTTGTTATCGGAGGATATTTCCTTTGGCCCTATAGTCTTCAAAGGGATCCGAAATATCTGTTCTCAGATTCAACAGAAATAAGGCTAGCAAAGAGATCCACGAAATACAGATGTACCTCTCTGACATGAATTAACCGAACACTAAGCAGTTTCTCAGAAAGCGTCTTTCCATATTTCATCTGAGGATATTTCCTTTTTCACCATAGCCCTCTATGGGCTTCCAAATATCACTTTGCCAATTCCTCAAGAACTGTCTTAGCGAAAGGCTTCTTGAGGGGAAAGCTGTAACTCTGTGAGATGATTTCACAGAACGCAAAGAAGTTTCTCAGAAAGCTTCTTTCTCTTTGTTATCGGAGGATATTTCCTTTGGCCCTATAGTCTTCAATGGGATCCGAAATATCTGTTCTCAGATTCCACAGAAATAAGGCTAGCAAAGAGATCCACGAAATACAGATGTAACTCTGTGAGATGAATTAACAGAACACTAAGCAGTTTCTCAGAAATCTTCTTTCCAGATTTCATCTGAAGATATTTCCTTTTACACCATAGCCCTCTAAGGGCTTCCAAACATCACTTTGCCAATTCCACAAGAACTGTCTTAGCGAAAGGCTTCTGGAGGGGAAAGCTGTAACTCTGTGAGATGATTTCACAGAACACAAAGAAATTTCTCAGAAAGCTTCTTTCTCTTTGTTATCTGAGGATATTTCCTTTGGCCCTATAGTCTTCAATGGGAACCGAAATATCTGTTCTCAGATTCCACAGAAATAAGGCTAGCAAAGAGATCCACGAAATACAGATGTAACTCTGTGAGATGAATTAACAGAACACTAAGCAGTTTCTCAGAAAGCTTCTTTCCAGATTTGATCTGAAGATATTTCCTTTTTCACCATAGCCCTCTATGGGCTTCCAAATATCCCTTTGCCAATTCCACAAGAACTGTCTTAGCGAAAGGCTTCTTGAGGGGAAAGCTGTAACTCTGTGAGATGATTTCACAAAACGCAAAGAAGTTTCTTAGAAAGCTTCTTTCTCTTTGTTATCGGAGGATATTTCCTTTGGCCCTATAGTCTTCAATGGGATCCGAAATATCTGTTCTCAGATTCCACAGAAATAAGGCCAGCAAAGAGATCCACGAAATACAGATGTAACTCGGTGAGATGAATTAACAGAACACTAAGCAGTTTCTCAGAAAGCTTCTTTCCAGATTTCATCTGAGCATATTTCCTTTTTCACCATAGCCCTCTATGGGCTTCCAAATATCACTTTGCCAATTCCACAAGAACTGTCTTAGCGAAAGGCTTCTTGAGTGGAAAGCTGAAACTTTGTGAGAAGATTTCACGGAGCACAAAGAAGATTCCCAGAAAGCTTCTTTCTCTTTGTTATCGGAGGATATTTCCTTTGGCCCTATAGTCTTCAATGGGATCCGAAATATCTGTTCTCAGATTCCACAGAAATAAGGCTAGCAAAGAGATCCACGAAATACAGATGTAACTCTCTGACATGAATTAACCGAACACTAAGCAGTTTCTCAGAAAGCTTCTTTCCAGATTTCATCTGAGGATATTTCCTTTTTCACCATAGGCCTCTATGGGCTTCCAAAAATCACTTTGCCAATTCCACAAGAACTGTCTTACCGAAAGGCTTCTAGAGGGGAAAGCTGTAACTCTGTGAGATGATTTCACAAAACGCAAAGACGTTTCTCAGAAAGCTTCTTTCTCTTTGTTATCGGAGGATATTTCCTTTGGTCCTATAGTCTTCAAAGGAATCCGAAATATCTCTTCTCAGATTCCACAGAAATAAGGCCAGCAAAGAGATCCACGAAATACAGATTAACTCTGAGAGATGAATTAACAGAACACTAAGCAGTTTCTCAGAAAGCTTCTTTCCAGATTTCATCTGAGGATATTTCCTTTTTCACCATAGCCCTCTTTGGGCTTCCAAATATCACTTTGCCAATTCCACAAGAACTGTCTTAGCGAAAGGCTTCTTGAGGGGAAAGCTGTAACCCTGTGAGATGATTTCACAGAACGCAAAGAAGTTTCTCAGAAAGCTTCTTTATCTTTGTTATCGGAGGATATTTCCTTTGGCCCTATAGTCTTCAAAGGGATCCGAAATATCTGTTCTCAGATTCCACAGAAATAAGGCTAGCAAAGAGATCCACGAAATACAGATGTAAATCTCTGAGATGAATTAACCGAACACTAAGCAGTTTCTCAGAAAGCTTCTTTCCAGATTTCATCTGAGGATATTTCCTTTTTCACCATAGCCCTCTATGGGCTTCCAAATATCACTTTGCCAATTCCACAAGAACTGTCTTAGCGAAAGGCTTCTTGAGGGGAAAGCTGTAACTCTGTGAGATGATTTCACAGAACGCAAAGAAGTTTCTCAGAAAGCTTCTTTCTCTTTGTTATCGGAGGATATTTCCTTTGGCCCTATAATCTTCAATGGGATCCGAAATATCTGTTCTCATATTCCACAGAAATAAGGCTAGCAAAGAGGTCCACGAAATAAAGATGTAACTCGGTGAGATGAATTAACAGAACACTAAGCAGTTTCTCAGAAAGCTTCTTTCCAGATTTCATCTGAGGATATTTCCTTTTTCACCCTAGCCCTCTATGGGCTTCCAAATATCTCTTTGCCAATTCCACAAGAACTGTCTTAGCGAAAGGCTTCTTCAGGGGAAAGCTGTAACTCTGTGAGATGATTTCACAGAATGCAAAGAAGTTTCTCAGAAAGCTTCTTTCTCTTTGTTATCGGAGGATATTCCCTTTGGCCCTATAGTCTTCAATGGGATCCGAAATATCTGTTCTCATATTCCACAGAAATAAGGCTAGCAAAGAGATCCACGACATACAGATGTAACTCTGTGGGATGAATTAACCGAACACTAAGCAGTTTCTCAGAAAGCTTCTTTTCAGATTTCATCTGAGGATATTTCCTTTTTCACCATAGCCCTCTATGGGCTTCCAAATATCACTTTGCCAATTCCACAAGAACTGTCTTAGCGAAAGGCTTCTTGAGGGGAAAGCTGTAACTCTGTGAGATGATTTCACAGAACACAAAGAAGTTTCTAAGAAAGCTTCGTTCTCTTTGTAATCGGAGGATATTTCCTTTGGCCCTATGGTCTTCAATGGGATCCGAAGTACCTGTTCTCAGATTCCACAGAAATAAGGCTAGCAAAGAGATCCACGAAATACAGATGTAACTCTGTGAGGTGAATTAGCAGAACACTAAGCAGTTTCTCAGAAAGCTTCTTTCCAGATTTCATCTGAGGATATTTCCTTTTTCACCATAGCCCTCTATGGTCTTCCAAATATCACTTTGCCAATTCCACAAGAACGGACTTAGCGAAAGGCTTCTGGAGGGGAAAGCTGTAACTCTGTGAGATGATTTCACAGAACACAAAGAAATTTCTCAGAAAGCTTCTTTCTCTTTGTTATCGGAGGATATTTCCTTTGGCCCTATAGTCTTCAATGGGATCCGAAATATCTGTTCTCAGATTCCACAGAAATAAGGCTAGCAAAGAGATCCACGAAATACAGATGTAACTCTGTGAGATGAATTAACAGAACACTAAGCAGTTTCTCAGAAAGCTTCTTTCCAGATTTCATCTGAAGATATTTCCTTTTTCACCATAGCCCTCTATGGGCTTCCAAATATCCCTTTGCCAATTCCACAAGAACTGTCTTAGCGAAAGGCTTCTTGAGGGGAAAGCTGTAACTCTATGAGATGATTTCACAAAACGCAAAGAAGTTTCTCAGAAAGCTTCTTTCTCTTTGTTATCGGAGGATATTTCCTTTGGCCCTATAGTCTTCATTGGGATCCGAAATATCTGTTCTCAGATTCCACAGAAATAAGGCTAGCAAAGAGATCCACGAAATACAGATGTAACTCTCTGACATGAATTTACCGAACACTAAGCAGTTTCTC
Source organism: Macaca nemestrina (assembly GCF_043159975.1). Lineage (NCBI taxonomy): Eukaryota > Metazoa > Chordata > Mammalia > Primates > Cercopithecidae > Macaca > Macaca nemestrina. The sequence continues at coordinate 75,219,124 of NC_092139.1, read as the reverse complement.
AGAAAGCTTCTTTCCAGATTTCATCTGAGGATATTTCCTTTTTCACCATAGCCCTATATGGGCTTCCAAATATCACTATGCCAATTCCACAAGAACTCTCTTAGCGTAAGGCTTCTTGAGGGGAAAGCTGTAACTCTGTGAGATGATTTCACAGAACGCAAAGAAGTTTCTCAGAAAGCTTCTTTCTCGTTGTTATCGGAGGATATTTCCTTTGGCCCTATAGTCTTCAATGGGATCCGAAATATCTGTTCTCAGACTCCACAGAAATAAGGCTAGCAAAGAGATCCACGAAATACAGATGTAACTCTGTGAGATGAATTAACAGAACACTAAGCAGTTTCTCAGTAAGCATCTTTCCAGATTTCATATGTGGATATTTCCTTTTTCACCATAGCCCTCTATGGGCTTCCAAATATCACTTTGACAATTCCACAAGAACTGTCTTAGCGAAAGGCTTCTAGAGCGGAAAGCTGTAACTCTGTGAGATGATTTCACAAAACGCAAAGACGTTTCTCAGAAAGCTTCTTTCTCTTTGTTATCGGAGGATATTTCCTTTGGCCCTATAGTCTTCAAAGGAATCCGAAATATCTGTTCTCAGATTCCACAGAAATAAGGCCAGCAAAGAGATCCACGAAATACTGATGTAACTCTGAGAGATGAATTAACAGAACACTAAGCAATTTCTCAGAAAGCTTCTTTCCAGATTTCATCTGAGGATATTTCCTTTTTCACCATAGCCCTCTATGGGCTTCCAAATATCACTTTGCCAATTCCACAAGAACTGTCTTAGCGAAAGGCTTCTTGAGGGGAAAGCTGTAACTCTGTGAGATGATTTCACAGAATGCAAAGAAGTTTCTCAGAAAACTTCTTTATCTTTGTTATCGGAGGATATTTCCTTTGGCCCTATAGTCTTCAAAGGGATCCGAAATATCTGTTCTCAGATTCCACAGAAATAAGGCTAGCAAAGAGATCCACGAAATACAGATGTAATTCTGTGAGATGAATTAACAGAACACTAAACAGTTCCTCAGAAAGCTTCTTTCCAGATTTCATCTAGGTTATTTCCTTTTTCACCATAGCCCTCTATGGGCTTCCAAGTATCACTTTGCCAATTCCACAAGAACTGTCTTAGCGAAAGGCTTCTTGAGGGGAAAGCTGTACCTCTGTGAGATGATTTCACAGAATGCAAAGAAGTTTCTCAGAAAGCTTCTTTATCTTTGTTATCGGAGGATATTTCCTTTGGCCCTATAGTCTTCAAAGGGATCCGAAATATCTGTTCTCAGATTCCACAGAAAGAAGGCTAGCAAAGAGATCCACGAAATACAGATGTAATTCTGTGAGATGAATTAACAGAACACTAACCAGTTCCTCAGAAAGCTTCTTTCCAGATTTCATCTGAGGTTATTTCCTTTTTCACCATAGCCCTCTATGGGCTTCCAAGTATCACTTTGCCAATTCCAAAAGAACTGTCTTAGCGAAAGGCTTCTTGAGGGGAAAGCTGTAACTCTGTGAGATGATTTCACAGAACGCAAAGAAGTTTCTCAGAAAGCTTCTTTCTCTTTGTTATCGGAGGATATTTCCTTTCGCCCTATAGTCTTCAAAGGGATCCGAAATATCTGTTCTCAGATTCCACAGAAATAAGGCTAGCAAAGAGATCCACGAAATACAGATGTAACTCTCTGACATGAATTAACCGAACACTAAGCAGTTTCTCAGAAAGCTTCTTTCCAGATTTCATCTGAGGATATTTCCTTTTTCACCATAGCCCTCTATGGGCTTCCAAATATCACTTTGCCAATTCCTCAAGAACTGTCTTAGCGAAAGGCTTCTTGAGGGGAAAGCTGTAACTCTGTGAGATGATTTCACAGAACGCAAAGAAGTTTCTCAGAAAGCTTCTTTCTCTTTGTTATCGGAGGATATTTCCTTTGGCCCTATAGTCTTCAATGGGATCCGAAATATCTGTTCTCAGATTCCACAGAAATAAGGCTAGCAAAGAGATCCACGAAATACAGATGTAACTCTGTGAGATGAATTAACAGAACACTAAGCAGTTTCTCAGAAAGCTTCTTTCCAGATTTCATCTGAAGATATTTCCTTTTTCACCATAGCCCTCTAAGGGCTTCCAAATATCACTTTGCCAATTCCACAAGAACTGTCTTAGCGAAAGGCTTCTTGAGGGGAAAGCTGTAACTCTGTGGGATGATTTCACAAAACACAAAGAAGTTTCTCAGAAAGCTTCTTTCTCTTTGTTATCGGAGGATATTTCTTTGGCCCTATAGTCTTCAACGGGATCCGAAATATCTGTTCTCAGATTCCACAGAAATAAGGCCAGCAAAGAGATCCACGAAATACAGATGTAACTCTGTGAGATGAATTAACAGAACACTAAGCAGTTTCTCAGAAATCTTCTTTCCAGATTTCATCTGAGTATATTTCCTTTTTCACCATAGCCCTCTATGGGCTTCCAAATATCACTTTGCCAATTCCACAAGAACTGTCTTAGCGAAAGGCTTCTTGAGGGGAAAGCTGTAACTCTGTGAGATGATTTCACGGAGCACAAAGAAGTTTCTCAGAAAACTTCTTTCTCTTTGATATCGGAGGATATTTCCTTTGGCCCTATAGTCTTCAATGGGATCCGAAATATCTGTTCTCAGATTCCACAGAAATAAGGCTAGCAAAGAGATCCACGAAATAAAGATGTAACTCTTTGAGATGAATTAAGAGAACACTAAGCAGTTTCTCAGAAAGCTTGTTTCCAGATTTCATCTGAGGATATTTCCTTTTTCACCATAGCCCTCTATGGGCTTCCAAATATCACTTTGCCAATTCCAAAAGAACTGTCTTAGCGAAAGGCTTCTTGAGGGGAAAGCTGTAACTCTGTGAGATGATTTCACAGAACGCAAAGAAGTTTCTCAGAAAGCTTCTTTATCTTTGTTATCGGAGGATATTTCCTTTGGCCCTATAGTCTTCAAAGGGATCCGAAATATCTGTTCTCAGATTCCACAGAAATAAGGCTAGCAAAGAGATCCACGAAATACAGATGTAACTCTCTGAGATGAATTCACCGAACACTAAGCAGATTCTCAGAAAGCTTCTTTCCAGATTTCATCTGAGGATATTTCCTTTTTCACCATAGCCCTCTATGAGCTTCCAAATATCACTTTGCTAATTCCACAAGAACTGTCTTAGAGAAAGGCTTCTTGAGGGGAAAGCTGTACCTCTGTGAGATGATTTCACAGAATGCAAAGAAGTTTCTCAGAAAGCTTCTTTCTCTTTGTTATGGGAGGATATTTCCATTGGCCCTATAGTCTTCAATGGGATTCGAAATATCTGTTTCAGATTCCACAGAAAGAAGGCTAGCAAAGAGATCCACGAAATACAGATGTAATTCTGTGAGATGAATTAACAGAACACTAAGCAGTTTCTCAGAAAGCTTCTTTCCAGATTTCATCTGAGGTTATTTCCTTTTTCACCATAGCCCTCCATGGGCTTCCAAGTATAACTTTGCCAATTCCACAAGAACTGTCTTAGCGAAAGGCTTCTTGAGGGGAAAGCTGTAACTCTTTGAGATGATTTCACAGAACACAAAGAACTTTCTCAGAAAGCTTCTTTATCTTTGTTATCGGAGGATATTGCCTTTGGCCCTATAGTCTTCAAAGGGATCCGAAATATCTGTTCTCAGATTCCACAGAAATAAGGCTAGCAAAGAGATCCACGAAATACAGATGTAACTCTCTGAGATGAATTAACCGAACACTAAGCAGTTTCTCTGAAAGCTTCTTTCCAGATTTCATCTGGGGATACTTCCTTTTTCACCATAGCCCTCTATGGGCTTCCAAATATCACTTTGCCAATTCCACAAGAACTGTGTTAGCGAAAGGCTTCTTGTGGGGAAAGCTGTAACTCTGTGAGATGATTTCACAGAATGCAAAGAAGTTTCTCAGAAAGCTTCCTTCTCTTTGTTATCGGAGGATATTTCCTTTGGCCCTATAGTCTTCAATGGGATCCGAAATATCTGTTCTCAGATTCCACAGAATTAAGGCTAGCAAAGAGATCCACGAAATACAGATGTAACTCTGTGAGATGAATTAACAGAACACTAAGCAGTTTCTCAGAAAGCTTCTTTCCAGATTTCATCTGAGGATATTTCCTTTTTCAGCATAGCCCTCTATGGGCTTCCAAATATCACTTTGCCAATTCCACAAGAACTGTCTTAGCGAAAGGCTTCTTGAGGGGAAAGCTGTAACTCTGTGAGATGATTTCACAGAACGCAAAGTAGTTTCTCAGAATGCTTCTTTCTCATTGTTATCGGAGGATATTTCCTTTGGCCCTATAGTCTTCAATGGGATCCGAAATATCGGTTCTCAGATTCCACAGAAATAAGGCCAGCAAAGAGATCCAAGAAATACAGATGTAACTCTGTGAGATGAATGAACAGAACACTAAGCAGTTTCTCAGAAAGCTTGTTTCCAGATTTCATCTGAGGATATTTCCTTTTTCACCATAGCCCTCTATGGGCTTCCAAATATCACTTTGCCAATTCCAAAAGAACTGTCTTAGCGAAAGGCTTCTTGAGGGGAAAGCTGTAACTCTGTGAGATGATTTCACAGAACGCAAAGAAGTTTCTCAGAAAGCTTCTTTATCTTTGTTATCGGAGGATATTTCCTTTGGCCCTATAGTCTTCAAAGGGATCCGAAATATCTGTTCTCAGATTCCACAGAAATAAGGCTAGCAAAGAGATCCACGAAATACAGATGTAACTCTCTGAGATGAATTAACCGAACACTAAGCAGATTCTCAGAAAGCTTCTTTCCAGATTTCATCTGAGGATATTTCCTTTTTCACCATAGCCCTCTATGGGCTTCCAAATATCACTTTGCCAATTCCACAAGAACTGTCTTAGAGAAAGGCTTCTTGAGGGGAAAGCTGTACCTCTGTGAGATGATTTCACAGAATGCAAAGAAGTTTCTCAGAAAGCTTCTTTCTCTTTGTTATGGGAGGATATTTCCTTTGGCCCTATAGTCTTCAATGGGATTCGAAATATCTGTTCTCAGATTCCACAGAAAGAAGGCTAGCAAAGAGATCCACGAAATACAGATGTAATTCTGTGAGATGAATTAACAGAACACTAAGCAGTTTCTCAGAAAGCTTCTTTCCAGATTTCATCTGAGGTTATTTCCTTTTTCACCATAGCCCTCCATGGGCTTCCAAGTATAACTTTGCCAATTCCACAAGAACTGTCTTAGCGAAAGGCTTCTTGAGGGGAAAGCTGTAACTCTGTGAGATGATTTCACAGAACACAAAGAAGTTTCTCAGAAAGCTTCTTTATCTTTGTTATCGGAGGATATTGCCTTTGGCCCTATAGTCTTCAAAGGGATCCGAAATATCTGTTCTCAGATTCCACAGAAATAAGGCTAGCAAAGAGATCCACGAAATACAGATGTAACTCTCTGAGATGAATTAACCGAACACTAAGCAGTTTCTCAGAAAGCTTCTTTCCAGATTTCATCTGAGGATACTTCCTTTTTCACCATAGCCCTCTATGGGCTTCCAAATATCACTTTGCCAATTCCACAAGAACTGTCTTAGCGAAAGACTTCTTGTGGGGAAAGCTGTAACTCTGTGAGATGATTTCACAGAATGCAAAGAAGTTTCTCAGAAAGCTTCCTTCTCTTTGTTATCGGAGGATATTTCCTTTGGCCCTATAGTCTTCAATGGGATCCGAAATATCTGTTCTCAGATTCCACAGAATTAAGGCTAGCAAAGAGATCCACGAAATACAGATGTAACTCTGTGAGATGAATTAACAGAACACTAAGCAGTTTCTCAGAAAGCTTCTTTCCAGATTTCATCTGAGGATATTTCCTTTTTCAGCATAGCCCTCTATGGGCTTCCAAATATCACTTTGCCAATTCCACAAGAACTGTCTTAGCGAAAGGCTTCTTGAGGGGAAAGCTGTAACTCTGTGAGATGATTTCACAGAACGCAAAGTAGTTTCTCAGAATGCTTCTTTCTCATTGTTATCGGAGGATATTTCCTTTGGCCCTATAGTCTTCAATGGGATCCGAAATATCGGTTCTCAGATTCCACAGAAATAAGGCCAGCAAAGAGATCCAAGAAATACAGATGTAACTCTGTGAGATGAATGAACAGAACACTAAGCAGTTTCTCAGAAAGCTTCTTTCCAGATTTCATCTGAGGATATTTCCTTTTTCACCATAGCCCTCTATGGGCTTCATAATATCACTTTGCCAATTCCATAAGAACTGTCTTAGCGAAAGGCTTCTTGAGGGGAAAGCTGTAACTCTGTGAGATGATTTCACAGAACACAAAGAAATTTCTCAGAAAGCTTCTTTCTGTTTGTTATCGGAGGATACTTCCTTTGGCCCTATAGTCTTCAAAGGGGTCAGAAATATCTGTTCTCAGATTCCACAGAAATAAGGCCCCCAAAGAAATCCAAGAAATACAGATGTAATTCTATGAGATGAATTAACAGAACACTAAGCAGTTTCTCAGAAAGCTTCTTTCCAGATTTCATCTGAGGATATTTCCTTTTTCACCATAGCCCTCTATGGGCTTCCAAATATCACTTTGCCAATTCCACAAGAACTGTCTTAGCGAAAGGCTTCTTGAGGGGAAAGCTGTAACTCTGTGAGATGATTTCACGGAGCACAAAGAAGTTTCTCAGAAAACTTCTTTCTCTTTGATATCGGAGGATATTTCCTTTGGCCCTATAGTCTTCAATGGGATCCGAAATATCTGTTCTCAGATTCCACAGAAATAAGGCTAGCAAAGAGATCCACGAAATAAAGATGTAACTCTTTGAGATGAATTAAGAGAACACTAAGCAGTTTCTCAGAAAGCTTGTTTCCAGATTTCATCTGAGGATATTTCCTTTTTCACCATAGCCCTCTATGGGCTTCCAAATATCACTTTGCCAATTCCAAAAGAACTGTCTTAGCGAAAGGCTTCTTGAGGGGAAAGCTGTAACTCTGTGAGATGATTTCACAGAACGCAAAGAAGTTTCTCAGAAAGCTTCTTTATCTTTGTTATCGGAGGATATTTCCTTTGGCCCTATAGTCTTCAAAGGGATCCGAAATATCTGTTCTCAGATTCCACAGAAATAAGGCTAGCAAAGAGATCCACGAAATACAGATGTAACTCTCTGAGATGAATTCACCGAACACTAAGCAGATTCTCAGAAAGCTTCTTTCCAGATTTCATCTGAGGATATTTCCTTTTTCACCATAGCCCTCTATGGGCTTCCAAATATCACTTTGCCAATTCCACAAGAACTGTCTTAGAGAAAGGCTTCTTGAGGGGAAAGCTGTACCTCTGTGAGATGATTTCACAGAATGCAAAGAAGTTTCTCAGAAAGCTTCTTTCTCTTTGTTATGGGAGGATATTTCCTTTGGCCCTATAGTCTTCAATGGGATTCGAAATATCTGTTCTCAGATTCCACAGAAAGAAGGCTAGCAAAGAGATCCACGAAATACAGATGTAATTCTGTGAGATGAATTAACAGAACACTAAGCAGTTTCTCAGAAAGCTTCTTTCCAGATTTCATCTGAGGTTATTTCCTTTTTCACCATAGCCCTCCATGGGCTTCCAAGTATCACTTTGCCAATTCCACAAGAACTGTCTTAGCGAAAGGCTTCTTGAGGGGAAAGCTGTAACTCTGTGAGATGATTTCACAGAACACAAAGAAGTTTCTCAGAAAGCTTCTTTATCTTTGTTATCGGAGGATATTGCCTTTGGCCCTATAGTCTTCAAAGGGATCCGAAATATCTGTTCTCAGATTCCACAGAAATAAGGCTAGCAAAGAGATCCACGAAATACAGATGTAACTCTCTGAGATGAATTAACCGAACACTAAGCAGTTTCTCAGAAAGCTTCTTTCCAGATTTCATCTGAGGATACTTCCTTTTTCACCATAGCCCTCTATGGGCTTCCAAATATCACTTTGCCAATTCCACAAGAACTGTCTTAGCGAAAGACTTCTTGTGGGGAAAGCTGTAACTCTGTGAGATGATTTCACAGAATGCAAAGAAGTTTCTCAGAAAGCTTCCTTCTCTTTGTTATCGGAGGATATTTCCTTTGGCCCTATAGTCTTCAATGGGATCCGAAATATCTGTTCTCAGATTCCACAGAATTAAGGCTAGCAAAGAGATCCACGAAATACAGATGTAACTCTGTGAGATGAATTAACAGAACACTAAGCAGTTTCTCAGAAAGCTTCTTTCCAGATTTCATCTGAGGATATTTCCTTTTTCAGCATAGCCCTCTATGGGCTTCCAAATATCACTTTGCCAATTCCACAAGAACTGTCTTAGCGAAAGGCTTCTTGAGGGGAAAGCTGTAACTCTGTGAGATGATTTCACAGAACGCAAAGTAGTTTCTCAGAATGCTTCTTTCTCATTGTTATCGGAGGATATTTCCTTTGGCCCTATAGTCTTCAATGGGATCCGAAATATCGGTTCTCAGATTCCACAGAAATAAGGCCAGCAAAGAGATCCAAGAAATACAGATGTAACTCTGTGAGATGAATGAACAGAACACTAAGCAGTTTCTCAGAAAGCTTCTTTCCAGATTTCATCTGAGGATATTTCCTTTTTCACCATAGCCCTCTATGGGCTTCATAATATCACTTTGCCAATTCCATAAGAACTGTCTTAGCGAAAGGCTTCTTGAGGGGAAAGCTGTAACTCTGTGAGATGATTTCACAGAACACAAAGAAATTTCTCAGAAAGCTTCTTTCTGTTTGTTATCGGAGGATACTTCCTTTGGCCCTATAGTCTTCAAAGGGGTCAGAAATATCTGTTCTCAGATTCCACAGAAATAAGGCCCCCAAAGAAATCCAAGAAATACAGATGTAATTCTATGAGATGAATTAACAGAACACTAAGCAGTTTCTCAGAAAGCTTCTTTCCAGATTTCATCTGAGGATATTTCCTTTTTCACCATAGCCCTCTATGGGCTTCCAAATATCACTTTGCCAATTCCACAAGAACTGTCTTAGCGAAAGGCTTCTTGAGGGGAAAGCTGTAACTCTGTGAGATGATTTCACGGAGCACAAAGAAGTTTCTCAGAAAACTTCTTTCTCTTTGATATCGGAGGATATTTCCTTTGGCCCTATAGTCTTCAATGGGATCCGAAATATCTGTTCTCAGATTCCACAGAAATAAGGCTAGCAAAGAGATCCACGAAATAAAGATGTAACTCTTTGAGATGAATTAAGAGAACACTAAGCAGTTTCTCAGAAAGCTTGTTTCCAGATTTCATCTGAGGATATTTCCTTTTTCACCATAGCCCTCTATGGGCTTCCAAATATCACTTTGCCAATTCCAAAAGAACTGTCTTAGCGAAAGGCTTCTTGAGGGGAAAGCTGTAACTCTGTGAGATGATTTCACAGAACGCAAAGAAGTTTCTCAGAAAGCTTCTTTATCTTTGTTATCGGAGGATATTTCCTTTGGCCCTATAGTCTTCAAAGGGATCCGAAATATCTGTTCTCAGATTCCACAGAAATAAGGCTAGCAAAGAGATCCACGAAATACAGATGTAACTCTCTGAGATGAATTCACCGAACACTAAGCAGATTCTCAGAAAGCTTCTTTCCAGATTTCATCTGAGGATATTTCCTTTTTCACCATAGCCCTCTATGAGCTTCCAAATATCACTTTGCTAATTCCACAAGAACTGTCTTAGAGAAAGGCTTCTTGAGGGGAAAGCTGTACCTCTGTGAGATGATTTCACAGAATGCAAAGAAGTTTCTCAGAAAGCTTCTTTCTCTTTGTTATGGGAGGATATTTCCATTGGCCCTATAGTCTTCAATGGGATTCGAAATATCTGTTTCAGATTCCACAGAAAGAAGGCTAGCAAAGAGATCCACGAAATACAGATGTAATTCTGTGAGATGAATTAACAGAACACTAAGCAGTTTCTCAGAAAGCTTCTTTCCAGATTTCATCTGAGGTTATTTCCTTTTTCACCATAGCCCTCCATGGGCTTCCAAGTATAACTTTGCCAATTCCACAAGAACTGTCTTAGCGAAAGGCTTCTTGAGGGGAAAGCTGTAACTCTTTGAGATGATTTCACAGAACACAAAGAACTTTCTCAGAAAGCTTCTTTATCTTTGTTATCGGAGGATATTGCCTTTGGCCCTATAGTCTTCAAAGGGATCCGAAATATCTGTTCTCAGATTCCACAGAAATAAGGCTAGCAAAGAGATCCACGAAATACAGATGTAACTCTCTGAGATGAATTAACCGAACACTAAGCAGTTTCTCTGAAAGCTTCTTTCCAGATTTCATCTGGGGATACTTCCTTTTTCACCATAGCCCTCTATGGGCTTCCAAATATCACTTTGCCAATTCCACAAGAACTGTGTTAGCGAAAGGCTTCTTGTGGGGAAAGCTGTAACTCTGTGAGATGATTTCACAGAATGCAAAGAAGTTTCTCAGAAAGCTTCCTTCTCTTTGTTATCGGAGGATATTTCCTTTGGCCCTATAGTCTTCAATGGGATCCGAAATATCTGTTCTCAGATTCCACAGAATTAAGGCTAGCAAAGAGATCCACGAAATACAGATGTAACTCTGTGAGATGAATTAACAGAACACTAAGCAGTTTCTCAGAAAGCTTCTTTCCAGATTTCATCTGAGGATATTTCCTTTTTCAGCATAGCCCTCTATGGGCTTCCAAATATCACTTTGCCAATTCCACAAGAACTGTCTTAGCGAAAGGCTTCTTGAGGGGAAAGCTGTAACTCTGTGAGATGATTTCACAGAACGCAAAGTAGTTTCTCAGAATGCTTCTTTCTCATTGTTATCGGAGGATATTTCCTTTGGCCCTATAGTCTTCAATGGGATCCGAAATATCGGTTCTCAGATTCCACAGAAATAAGGCCAGCAAAGAGATCCAAGAAATACAGATGTAACTCTGTGAGATGAATGAACAGAACACTAAGCAGTTTCTCAGAAAGCTTGTTTCCAGATTTCATCTGAGGATATTTCCTTTTTCACCATAGCCCTCTATGGGCTTCCAAATATCACTTTGCCAATTCCAAAAGAACTGTCTTAGCGAAAGGCTTCTTGAGGGGAAAGCTGTAACTCTGTGAGATGATTTCACAGAACGCAAAGAAGTTTCTCAGAAAGCTTCTTTATCTTTGTTATCGGAGGATATTTCCTTTGGCCCTATAGTCTTCAAAGGGATCCGAAATATCTGTTCTCAGATTCCACAGAAATAAGGCTAGCAAAGAGATCCACGAAATACAGATGTAACTCTCTGAGATGAATTAACCGAACACTAAGCAGATTCTCAGAAAGCTTCTTTCCAGATTTCATCTGAGGATATTTCCTTTTTCACCATAGCCCTCTATGGGCTTCCAAATATCACTTTGCCAATTCCACAAGAACTGTCTTAGAGAAAGGCTTCTTGAGGGGAAAGCTGTACCTCTGTGAGATGATTTCACAGAATGCAAAGAAGTTTCTCAGAAAGCTTCTTTCTCTTTGTTATGGGAGGATATTTCCTTTGGCCCTATAGTCTTCAATGGGATTCGAAATATCTGTTCTCAGATTCCACAGAAAGAAGGCTAGCAAAGAGATCCACGAAATACAGATGTAATTCTGTGAGATGAATTAACAGAACACTAAGCAGTTTCTCAGAAAGCTTCTTTCCAGATTTCATCTGAGGTTATTTCCTTTTTCACCATAGCCCTCCATGGGCTTCCAAGTATAACTTTGCCAATTCCACAAGAACTGTCTTAGCGAAAGGCTTCTTGAGGGGAAAGCTGTAACTCTGTGAGATGATTTCACAGAACACAAAGAAGTTTCTCAGAAAGCTTCTTTATCTTTGTTATCGGAGGATATTGCCTTTGGCCCTATAGTCTTCAAAGGGATCCGAAATATCTGTTCTCAGATTCCACAGAAATAAGGCTAGCAAAGAGATCCACGAAATACAGATGTAACTCTCTGAGATGAATTAACCGAACACTAAGCAGTTTCTCAGAAAGCTTCTTTCCAGATTTCATCTGAGGATACTTCCTTTTTCACCATAGCCCTCTATGGGCTTCCAAATATCACTTTGCCAATTCCACAAGAACTGTCTTAGCGAAAGACTTCTTGTGGGGAAAGCTGTAACTCTGTGAGATGATTTCACAGAATGCAAAGAAGTTTCTCAGAAAGCTTCCTTCTCTTTGTTATCGGAGGATATTTCCTTTGGCCCTAGAGTCTTCAATGGGATCCGAAATATCTGTTCTCAGATTCCACAGAATTAAGGCTAGCAAAGAGATCCACGAAATACAGATGTAACTCTGTGAGATGAATTAACAGAACACTAAGCAGTTTCTCAGAAAGCTTCTTTCCAGATTTCATCTGAGGATATTTCCTTTTTCAGCATAGCCCTCTATGGGCTTCCAAATATCACTTTGCCAATTCCACAAGAACTGTCTTAGCGAAAGGCTTCTTGAGGGGAAAGCTGTAACTCTGTGAGATGATTTCACAGAACGCAAAGTAGTTTCTCAGAATGCTTCTTTCTCATTGTTATCGGAGGATATTTCCTTTGGCCCTATAGTCTTCAATGGGATCCGAAATATCGGTTCTCAGATTCCACAGAAATAAGGCCAGCAAAGAGATCCAAGAAATACAGATGTAACTCTGTGAGATGAATGAACAGAACACTAAGCAGTTTCTCAGAAAGCTTCTTTCCAGATTTCATCTGAGGATATTTCCTTTTTCACCATAGCCCTCTATGGGCTTCATAATATCACTTTGCCAATTCCATAAGAACTGTCTTAGCGAAAGGCTTCTTGAGGGGAAAGCTGTAACTCTGTGAGATGATTTCACAGAGCACAAAGAAATTTCTCAGAAAGCTTCTTTCTGTTTGTTATCGGAGGATACTTCCTTTGGCCCTATAGTCTTCAAAGGGATCAGAAATATCTGTTCTCAGATTCCACAGAAATAAGGCCCCCAAAGAAATCCAAGAAATACAGATGTAATTCTATGAGATGAATTAACAGAACACTAAGCAGTTTCTCAGAAAGCTTCTTTCCAGATTTCATCTGAGGATATTTCCTTTTTCACCATAGCCCTCTATGGGCTTCCAAATATCACTTTGCCAATTCCACAAGAACTGTCTTAGCGAAAGGCTTCTTGAGAGGAAAGCTGTAACTCTGTGAGATGATTTCACAGAATGCAAAGAAGTTTCTCAGAAAGATTCTTTCTCTTTGTTATCGGAGGATATTTCCTTTGGCCCTATAGTCTTCAAAGGGATCCGAAATATCTGTTCTCAGATTCAACAGAAATAAGGCTAGCAAAGAGATCCACGAAATACAGATGTACCTCTCTGACATGAATTAACCGAACACTAAGCAGTTTCTCAGAAAGCGTCTTTCCATATTTCATCTGAGGATATTTCCTTTTTCACCATAGCCCTCTATGGGCTTCCAAATATCACTTTGCCAATTCCTCAAGAACTGTCTTAGCGAAAGGCTTCTTGAGGGGAAAGCTGTAACTCTGTGAGATGATTTCACAGAACGCAAAGAAGTTTCTCAGAAAGCTTCTTTCTCTTTGTTATCGGAGGATATTTCCTTTGGCCCTATAGTCTTCAATGGGATCCGAAATATCTGTTCTCAGATTCCACAGAAATAAGGCTAGCAAAGAGATCCACGAAATACAGATGTAACTCTGTGAGATGAATTAACAGAACACTAAGCAGTTTCTCAGAAATCTTCTTTCCAGATTTCATCTGAAGATATTTCCTTTTTCACCATAGCCCTCTAAGGGCTTCCAAACATCACTTTGCCAATTCCACAAGAACTGTCTTAGCGAAAGGCTTCTGGAGGGGAAAGCTGTAACTCTGTGAGATGATTTCACAGAACACAAAGAAATTTCTCAGAAAGCTTCTTTCTCTTTGTTATCTGAGGATATTTCCTTTGGCCCTATAGTCTTCAATGGGAACCGAAATATCTGTTCTCAGATTCCACAGAAATAAGGCTAGCAAAGAGATCCACGAAATACAGATGTAACTCTGTGAGATGAATTAACAGAACACTAAGCAGTTTCTCAGAAAGCTTCTTTCCAGATTTGATCTGAAGATATTTCCTTTTTCACCATAGCCCTCTATGGGCTTCCAAATATCCCTTTGCCAATTCCACAAGAACTGTCTTAGCGAAAGGCTTCTTGAGGGGAAAGCTGTAACTCTGTGAGATGATTTCACAAAACGCAAAGAAGTTTCTTAGAAAGCTTCTTTCTCTTTGTTATCGGAGGATATTTCCTTTGGCCCTATAGTCTTCAATGGGATCCGAAATATCTGTTCTCAGATTCCACAGAAATAAGGCCAGCAAAGAGATCCACGAAATACAGATGTAACTCGGTGAGATGAATTAACAGAACACTAAGCAGTTTCTCAGAAAGCTTCTTTCCAGATTTCATCTGAGCATATTTCCTTTTTCACCATAGCCCTCTATGGGCTTCCAAATATCACTTTGCCAATTCCACAAGAACTGTCTTAGCGAAAGGCTTCTTGAGTGGAAAGCTGAAACTTTGTGAGAAGATTTCACGGAGCACAAAGAAGATTCCCAGAAAGCTTCTTTCTCTTTGTTATCGGAGGATATTTCCTTTGGCCCTATAGTCTTCAATGGGATCCGAAATATCTGTTCTCAGATTCCACAGAAATAAGGCTAGCAAAGAGATCCACGAAATACAGATGTAACTCTCTGACATGAATTAACCGAACACTAAGCAGTTTCTCAGAAAGCTTCTTTCCAGATTTCATCTGAGGATATTTCCTTTTTCACCATAGGCCTCTATGGGCTTCCAAATATCACTTTGCCAATTCCACAAGAACTGTCTTAGCGAAAGGCTTCTAGAGGGGAAAGCTGTAACTCTGTGAGATGATTTCACAAAACGCAAAGACGTTTCTCAGAAAGCTTCTTTCTCTTTGTTATCGGAGGATATTTCCTTTGGTCCTATAGTCTTCAAAGGAATCCGAAATATCTCTTCTCAGATTCCACAGAAATAAGGCCAGCAAAGAGATCCACGAAATACAGATTAACTCTGAGAGATGAATTAACAGAACACTAAGCAGTTTCTCAGAAAGCTTCTTTCCAGATTTCATCTGAGGATATTTCCTTTTTCACCATAGCCCTCTTTGGGCTTCCAAATATCACTTTGCCAATTCCACAAGAACTGTCTTAGCGAAAGGCTTCTTGAGGGGAAAGCTGTAACCCTGTGAGATGATTTCACAGAACGCAAAGAAGTTTCTCAGAAAGCTTCTTTATCTTTGTTATCGGAGGATATTTCCTTTGGCCCTATAGTCTTCAAAGGGATCCGAAATATCTGTTCTCAGATTCCACAGAAATAAGGCTAGCAAAGAGATCCACGAAATACAGATGTAAATCTCTGAGATGAATTAACCGAACACTAAGCAGTTTCTCAGAAAGCTTCTTTCCAGATTTCATCTGAGGATATTTCCTTTTTCACCATAGCCCTCTATGGGCTTCCAAATATCACTTTGCCAATTCCACAAGAACTGTCTTAGCGAAAGGCTTCTTGAGGGGAAAGCTGTAACTCTGTGAGATGATTTCACAGAACGCAAAGAAGTTTCTCAGAAAGCTTCTTTCTCTTTGTTATCGGAGGATATTTCCTTTGGCCCTATAATCTTCAATGGGATCCGAAATATCTGTTCTCATATTCCACAGAAATAAGGCTAGCAAAGAGGTCCACGAAATAAAGATGTAACTCGGTGAGATGAATTAACAGAACACTAAGCAGTTTCTCAGAAAGCTTCTTTCCAGATTTCATCTGAGGATATTTCCTTTTTCACCCTAGCCCTCTATGGGCTTCCAAATATCTCTTTGCCAATTCCACAAGAACTGTCTTAGCGAAAGGCTTCTTCAGGGGAAAGCTGTAACTCTGTGAGATGATTTCACAGAATGCAAAGAAGTTTCTCAGAAAGCTTCTTTCTCTTTGTTATCGGAGGATATTTCCTTTGGCCCTATAGTCTTCAATGGGATCCGAAATATCTGTTCTCATATTCCACAGAAATAAGGCTAGCAAAGAGATCCACGACATACAGATGTAACTCTGTGGGATGAATTAACCGAACACTAAGCAGTTTCTCAGAAAGCTTCTTTTCAGATTTCATCTGAGGATATTTCCTTTTTCACCATAGCCCTCTATGGGCTTCCAAATATCACTTTGCCAATTCCACAAGAACTGTCTTAGCGAAAGGCTTCTTGAGGGGAAAGCTGTAACTCTGTGAGATGATTTCACAGAACACAAAGAAGTTTCTAAGAAAGCTTCGTTCTCTTTGTAATCGGAGGATATTTCCTTTGGCCCTATGGTCTTCAATGGGATCCGAAGTACCTGTTCTCAGATTCCACAGAAATAAGGCTAGCAAAGAGATCCACGAAATACAGATGTAACTCTGTGAGGTGAATTAGCAGAACACTAAGCAGTTTCTCAGAAAGCTTCTTTCCAGATTTCATCTGAGGATATTTCCTTTTTCACCATAGCCCTCTATGGTCTTCCAAATATCACTTTGCCAATTCCACAAGAACGGACTTAGCGAAAGGCTTCTGGAGGGGAAAGCTGTAACTCTGTGAGATGATTTCACAGAACACAAAGAAATTTCTCAGAAAGCTTCTTTCTCTTTGTTATCGGAGGATATTTCCTTTGGCCCTATAGTCTTCAATGGGATCCGAAATATCTGTTCTCAGATTCCACAGAAATAAGGCTAGCAAAGAGATCCACGAAATACAGATGTAACTCTGTGAGATGAATTAACAGAACACTAAGCAGTTTCTCAGAAAGCTTCTTTCCAGATTTCATCTGAAGATATTTCCTTTTTCACCATAGCCCTCTATGGGCTTCCAAATATCCCTTTGCCAATTCCACAAGAACTGTCTTAGCGAAAGGCTTCTTGAGGGGAAAGCTGTAACTCTATGAGATGATTTCACAAAACGCAAAGAAGTTTCTCAGAAAGCTTCTTTCTCTTTGTTATCGGAGGATATTTCCTTTGGCCCTATAGTCTTCATTGGGATCCGAAATATCTGTTCTCAGATTCCACAGAAATAAGGCTAGCAAAGAGATCCACGAAATACAGATGTAACTCTCTGACATGAATTTACCGAACACTAAGCAGTTTCTCAGAAAGCTTCTTTCCAGATTTCATCTGAGGATATTTCCTTTTTCACCATAGCCCTATATGGGCTTCCAAATATCACTATGCCAATTCCACAAGAACTCTCTTAGCGTAAGGCTTCTTGAGGGGAAAGCTGTAACTCTGTGAGATGATTTCACAGAACGCAAAGAAGTTTCTCAGAAAGCTTCTTTCTCGTTGTTATCGGAGGATATTTCCTTTGGCCCTATAGTCTTCAATGGGATCCGAAATATCTGTTCTCAGACTCCACAGAAATAAGGCTAGCAAAGAGATCCACGAAATACAGATGTAACTCTGTGAGATGAATTAACAGAACACTAAGCAGTTTCTCAGTAAGCATCTTTCCAGATTTCATATGTGGATATTTCCTTTTTCACCATAGCCCTCTATGGGCTTCCAAATATCACTTTGACAATTCCACAAGAACTGTCTTAGCGAAAGGCTTCTAGAGCGGAAAGCTGTAACTCTGTGAGATGATTTCACAAAACGCAAAGACGTTTCTCAGAAAGCTTCTTTCTCTTTGTTATCGGAGGATATTTCCTTTGGCCCTATAGTCTTCAAAGGAATCCGAAATATCTGTTCTCAGATTCCACAGAAATAAGGCCAGCAAAGAGATCCACGAAATACTGATGTAACTCTGAGAGATGAATTAACAGAACACTAAGCAATTTCTCAGAAAGCTTCTTTCCAGATTTCATCTGAGGATATTTCCTTTTTCACCATAGCCCTCTATGGGCTTCCAAATATCACTTTGCCAATTCCACAAGAACTGTCTTAGCGAAAGGCTTCTTGAGGGGAAAGCTGTAACTCTATGAGATGATTTCACAAAACGCAAAGAAGTTTCTCAGAAAGCTTCTTTCTCTTTGTTATCGGAGGATATTTCCTTTGGCCCTATAGTCTTCATTGGGATCCGAAATATCTGTTCTCAGATTCCACAGAAATAAGGCTAGCAAAGAGATCCACGAAATACAGATGTAACTCTCTGACATGAATTTACCGAACACTAAGCAGTTTCTCAGAAAGCTTCTTTCCAGATTTCATCTGAGGATATTTCCTTTTTCACCATAGCCCTATATGGGCTTCCAAATATCACTATGCCAATTCCACAAGAACTCTCTTAGCGTAAGGCTTCTTGAGGGGAAAGCTGTAACTCTGTGAGATGATTTCACAGAACGCAAAGAAGTTTCTCAGAAAGCTTCTTTCTCGTTGTTATCGGAGGATATTTCCTTTGGCCCTATAGTCTTCAATGGGATCCGAAATATCTGTTCTCAGACTCCACAGAAATAAGGCTAGCAAAGAGATCCACGAAATACAGATGTAACTCTGTGAGATGAATTAACAGAACACTAAGCAGTTTCTCAGTAAGCATCTTTCCAGATTTCATATGTGGATATTTCCTTTTTCACCATAGCCCTCTATGGGCTTCCAAATATCACTTTGACAATTCCACAAGAACTGTCTTAGCGAAAGGCTTCTAGAGCGGAAAGCTGTAACTCTGTGAGATGATTTCACAAAACGCAAAGACGTTTCTCAGAAAGCTTCTTTCTCTTTGTTATCGGAGGATATTTCCTTTGGCCCTATAGTCTTCAAAGGAATCCGAAATATCTGTTCTCAGATTCCACAGAAATAAGGCCAGCAAAGAGATCCACGAAATACTGATGTAACTCTGAGAGATGAATTAACAGAACACTAAGCAATTTCTCAGAAAGCTTCTTTCCAGATTTCATCTGAGGATATTTCCTTTTTCACCATAGCCCTCTATGGGCTTCCAAATATCACTTTGCCAATTCCACAAGAACTGTCTTAGCGAAAGGCTTCTTGAGGGGAAAGCTGTAACTCTGTGAGATGATTTCACAGAATGCAAAGAAGTTTCTCAGAAAACTTCTTTATCTTTGTTATCGGAGGATATTTCCTTTGGCCCTATAGTCTTCAAAGGGATCCGAAATATCTGTTCTCAGATTCCACAGAAATAAGGCTAGCAAAGAGATCCACGAAATACAGATGTAATTCTGTGAGATGAATTAACAGAACACTAAACAGTTCCTCAGAAAGCTTCTTTCCAGATTTCATCTAGGTTATTTCCTTTTTCACCATAGCCCTCTATGGGCTTCCAAGTATCACTTTGCCAATTCCACAAGAACTGTCTTAGCGAAAGGCTTCTTGAGGGGAAAGCTGTACCTCTGTGAGATGATTTCACAAAACGCAAAGAAGTTTCTCAGAAAGCTTCTTTCTCTTTGTTATCGGAGGATATTTCCTTTGGCCCTATAGTCTTCATTGGGATCCGAAATATCTGTTCTCAGATTCCACAGAAATAAGGCTAGCAAAGAGATCCACGAAATACAGATGTAACTCTCTGACATGAATTTACCGAACACTAAGCAGTTTCTCAGAAAGCTTCTTTCCAGATTTCATCTGAGGATATTTCCTTTTTCACCATAGCCCTATATGGGCTTCCAAATATCACTATGCCAATTCCACAAGAACTCTCTTAGCGTAAGGTTTCTTGAGGGGAAAGCTGTAACTCTGTGAGATGATTTCACAGAACGCAAAGAAGTTTCTCAGAAAGCTTCTTTCTCGTTGTTATCGGAGGATATTTCCTTTGGCCCTATAGTCTTCAATGGGATCCGAAATATCTGTTCTCAGACTCCACAGAAATAAGGCTAGCAAAGAGATCCACGAAATACAGATGTAACTCTGTGAGATGAATTAACAGAACACTAAGCAGTTTCTCAGTAAGCATCTTTCCAGATTTCATATGTGGATATTTCCTTTTTCACCATAGCCCTCTATGGGCTTCCAAATATCACTTTGACAATTCCACAAGAACTGTCTTAGCGAAAGGCTTCTAGAGCGGAAAGCTGTAACTCTGTGAGATGATTTCACAAAACGCAAAGACGTTTCTCAGAAAGCTTCTTTCTCTTTGTTATCGGAGGATATTTCCTTTGGCCCTATAGTCTTCAAAGGAATCCGAAATATCTGTTCTCAGATTCCACAGAAATAAGGCCAGCAAAGAGATCCACGAAATACTGATGTAACTCTGAGAGATGAATTAACAGAACACTAAGCAATTTCTCAGAAAGCTTCTTTCCAGATTTCATCTGAGGATATTTCCTTTTTCACCATAGCCCTCTATGGGCTTCCAAATATCACTTTGCCAATTCCACAAGAACTGTCTTAGCGAAAGGCTTCTTGAGGGGAAAGCTGTAACTCTGTGAGATGATTTCACAGAATGCAAAGAAGTTTCTCAGAAAACTTCTTTATCTTTGTTATCGGAGGATATTTCCTTTGGCCCTATAGTCTTCAAAGGGATCCGAAATATCTGTTCTCAGATTCCACAGAAATAAGGCTAGCAAAGAGATCCACGAAATACAGATGTAATTCTGTGAGATGAATTAACAGAACACTAAACAGTTCCTCAGAAAGCTTCTTTCCAGATTTCATCTAGGTTATTTCCTTTTTCACCATAGCCCTCTATGGGCTTCCAAGTATCACTTTGCCAATTCCACAAGAACTGTCTTAGCGAAAGGCTTCTTGAGGGGAAAGCTGTACCTCTGTGAGATGATTTCACAGAATGCAAAGAAGTTTCTCAGAAAGCTTCTTTATCTTTGTTATCGGAGGATATTTCCTTTGGCCCTATAGTCTTCAAAGGGATCCGAAATATCTGTTCTCAGATTCCACAGAAAGAAGGCTAGCAAAGAGATCCACGAAATACAGATGTAATTCTGTGAGATGAATTAACAGAACACTAACCAGTTCCTCAGAAAGCTTCTTTCCAGATTTCATCTGAGGTTATTTCCTTTTTCACCATAGCCCTCTATGGGCTTCCAAGTATCACTTTGCCAATTCCAAAAGAACTGTCTTAGCGAAAGGCTTCTTGAGGGGAAAGCTGTAACTCTGTGAGATGATTTCACAGAACGCAAAGAAGTTTCTCAGAAAGCTTCTTTCTCTTTGTTATCGGAGGATATTTCCTTTCGCCCTATAGTCTTCAAAGGGATCCGAAATATCTGTTCTCAGATTCCACAGAAATAAGGCTAGCAAAGAGATCCACGAAATACAGATGTAACTCTCTGACATGAATTAACCGAACACTAAGCAGTTTCTCAGAAAGCTTCTTTCCAGATTTCATCTGAGGATATTTCCTTTTTCACCATAGCCCTCTATGGGCTTCCAAATATCACTTTGCCAATTCCTCAAGAACTGTCTTAGCGAAAGGCTTCTTGAGGGGAAAGCTGTAACTCTGTGAGATGATTTCACAGAACGCAAAGAAGTTTCTCAGAAAGCTTCTTTCTCTTTGTTATCGGAGGATATTTCCTTTGGCCCTATAGTCTTCAATGGGATCCGAAATATCTGTTCTCAGATTCCACAGAAATAAGGCTAGCAAAGAGATCCACGAAATACAGATGTAACTCTGTGAGATGAATTAACAGAACACTAAGCAGTTTCTCAGAAAGCTTCTTTCCAGATTTCATCTGAAGATATTTCCTTTTTCACCATAGCCCTCTAAGGGCTTCCAAATATCACTTTGCCAATTCCACAAGAACTGTCTTAGCGAAAGGCTTCTTGAGGGGAAAGCTGTAACTCTGTGGGATGATTTCACAAAACACAAAGAAGTTTCTCAGAAAGCTTCTTTCTCTTTGTTATCGGAGGATATTTCTTTGGCCCTATAGTCTTCAACGGGATCCGAAATATCTGTTCTCAGATTCCACAGAAATAAGGCCAGCAAAGAGATCCACGAAATACAGATGTAACTCTGTGAGATGAATTAACAGAACACTAAGCAGTTTCTCAGAAATCTTCTTTCCAGATTTCATCTGAGTATATTTCCTTTTTCACCATAGCCCTCTATGGGCTTCCAAATATCACTTTGCCAATTCCACAAGAACTGTCTTAGCGAAAGGCTTCTTGAGGGGAAAGCTGTAACTCTGTGAGATGATTTCACGGAGCACAAAGAAGTTTCTCAGAAAACTTCTTTCTCTTTGTTATCGGAGGATATTTCCTTTGGCCCTATAGTCTTCAATGGGATCCGAAATATCTGTTCTCAGATTCCACAGAAATAAGGCTAGCAAAGAGATCCACGAAATAAAGATGTAACTCTTTGAGATGAATTAAGAGAACACTAAGCAGTTTCTCAGAAAGCTTGTTTCCAGATTTCATCTGAGGATATTTCCTTTTTCACCATAGCCCTCTATGGGCTTCCAAATATCACTTTGCCAATTCCAAAAGAACTGTCTTAGCGAAAGGCTTCTTGAGGGGAAAGCTGTAACTCTGTGAGATGATTTCACAGAACGCAAAGAAGTTTCTCAGAAAGCTTCTTTATCTTTGTTATCGGAGGATATTTCCTTTGGCCCTATAGTCTTCAAAGGGATCCGAAATATCTGTTCTCAGATTCCACAGAAATAAGGCTAGCAAAGAGATCCACGAAATACAGATGTAACTCTCTGAGATGAATTCACCGAACACTAAGCAGATTCTCAGAAAGCTTCTTTCCAGATTTCATCTGAGGATATTTCCTTTTTCACCATAGCCCTCTATGGGCTTCCAAATATCACTTTGCTAATTCCACAAGAACTGTCTTAGAGAAAGGCTTCTTGAGGGGAAAGCTGTACCTCTGTGAGATGATTTCACAGAATGCAAAGAAGTTTCTCAGAAAGCTTCTTTCTCTTTGTTATGGGAGGATATTTCCATTGGCCCTATAGTCTTCAATGGGATCCGAAATATCTGTTCTCAGACTCCACAGAAATAAGGCTAGCAAAGAGATCCACGAAATACAGATGTAACTCTGTGAGATGAATTAACAGAACACTAAGCAGTTTCTCAGTAAGCATCTTTCCAGATTTCATATGTGGATATTTCCTTTTTCACCATAGCCCTCTATGGGCTTCCAAATATCACTTTGACAATTCCACAAGAACTGTCTTAGCGAAAGGCTTCTAGAGCGGAAAGCTGTAACTCTGTGAGATGATTTCACAAAACGCAAAGACGTTTCTCAGAAAGCTTCTTTCTCTTTGTTATCGGAGGATATTTCCTTTGGCCCTACAGTCTTCAAAGGAATCCGAAATATCTGTTCTCAGATTCCACAGAAATAAGGCCAGCAAAGAGATCCACGAAATACTGATGTAACTCTGAGAGATGAATTAACAGAACACTAAGCAATTTCTCAGAAAGCTTCTTTCCAGATTTCATCTGAGGATATTTCCTTTTTCACCATAGCCCTCTATGGGCTTCCAAATATCACTTTGCCAATTCCACAAGAACTGTCTTAGCGAAAGGCTTCTTGAGGGGAAAGCTGTAACTCTGTGAGATGATTTCACAGAATGCAAAGAAGTTTCTCAGAAAACTTCTTTATCTTTGTTATCGGAGGATATTTCCTTTGGCCCTATAGTCTTCAAAGGGATCCGAAATATCTGTTCTCAGATTCCACAGAAATAAGGCTAGCAAAGAGATCCACGAAATACAGATGTAATTCTGTGAGAAGAATTAACAGAACACTAAACAGTTCCTCAGAAAGCTTCTTTCCAGATTTCATCTAGGTTATTTCCTTTTTCACCATAGCCCTCTATGGGCTTCCAAGTATCACTTTGCCAATTCCACAAGAACTGTCTTAGCGAAAGGCTTCTTGAGGGGAAAGCTGTAACTCTGTGAGATGATTTCACAGAATGCAAAGAAGTTTCTCAGAAAGCTTCTTTATCTTTGTTATCGGAGGATATTTCCTTTGGCCCTATAGTCTTCAAAGGGATCCGAAATATCTGTTCTCAGATTCCACTGAAAGAAGGCTAGCAAAGAGATCCACGAAATACAGATGTAATTCTGTGAGATGAATTAACAGAACACTAACCAGTTCCTCAGAAAGCTTCTTTCCAGATTTCATCTGAGGTTATTTCCTTTTTCACCATAGCCCTCTATGGGCTTCCAAGTATCACTTTGCCAATTCCAAAAGAACTGTCTTAGCGAAAGGCTTCTTGAGGGGAAAGCTGTATCTCTGTGAGATGATTTCACAGAACGCAAAGAAGTTTCTCAGAAAGCTTCTTTCTCTTTGTTAACGGAGGATATTTCCTTTCGCCCTATAGTCTTCAAAGGGATCCGAAATATCTGTTCTCAGATTCCACAGAAATAAGGCTAGCAAAGAGATCCACGAAATACAGATGTAACTCTCTGACATGAATTAACCGAACACTAAGCAGTTTCTCAGAAAGCTTCTTTCCAGATTTCATCTGAGGATATTTCCTTTTTCACCATAGCCCTCTATGGGCTTCGAAATATCACTTTGCCAATTCCTCAAGAACTGTCTTAGCGAAAGGCTTCTTGAGGGGAAAGCTGTAACTCTGTGAGATGATTTCACAGAACGCAAAGAAGTTTCTCAGAAAGCTTCTTTCTCTTTGTTATCGGAGGATATTTCCTTTGGCCCTATAGTCTTCAATGGGATCCGAAATATCTGTTCTCAGATTCCACAGAAATAAGGCTAGCAAAGAGATCCACGAAATACAGATGTAACTCTGTGAGATGAATTAACAGAACACTAAGCAGTTTCTCAGAAAGCTTCTTTCCAGATTTCATCTGAAGATATTTCCTTTTTCACCATAGCCCTCTAAGGGCTTCCAAATATCACTTTGCCAATTCCACAAGAACTGTCTTAGCGAAAGGCTTCTTGAGGGGAAAGCTGTAACTCTGTGGGATGATTTCACAAAACACAAAGAAGTTTCTCAGAAAGCTTCTTTCTCTTTGTTATCGGAGGATATTTCTTTGGCCCTATAGTCTTCAATGGGATCCGAAATATCTGTTCTCAGATTCCACAGAAATAAGGCCAGCAAAGAGATCCACGAAATACAGATGTAACTCTGTGAGATGAATTAACAGAACACTAAGCAGTTTCTCAGAAATCTTCTTTCCAGATTTCATCTGAGTATATTTCCTTTTTCACCATAGCCCTCTATGGGCTTCCAAATATCACTTTGCCAATTCCACAAGAACTGTCTTAGCGAAAGGCTTCTTGAGGGGAAAGCTGTAACTCTGTGAGATGATTTCACGGAGCACAAAGAAGTTTCTCAGAAAACTTCTTTCTCTTTGTTATCGGAGGATATTTCCTTTGGCCCTATAGTCTTCAATGGGATCCGAAATATCTGTTCTCAGATTCCACAGAAATAAGGCTAGCAAAGAGATCCACGAAATAAAGATGTAACTCTTTGAGATGAATTAAGAGAACACTAAGCAGTTTCTCAGAAAGCTTGTTTCCAGATTTCATCTGAGGATATTTCCTTTTTCACCATAGCCCTCTATGGGCTTCCAAATATCACTTTGCCAATTCCAAAAGAACTGTCTTAGCGAAAGGCTTCTTGAGGGGAAAGCTGTAACTCTGTGAGATGATTTCACAGAACGCAAAGAAGTTATTCAGAAAGCTTCTTTATCTTTGTTATCGGAGGATATTTCCTTTGGCCCTATAGTCTTCAAAGGGATCCGAAATATCTGTTCTCAGATTCCACAGAAATAAGGCTAGCAAAGAGATCCACGAAATACAGATGTAACTCTCTGAGATGAATTCACCGAACACTAAGCAGATTCTCAGAAAGCTTCTTTCCAGATTTCATCTGAGGATATTTCCTTTTTCACCATAGCCCTCTATGGGCTTCCAAATATCACTTTGCTAATTCCACAAGAACTGTCTTAGAGAAAGGCTTCTTGAGGGGAAAGCTGTACCTCTGTGAGATGATTTCACAGAATGCAAAGAAGTTTCTCAGAAAGCTTCTTTCTCTTTGTTATGGGAGGATATTTCCTTTGGCCCTATAGTCTTCAATGGGATTCGAAATATCTGTTTCAGATTCCACAGAAAGAAGGCTAGCAAAGAGATCCACGAAATACAGATGTAATTCTGTGAGATGAATTAACAGAACACTAAGCAGTTTCTCAGAAAGCTTCTTTCCAGATTTCATCTGAGGTTATTTCCTTTTTCACCATAGCCCTCCATGGGCTTCCAAGTATAACTTTGCCAATTCCACAAGAACTGTCTTAGCGAAAGGCTTCTTGAGGGGAAAGCTGTAACTCTTTGAGATGATTTCACAGAACACAAAGAACTTTCTCAGAAAGCTTCTTTATCTTTGTTATCGGAGGATATTGCCTTTGGCCCTATAGTCTTCAAAGGGATCCGAAATATCTGTTCTCAGATTCCACAGAAATAAGGCTAGCAAAGAGATCCACGAAATACAGATGTAACTCTCTGAGATGAATTAACCGAACACTAAGCAGTTTCTCTGAAAGCTTCTTTCCAGATTTCATCTGAGGATACTTCCTTTTTCACCATAGCCCTCTATGGGCTTCCAAATATCACTTTGCCAATTCCACAAGAACTGTGTTAGCGAAAGGCTTCTTGTGGGGAAAGCTGTAACTCTGTGAGATGATTTCACAGAATGCAAAGAAGTTTCTCAGAAAGCTTCCTTCTCTTTGTTATCGGAGGATATTTCCTTTGGCCCTATAGTCTTCAATGGGATCCGAAATATCTGTTCTCAGATTCCACAGAATTAAGGCTAGCAATGAGATCCACGAAATACAGATGTAACTCTGTGAGATGAATTAACAGAACACTAAGCAGTTTCTCAGAAAGCTTCTTTCCAGATTTCATCTGAGGATATTTCCTTTTTCAGCATAGCCCTCTATGGGCTTCCAAATATCACTTTGCCAATTCCACAAGAACTGTCTTAGCGAAAGGCTTCTTGAGGGGAAAGCTGTAACTCTGTGAGATGATTTCACAGAACGCAAAGTAGTTTCTCAGAATGCTTCTTTCTCATTGTTATCGGAGGATATTTCCTTTGGCCCTATAGTCTTCAATGGGATCCGAAATATCGGTTCTCAGATTCCACAGAAATAAGGCCAGCAAAGAGATCCAAGAAATACAGATGTAACTCTGTGAGATGAATGAACAGAACACTAAGCAGTTTCTCAGAAAGCTTCTTTCCAGATTTCATCTGAGGATATTTCCTTTTTCACCATAGCCCTCTATGGGCTTCCAAATATCACTTTGCCAATTCCACAAGAACTGTCTTAGCGAAAGGCTTCTTGAGGGGAAAGCTGTAACTCTGTGAGATGATTTCACAGAATGCAAAGAAGTTTCTCAGAAAGCTTCTTTCTCTTTGTTAACGGAGGATATTTCCTTTGGCCCTATAGTCTTCAAAGGGATCCGAAATATCTGTTCTCAGATTCAACAGAAATAAGGCTAGCAAAGAGATCCACGAAATACAGATGTACCTCTCTGACATGAATTAACCGAACACTAAGCAGTTTCTCAGAAAGCTTCTTTCCATATTTCATCTGAGGATATTTCCTTTTTCACCATAGCCCTCTATGGGCTTCCAAATATCACTTTGCCAATTCCTCAAGAACTGTCTTAGCGAAAGGCTTCTTGAGGGGAAAGCTGTAACTCTGTGAGATGATTTCACAGAACGCAAAGAAGTTTCTCAGAAAGCTTCTTTCTCTTTGTTATCGGAGGATATTTCCTTTGGCCCTATAGTCTTCAATGGGATCCGAAATATCTGTTCTCAGATTCCACAGAAAGAAGGCTAGCAAAGAGATCCACGAAATACAGATGTAACTCTGTGAGATGAATTAACAGAACACTAAGCAGTTTCTCAGAAATCTTCTTTCCAGATTTCATCTGAAGATATTTCCTTTTTCACCATAGCCCTCTAAGGGCTTCCAAATATCACTTTGCCAATTCCACAAGAACTGTCTTAGCGAAAGGCTTCTTGAGGGGAAAGCTGTAACTCTGTGGGATGATTTCACAAAACACAAAGAAGTTTCACAGAAAGCTTCTTTCTCTTTGAAATCGGAGGATATTTCCTTTGGCCCTATAGTCTTCAATGGGATCTGAAGTACCTGTTCTCAGATTCCACAAAATAAGGCTAGCAAAGAGATCCACGAAATACAGATGTAACTCTGTGAGATGAATTAACCAAACACTAAGCAGTTTCTCAGAAAGCTTCTTTCCAAATTTCATCTGGGGATATTTCCTTTTTCACCATAGCCCTCTATGGGCTTCCAAATATCACTTTGCCAATTCCACAAGAACTGTCTTAGTGAAAGGCTTCTTGAGGGGAAAGCTGTAACTCTGTGAGATGATTTCACAGAACGCAAAGAAGTTTCTCAGAAAGCTTCTTTCTCTTTGTTATCGGAGGATATTTCCTTTGGCCCTATAGTCTTCAATGGGATCCGAAATATCTGTTCTCAGATTCCACAGAAATAAGGCTAGCAAAGAGATCCACGAAATACAGATGAAACTCTGTGAGATGAATTAACAGAACACTAAGCAGTTTCTCAAAAAGCTTCTTTCCAGATTTCATATGAGGATATTTCCTTTTTCACCATAGCCCTCTAAGGGCTTCCAAATATCACTTTGCCAATTCCACAAGAACTGTCTTAGTGAAAGGTTTTTGAGGGGAAAGCTGTAACTCTGTGACATGATTTCACAAAACGCAAAGAAGTTTCTAAGAAAGCTTCTTTCTCTTTGTTTTTGGAGGATATTTCCTTTGGCCCTAGATTCTTCAATGGGATCCGAAATATCTGTTCTCAGATTCCACAGAAATAAGGCTACCAAAGAGATCCACGAAATACAGATGTAACTCTGTGAGATGAATTAACAGAACACTAAGGAGTTTCTCAGAAAGCTTCTTTCCAGTTTTCATCTGAGGATATTTCCTTTTTCACCATAGCCCTCTAGGGGCTTCCAAATATCACTTTGCCAATTCCACAAGAACTGTCTTAGCGAAAGGCTTCTGGAGGGGAAAGCTGTAACTCTGTGAGATGATTTCACAGAACGCAAAGAAGTTTCTCAGAAAGCTTCTTTCTCTTTGTTATCGGAGGATATTTCCTTTGGCCCTATAGTCTTCAATGGGATCCGAAATATCTGTTCTCAGATTCCACAGAATTAAGGCTAGCAAAGAGATCCACGAAATACAGATGTAACTCTGTGAGATGAATTAACAGAACACTAAGCAGTTTCTCAGAAAGCTTCTTTCCAGATTTCATCTGAGGATATTTCCTTTTTCACCATAGCCCTCTATGGGCTTCCAAATATCACTTTGCCAATTCCACAAGAACTGTCTTAGCGAAAGGCTTCTTGAGGGGAAAGCTGTAACTCTGTGAGATGATTTCACAGAACGCAAAGAAGTTTCTCAGAAACCTTCTTTCTCTTTTTTATCGGAGGATATTTCCTTTGGCCCTATATTCTTCAATGGGATCCGAAATATCTGTTCTCAGATTCCACAGAAATAAGGCTAGCAAAGAGATCCACGAAACACAGATGTAACTCTGTGAGATGAATTAACAGAACACTAAGCAGTTTCTCAGAAAGCTTCTTTCCAGATTTCATCTGAGGATATTTCCTTTTTCACCATAGCCCTCTATGGGCTTCCAAATATCACTTTGCCAATTCCACAAGAACTGTCTTAGCGAAAGGCTTCTGGAGGGGAAAGCTGTAACTCTGTGAGATGATTTCACAGAACGCAAAGAAGTTATTCAGAAAGCTTCTTTCTCTTTGTAATCGGAGGATATTTCCTTTGGCCCTATAGTCTTCAAAGGGATCCGAAATATCTGTTCTCAGATTCCACAGAAATAAGGCTAGCAAAGAGATCCACGAAATACAGATGTAACTCTCTGAGATGAATTCACCGAACACTAAGCAGATTCTCAGAAAGCTTCTTTCCAGATTTCATCTGAGGATATTTCCTTTTTCACCATAGCCCTCTATGGGCTTCCAAATATCACTTTGCCAATTCCAAAAGAACTGTCTTAGCGAAAGGCTTCTTGAGGGGAAAGCTGTAACTCTGTGAGATGATTTCACAGAACGCAAAGAAGTTATTCAGAAAGCTTCTTTATCTTTGTTATCGGAGGATATTTCCTTTGGCCCTATAGTCTTCAAAGGGATCCGAAATATCTGTTCTCAGATTCCACAGAAATAAGGCTAGCAAAGAGATCCACGAAATACAGATGTAACTCTCTGAGATGAATTCACCGAACACTAAGCAGATTCTCAGAAAGCTTCTTTCCAGATTTCATCTGAGGATATTTCCTTTTTCACCATAGCCCTCTATGGGCTTCCAAATATCACTTTGCTAATTCCACAAGAACTGTCTTAGAGAAAGGCTTCTTGAGGGGAAAGCTGTACCTCTGTGAGATGATTTCACAGAATGCAAAGAAGTTTCTCAGAAAGCTTCTTTCTCTTTGTTATGGGAGGATATTTCCTTTGGCCCTATAGTCTTCAATGGGATTCGAAATATCTGTTTCAGATTCCACAGAAAGAAGGCTAGCAAAGAGATCCACGAAATACAGATGTAATTCTGTGAGATGAATTAACAGAACACTAAGCAGTTTCTCAGAAAGCTTCTTTCCAGATTTCATCTGAGGTTATTTCCTTTTTCACCATAGCCCTCCATGGGCTTCCAAGTATAACTTTGCCAATTCCACAAGAACTGTCTTAGCGAAAGGCTTCTTGAGGGGAAAGCTGTAACTCTGTGAGATGATTTCACAGAACGCAAAGAAGTTTCTCAGAAAGCTTCTTTATCTTTGTTATCGGAGGATATTGCCTTTGGCCCTATAGTCTTCAAAGGGATCCGAAATATCTGTTCTCAGATTCCACAGAAATAAGGCTAGCAAAGAGATCCACGAAATACAGATGTAACTCTCTGAGATGAATTAACCGAACACTAAGCAGTTTCTCTGAAAGCTTCTTTCCAGATTTCATCTGAGGATACTTCCTTTTTCACCATAGCCCTCTATGGGCTTCCAAATATCACTTTGCCAATTCCACAAGAACTGTGTTAGCGAAAGGCTTCTTGTGGGGAAAGCTGTAACTCTGTGAGATGATTTCACAGAATGCAAAGAAGTTTCTCAGAAAGCTTCCTTCTCTTTGTTATCGGAGGATATTTCCTTTGGCCCTATAGTCTTCAATGGGATCCGAAATATCTGTTCTCAGATTCCACAGAATTAAGGCTAGCAAAGAGATCCACGAAATACAGATGTAACTCTGTGAGATGAATTAACAGAACACTAAGCAGTTTCTCAGAAAGCTTCTTTCCAGATTTCATCTGAGGATATTTCCTTTTTCAGCATAGCCCTCTATGGGCTTCCAAATATCACTTTGCCAATTCCACAAGAACTGTCTTAGCGAAAGGCTTCTTGAGGGGAAAGCTGTAACTCTGTGAGATGATTTCACAGAACGCAAAGTAGTTTCTCAGAATGCTTCTTTCTCATTGTTATCGGAGGATATTTCCTTTGGCCCTATAGTCTTCAATGGGATCCGAAATATCGGTTCTCAGATTCCACAGAAATAAGGCCAGCAAAGAGATCCAAGAAATACAGATGTAACTCTGTGAGATGAATGAACAGAACACTAAGCAGTTTCTCAGAAAGCTTCTTTCCAGATTTCATCTGAGGATATTTCCTTTTTCACCATAGCCCTCTATGGGCTTCCAAATATCACTTTGCCAATTCCACAAGAACTGTCTTAGCGAAAGGCTTCTTGAGGGGAAAGCTGTAACTCTGTGAGATGATTTCACAGAATGCAAAGAAGTTTCTCAGAAAGCTTCTTTCTCTTTGTTAACGGAGGATATTTCCTTTGGCCCTATAGTCTTCAAAGGGATCCGAAATATCTGTTCTCAGATTCAACAGAAATAAGGCTAGCAAAGAGATCCACGAAATACAGATGTACCTCTCTGACATGAATTAACCGAACACTAAGCAGTTTCTCAGAAAGCTTCTTTCCATATTTCATCTGAGGATATTTCCTTTTTCACCATAGCCCTCTATGGGCTTCCAAATATCACTTTGCCAATTCCTCAAGAACTGTCTTAGCGAAAGGCTTCTTGAGGGGAAAGCTGTAACTCTGTGAGATGATTTCACAGAACGCAAAGAAGTTTCTCAGAAAGCTTCTTTCTCTTTGTTATCGGAGGATATTTCCTTTGGCCCTATAGTCTTCAATGGGATCCGAAATATCTGTTCTCAGATTCCACAGAAAGAAGGCTAGCAAAGAGATCCACGAAATACAGATGTAACTCTGTGAGATGAATTAACAGAACACTAAGCAGTTTCTCAGAAATCTTCTTTCCAGATTTCATCTGAAGATATTTCCTTTTTCACCATAGCCCTCTAAGGGCTTCCAAATATCACTTTGCCAATTCCACAAGAACTGTCTTAGCGAAAGGCTTCTTGAGGGGAAAGCTGTAACTCTGTGGGATGATTTCACAAAACACAAAGAAGTTTCACAGAAAGCTTCTTTCTCTTTGAAATCGGAGGATATTTCCTTTGGCCCTATAGTCTTCAATGGGATCTGAAGTACCTGTTCTCAGATTCCACAAAATAAGGCTAGCAAAGAGATCCACGAAATACAGATGTAACTCTGTGAGATGAATTAACCAAACACTAAGCAGTTTCTCAGAAAGCTTCTTTCCAAATTTCATCTGGGGATATTTCCTTTTTCACCATAGCCCTCTATGGGCTTCCAAATATCACTTTGCCAATTCCACAAGAACTGTCTTAGTGAAAGGCTTCTTGAGGGGAAAGCTGTAACTCTGTGAGATGATTTCACAGAACGCAAAGAAGTTTCTCAGAAAGCTTCTTTCTCTTTGTTATCGGAGGATATTTCCTTTGGCCCTATAGTCTTCAATGGGATCCGAAATATCTGTTCTCAGATTCCACAGAAATAAGGCTAGCAAAGAGATCCACGAAATACAGATGAAACTCTGTGAGATGAATTAACAGAACACTAAGCAGTTTCTCAAAAAGCTTCTTTCCAGATTTCATATGAGGATATTTCCTTTTTCACCATAGCCCTCTAAGGGCTTCCAAATATCACTTTGCCAATTCCACAAGAACTGTCTTAGTGAAAGGTTTTTGAGGGGAAAGCTGTAACTCTGTGAGATGATTTCACAAAACGCAAAGAAGTTTCTAAGAAAGCTTCTTTCTCTTTGTTTTTGGAGGATATTTCCTTTGGCCCTAGATTCTTCAATGGGATCCGAAATATCTGTTCTCAGATTCCACAGAAATAAGGCTACCAAAGAGATCCACGAAATACAGATGTAACTCTGTGAGATGAATTAACAGAACACTAAGGAGTTTCTCAGAAAGCTTCTTTCCAGTTTTCATCTGAGGATATTTCCTTTTTCACCATAGCCCTCTAGGGGCTTCCAAATATCACTTTGCCAATTCCACAAAAACTGTCTTAGCGAAAGGCTTCTGGAGGGGAAAGCTGTAACTCTGTGAGATGATTTCACAGAACGCAAAGAAGTTTCTCAGAAAGCTTCTTTCTCTTTGTTATCGGAGGATATTTCCTTTGGCCCTATAGTCTTCAATGGGATCCGAAATATCTGTTCTCAGATTCCACAGAATTAAGGCTAGCAAAGAGATCCACGAAATACAGATGTAACTCTGTGAGATGAATTAACAGAACACTAAGCAGTTTCTCATAAAGCTTCTTTCCAGATTTCATCTGAGGATATTTCCTTTTTCACCATAGCCCTCTATGGGCTTCCAAATATCACTTTGCCAATTCCACAAGAACTGTCTTAGCGAAAGGCTTCTTGAGGGGAAAGCTGTAACTCTGTGAGATGATTTCACAGAACGCAAAGAAGTTTCTCAGAAACCTTCTTTCTCTTTTTTATCGGAGGATATTTCCTTTGGCCCTATATTCTTCAATGGGATCCGAAATATCTGTTCTCAGATTCCACAGAAATAAGGCTAGCAAAGAGATCCACGAAACACAGATGTAACTCTGTGAGATGAATTAACAGAACACTAAGCAGTTTCTCAGAAAGCTTCTTTCCAGATTTCATCTGAGGATATTTCCTTTTTCACCATAGCCCTCTATGGGCTTCCAAATATCACTTTGCCAATTCCACAAGAACTGTCTTAGCGAAAGGCTTCTGGAGGGGAAAGCTGTAACTCTGTGAGATGATTTCACAGAACGCAAAGAAGTTTCTCAGAAAGCTTCTTTCTCTTTGTAATCGGAGGATATTTCCTTTGGCCCTATAGTCTTCAATGGGATCTGAAGTACCTGTTCTCAGATTCCACAGAAATAAGGCTAGCAAAGAGATCCACGAAATACAGATGTAACTCTGTGAGATGAATTAACAGAACACTAAGCAGTTTCTCAGAAAGCTTCTTTCCAGATTTCATCTGAGGATATTTCCTTTTTCACCATAGCCCTCTATGGGCTTCCAAATATCACTTTGCCAATTCCACAAGAACTGTCTTAGCGAAAGGCTTCTGGAGGGGAAAGCTGTAACTCTGTGAGATGATTTCACAGAACACAAAGAAGTTTCTCAGAAAGCTTCTTTCTCTTTGTTATCGGAGGATATTTCCTTTGGCCCTATAGTCTTCAATGGGATCCGAAATATCTGTTCTCAGATTCCACAGAATTAAGGCTAGCAAAGAGATCCACGAAATACAGATGTAACTCTGTGAGATGAATTAACAGAACACTAAGCAGTTTCTCAGAAAGCTTCTTTCCAGATTTCATCTGAGGATATTTCCTTTTTCACCATAGCCCTCTATGGGCTTCCAAATATCACTTTGCCAATTCCACAAGAACTGTCTTAGCGAAAGGCTTCTTGAGGGGAAAGCTGTAACTCTGTGAGATGATTTCACAGAACGCAAAGAAGTTTCTCAGAAAGCTTCTTTCTCTTTTTTATCGTAGGATATTTCCTTTGGCACTATAGTCTTCAATGGGGTCCGAAATAACTGTTCTCAGATTCCACAGAAATAAGGCTAGGAAAGAGATCCACGAAATACAGATGTAACTCTGTGGGATGAATTAACCGAACACTAAGCAGTTTCTCAGAAAGCTTCTTTTCAGATTTCATCTGAGGATATTTCCTTTTTCACCATAGCCCTCTATGGGCTTCCAAACATCACTTTGCCAATTCCACAAGAACTGTCTTAGCGAACGGCTTCTTGAGGGGAAAGCTGTAACTCTGTGAGATGATTTCACAGAACACAAAGAAGTTTCTAAGAAAGCTTCTTTCTCTTTGTAATCGGAGGATATTTCCTTTGGCCCTATAGTCTTCAAAGTGATCTGATGTACCTGTTCTCAGATTCCACAGAAATAAGGCTAGCAAAGAGATCCACGAAATACAGATGTAACTCTGTGAGGTGAATTAACAGAACACTAAGCAGTTTCTCAGAAAGCTTCTTTCCAGATTTCATCTGAGGATATTTCCTTTTTCACCACAGTCCTCTATGGGCTTCCAAATATCACTTTGCCAATTCCACAAGAACTGTCTTAGCGAAAAGCTTCTTGAGGGGAAAGCTGTAACTCTGTGAGATGATTTCAAAGAACACAAAGAAGTTTCTCAGAAAGCTTCTTTCTCTTTGTTATCGGAGGATATTTCCTTTGAGCCTATAGTCTTCAAAGGGATCCGAAATATCTGTTCTCAGATTCCACAGAAATAAGGCTAGCAAAGAGAACCACGAAACACAGATGTAACTCTGTGAAATGAATTAACAGAACACTAAGCAGTTTCTCAGAAAGCTTCTTTCCAGATTTCATCTGAGGATATATCCTTTTTCACCATAGACCTCTATGGGCTTCCAAATATCACTTTGCCAATTCCACAAGAACTGTCTTAGCGAAAGGCTTCTTGAGGGGAAAGCTGTAACTCTGTGAGATGATTTCACAGAACGCAAAGAAGTTTCTCAGAAAGCTTCTTTCTCTTTGTTATCGGAGGATATTTCCGTTGGCCCTATAGTCTTCAAAGGGATCCGAAATATCTGTTCTCAGATTCCACAGAAATAAGGCGAGCAAAGAGATCCACGAAATACAGATGTAACTCTCAGAGATGAATTAACCGAACACTAAGCAGTTTCTCAGAAAGCATCCTTCAAGATTTCATCTGAGGATATTTCCTTTTTCACCATAGCCCTCTATGGGCTTCCCAATATCACTTTGCCAATTCCACAAGAACTGTCTTAGCGAAAGGCTTCTTGAGGGGAAAGCTGTAACTCTGTGAGATGATTTCACAGAACGCAAAGTAGTTTCTCAGAATGCTTCTTTCTCATTGTTATCGGAGGATATTTCCTTTGGCCCTATAGTCTTCAATGGGATCCGAAATATCGGTTCTCAGATTCCACAGAAATAAGGCCAGCAAAGAGATCCAAGAAATACAGATGTAACTCTGTGAGATGAATGAACAGAACACTAAGCAGTTTCTCAGAAAGCTTCTTTCCAGATTTCATCTGAGGATATTTCCTTTTTCACCATAGCCCTCTATGGGCTTCCAAATATCACTTTGCCAATTCCACAAGAACTGTCTTAGCGAAAGGCTTCTTGAGGGGAAAGCTGTAACTCTGTGAGATGATTTCACAGAATGCAAAGAAGTTTCTCAGAAAGATTCTTTCTCTTTGTTATCGGAGGATATTTCCTTTGGCCCTATAGTCTTCAAAGGGATCCGAAATATCTGTTCTCAGATTCAACAGAAATAAGGCTAGCAAAGAGATCCACGAAATACAGATGTACCTCTCTGACATGAATTAACCGAACACTAAGCAGTTTCTCAGAAAGCTTCTTTCCATATTTCATCTGAGGATATTTCCTTTTTCACCATAGCCCTCTATGGGCTTCCAAATATCACTTTGCCAATTCCTCAAGAACTGTCTTAGCGAAAGGCTTCTTGAGGGGAAAGCTGTAACTCTGTGAGATGATTTCACAGAACGCAAAGAAGTTTCTCAGAAACCTTCTTTCTCTTTGTTATCGGAGGATATTTCCTTTGGCCCTATAGTCTTCAATGGGATCCGAAATATCTGTTCTCAGATTCCACAGAAAGAAGGCTAGCAAAGAGATCCACGAAATACAGATGTAACTCTGTGAGATGAATTAACAGAACACTAAGCAGTTTCTCAGAAATCTTCTTTCCAGATTTCATCTGAAGATATTTCCTTTTTCACCATAGCCCTCTAAGGGCTTCCAAATATCACTTTGCCAATTCCACAAGAACTGTCTTAGCGAAAGGCTTCTTGAGGGGAAAGCTGTAACTCTGTGGGATGATGTCACAAAACACAAAGAAGTTTCACAGAAAGCTTCTTTCTCTTTGAAATCGGAGGATATTTCCTTTGGCCCTATAGTCTTCAATGGGATCTGAAGTACCTGTTCTCAGATTCCACAAAATAAGGCTAGCAAAGAGATCCACGAAATACAGATGTAACTCTGTGAGATGAATTAACCAAACACTAAGCAGTTTCTCAGAAAGCTTCTTTCCAGATTTCATCTGGGGATATTTCCTTTTTCACCATAGCCCTCTATGGGCTTCCAAATATCACTTTGCCAATTCCACAAGAACTGTCTTAGTGAAAGGCTTCTTGAGGGGAAAGCTGTAACTCTGTGAGATGATTTCACAGAACGCAAAGAAGTTTCTCAGAAAGCTTCTTTCTCTTTGTTATCGGAGGATATTTCCTTTGGCCCTATAGTCTTCAATGGGATCCGAAATATCTGTTCTCAGATTCCACAGAAATAAGGCTAGCAAAGAGATCCACGAAATACAGATGAAACTCTGTGAGATGAATTAACAGAACACTAAGCAGTTTCTCAAAAAGCTTCTTTCCAGATTTCATATGAGGATATTTCCTTTTTCACCATAGCCCTCTAAGGGCTTCCAAATATCACTTTGCCAATTCCACAAGAACTGTCTTAGTGAAAGGTTTTTGAGGGGAAAGCTGTAACTCTGTGAGATGATTTCACAAAACGCAAAGAAGTTTCTAAGAAAGCTTCTTTCTCTTTGTTTTTGGAGGATATTTCCTTTGGCCCTAGATTCTTCAATGGGATCCGAAATATCTGTTCTCAGATTCCACAGAAATAAGGCTACCAAAGAGATCCACGAAATACAGATGTAACTCTGTGAGATGAATTAACAGAACACTAAGGAGTTTCTCAGAAAGCTTCTTTCCAGATTTCATCTGAGGATATTTCCTTTTTCACCATAGCCCTCTAGGGGCTTCCAAATATCACTTTGCCAATTCCACAAGAACTGTCTTAGCGAAAGGCTTCTGGAGGGGAAAGCTGTAACTCTGTGAGATGATTTCACAGAACGCAAAGAAGTTTCTCAGAAAGCTTCTTTCTCTTTGTTATCGGAGGATATTTCCTTTGGCCCTATAGTCTTCAATGGGATCCGAAATATCTGTTCTCAGATTCCACAGAATTAAGGCTAGCAAAGAGATCCACGAAATACAGATGTAACTCTGTGAGATGAATTAACAGAACACTAAGCAGTTTCTCAGAAAGCTTCTTTCCAGATTTCATCTGAGGATATTTCCTTTTTCACCATAGCCCTCTATGGGCTTCCAAATATCACTTTGCCAATTCCACAAGAACTGTCTTAGCGAAAGGCTTCTTGAGGGGAAAGCTGTAACTCTGTGAGATGATTTCACAGAACGCAAAGAAGTTTCTCAGAAACCTTCTTTCTCTTTTTTATCGGAGGATATTTCCTTTGGCCCTATATTCTTCAATGGGATCCGAAATATCTGTTCTCAGATTCCACAGAAATAAGGCTAGCAAAGAGATCCACGAAACACAGATGTAACTCTGTGAGATGAATTAACAGAACACTAAGCAGTTTCTCAGAAAGCTTCTTTCCAGATTTCATCTGAGGATATTTCCTTTTTCACCATAGCCCTCTATGGGCTTCCAAATATCACTTTGCCAATTCCACAAGAACTGTCTTAGCGAAAGGCTTCTGGAGGGGAAAGCTGTAACTCTGTGAGATGATTTCACAGAACGCAAAGAAGTTTCTCAGAAAGTTTCTTTCTCTTTGTAATCGGAGGATATTTCCTTTGGCCCTATAGTCTTCAATGGGATCTGAAGTACCTGTTCTCAGATTCCACAGAAATAAGGCTAGCAAAGAGATCCACGAAATACAGATGTAACTCTGTGAGATGAATTAACAGAACACTAAGCAGTTTCTCAGAAAGCTTCTTTCCAGATTTCATCTGAGGATATTTCCTTTTTCACCATAGCCCTCTATGGGCTTCCAAATATCACTTTGCCAATTCCACAAGAACTGTCTTAGCGAAAGGCTTCTGGAGGGGAAAGCTGTAACTCTGTGAGATGATTTCACAGAACACAAAGAAGTTTCTCAGAAAGCTTCTTTCTCTTTGTTATCGGAGGATATTTCCTTTGGCCCTATAGTCTTCAATGGGATCCGAAATATCTGTTCTCAGATTCCACAGAATTAAGGTTAGCAAAGAGATCCACGAAATACAGATGTAACTCTGTGAGATGAATTAACAGAACACTAAGCAGTTTCTCAGAAAGCTTCTTTCCAGATTTCATCTGAGGATATTTCCTTTTTCACCATAGCCCTCTATGGGCTTCCAAATATCACTTTGCCAATTCCACAAGAACTGTCTTAGCGAAAGGCTTCTTGAGGGGAAAGCTGTAACTCTGTGAGATGATTTCACAGAACGCAAAGAAGTTTCTCAGAAAGCTTCTTTCTCTTTTTTATCGTAGGATATTTCCTTTGGCACTATAGTCTTCAATGGGGTCCGAAATAACTGTTCTCAGATTCCACAGAAATAAGGCTAGGAAAGAGATCCACGAAATACAGATGTAACTCTGTGGGATGAATTAACCGAACACTAAGCAGTTTCTCAGAAAGCTTCTTTTCAGATTTCATCTGAGGATATTTCCTTTTTCACCATAGCCCTCTATGGGCTTCCAAACATCACTTTGCCAATTCCACAAGAACTGTCTTAGCGAACGGCTTCTTGAGGGGAAAGCTGTAACTCTGTGAGATGATTTCACAGAACACAAAGAAGTTTCTAAGAAAGCTTCTTTCTCTTTGTAATCGGAGGATATTTCCTTTGGCCCTATAGTCTTCAAAGTGATCTGATGTACCTGTTCTCAGATTCCACAGAAATAAGGCTAGCAAAGAGATCCACGAAATACAGATGTAACTCTGTGAGGTGAATTAACAGAACACTAAGCAGTTTCTCAGAAAGCTTCTTTCCAGATTTCATCTGAGGATATTTCCTTTTTCACCACAGTCCTCTATGGGCTTCCAAATATCACTTTGCCAATTCCACAAGAACTGTCTTAGCGAAAAGCTTCTTGAGGGGAAAGCTGTAACTCTGTGAGATGATTTCAAAGAACACAAAGAAGTTTCTCAGAAAGCTTCTTTCTCTTTGTTATCGGAGGATATTTCCTTTGAGCCTATAGTCTTCAAAGGGATCCCAAATATCTGTTCTCAGATTCCACAGAAATAAGGCTAGCAAAGAGAACCACGAAACACAGATGTATCTCTGTGAAATGAATTAACAGAACACTAAGCAGTTTCTCAGAAAGCTTCTTTCCAGATTTCATCTGAGGATATATCCTTTTTCACCATAGACCTCTATGGGCTTCCAAATATCACTTTGCCAATTCCACAAGAACTGTCTTAGCGAAAGGCTTCTTGAGGGGAAAGCTGTAACTCTGTGAGATGATTTCACAGAACGCAAAGAAGGTTCTCAGAAAGCTTCTTTCTCTTTGTTATCGGAGGATATTTCCGTTGGCCCTATAGTCTTCAAAGGGATCCGAAATATCTGTTCTCAGATTCCACAGAAATAAGGCGAGCAAAGAGATCCACGAAATACAGATGTAACTCTCAGAGATGAATTAACCGAACACTAAGCAGTTTCTCAGAAAGCATCCTTCAAGATTTCAT
The DNA here is from genome assembly GCF_043159975.1 of Macaca nemestrina. Lineage (NCBI taxonomy): Eukaryota > Metazoa > Chordata > Mammalia > Primates > Cercopithecidae > Macaca > Macaca nemestrina. The sequence continues at coordinate 75,178,301 of NC_092139.1, read as the reverse complement.
CTGAGGATATTTCCTTTTTCACCATAGCCCTCTATGGGCTTCCCAATATCACTTTGCCAATTCCACAAGAACTGTCTTAGCGAAAGGCTTCTTGAGGGGAAAGCTATAACTCTGTGAGGTGATTTCACAGAACGCAAAGAAGTTTCTCAGAAAGCTTCTTTCTCTTTGTTTTCAGAGGATATTTCCTTTGGCCCTATAGTCTTCAATGGGATCCGAAATATCTGTTCTCAGATTCCACAGAAATAAGGCTAGCAAAGAGATCCACGAAATACAGATGTAACCCTGTGAGATGAATTAACAGAACACTAAGCAGTTTCTCAGAAAGCTTCTTCCAGATTTCATCTGAGGATATTTCCTTTTTCACCATAGCCCTCTATGGGCTTCCAAATATCACCTTGCCAATTCCACAAGAACTGTCTTAGCGAAAGGCTTCTTGAGGGGAAAGCTGTAACTCTGTGAGATGATTTCACAGAACACAAAGAAGTTTCTAAGAAAGCTTCTTTCTCTTTTTAATCGGAGGATATTTCATTTGGCCCTATAGTCTTCAATGGGATCTGAAATACCTGTTCTCAGATTCCACAGAAATAAGGCTAGCAAAGAGATCCACGAAATACAGATGTAACTCTGTGAGATGAATTAACAGAACACTAAGCAGTTTCTCATAAAGCTTCTTTCCAGATTTCATCTGAGAATATTTCTTTTTTCACCATAGCCCTCTATGGGCTTCCAAATATCACCTTCCAAATTACACAAGAACTGTCTTAGCGAAAGGCTTCTTGAGCGGAAAGCTGTAACTCTGTGAGATGATTTCACAGAACACAAAGAAGTTTCTAGGAAAGCTTCTTTCTCTTTTTAATGGGAGGATATTTCCTTTGGCCCTATAGTCTTCAATGGGATCTGAAATACCTGTTCTCAGATTCCACAGAAATAAGGCTAGCAAAGAGATCCACGAAATACAGATGTAACTCTGTGAGATGAATTAACCGAACACTGAGCAGTTTCTCAGAAAGCTTCTTTCCAGATTTCATCTGAGGATATTTCCTTTTTCACCATAGCCCTCTATGGGCTTCCAAATATCACTTTGCCAATTCCACAAGAACTGTCTTAGTGAAAGCCTTCTTGAGGGGAAAGATGTAACTCTGTGAGATGATTTCACAGAACGCAAAGAAGTTTCTCAGAAAGCTTCTTTCTCTTTGTTATCGGAGGATATTTCCTTTGGCCCTATAGTCTTCAAAGGGATCCGAAATATCTGATATCAGATTCAACAGAAAAAAGGCTAGCAAAGAGATCCACGAAATACAGATGTAACTCTGTGAGATGAATTAACCGAACACTAAGCAGTTTCTCAGAAAGCTTCTTTCCATATTTCATATGAGGATATTTACTTTTTCACCATAGCCCTCTATGGGCTTCCAAATATCCCTTTGCCAATTCCACAAGAACTGTCTTAGCGAAAGGCTTCTTGAGGGGAAAGCTGTAACTCTGTGAGATGATTTCACAGAACTCAAAGAAGTTTCTCAGAAAGCTTCTTTCTCTTTCTTATCGGAGGATATTTCCTTTGGCCCTATAGACTTCAATGGGATCCGAAATAACTGTTCTCAGATTCCACAGAAATAAGGCTAGCAAAGAGATCCACGAAATACAGATGTAACTCCGTGAGATGAATTAACAGACCACTAAGCAGTTTCTCAGAAAGCTTCTTTTCAGATTTCATCTGTGTATATTTCCTTTTTCACCATAGCCCTCTATGGGCTTCCAAATATCACTTTGCCAATTCCACAAGAACTGTCTTAGCGAAAGGCTTCTTGAGGGGAAAGCTGTAACTCTGTGAGATGATTTCACAGAACACAAAGAAGTTTCTAAGAAAGGTTCTTTCTCTTTGTAATCGGAGGATGTTTCCTTTGGCCCTACAGTCTTCAAAGGAATCCGAAATATCTGTTCTCAGATTCCACAGAAATAAGGCTAGCAAAGAGATCCACGAAATACAGATGTAACTCTGTGAGATGAATGAACAGAACACTAAGCAGTTTCTCAGAAAGCTTCTTTCCAGATTTCATCTGAGGATATTTCCTTTTTCACCATAGCCCTCTATGGGCTTCCAAATATCACTTTGCCAATTCCACAAGAACTGTCTTAGCGAAAGGCTTCTTGAGGGCAAGCTGTAACTCTGTGAGATGATATCACAGAACACAAAGCAGTTTCTAGGAAAGCTTCTTTCTCTTTGTAATCGGAGGATATTTACTTTGGCCCTATAGTCTTCAATGGGATCTGAAATACCTGTTCTCAGATTCCACAGAAATAAGGCTAACAAAGAGATCCACGAAATACAGATGTAACTCTGTGAGATGAATTAACGGAACACTAAGCAGTTTCTCAGAAAGCTTCTTTCCAGATTTCATCTGAGGGTATTTCCTGTTTCACCATAGCGCTCTATGGGCATCCAAATATCACTTTGCCAATTCCACAAGAACTGTCTTAGCGAAAGGCTTCTGGAGGGGAAAGCTGTAACTCTGTGAGATGATTTCACAGAACGCAAAGAAGTTTCTCAGAAACCTTCTTTCTCTTTGTTATCGGAGTATATTTCCTTTGGCCCTATAGTCTTCAAAGGGATCCGAAATATCTGTTCTCAGATTCCACAGAAATAAGGCTAGCAAAGAGATCCACGAAATACAGATGTGACTCTCAGAGATGAATTAACCGAACACTAAGCAGTTTCTCAGAAAGCAACCTTCAAGATTTCATCTGAGGATATTTCCTTTTTCACCATAGCCCTCTATGGGCTTCCAAATATCACTTTGCCAATTCCACAAGAACTCTCTTAGCGAAAGGCTTCTTGAGGGGAAAGCTGTAACTCTGTGAGATGATTTCACAGAACGCAAAGAAGTTTCTCAGAAAGCTTCTTTCTCTTTGTTATGGGAGGATATTTCCTTTGGCGCTATAGTCTTCAATGGGATCCGAAATATCTGTTCTCATATTCCACAGAAATAAGGCTAGCAAAGAGATCCACGAAATACAGATGTAACTTGGTTAGATGAATTAAGACAACACTAAGCAGTTTCTCAGAAAGCTTCTTTCCAGATTTCATCTGAGGATATTTCCTTTTTCACCATAGCCCTCTATGGGCCTCCAAATATCTCTTTGCCAATTCCACAAGAACTGTCTTAACGAAAGGCTTCTTGAGGGGAAAGCTGTAACTCTGTGAGATGATTTCACAAAATGCAAAGAAGTATCTCAGAAAGCTTCTTTCTCTTTGTTATCGGAGGATATTTCCTTTGGCCCTATAGTCTTCAAAGGGATCCGAAATATCTGTTCTCAAATTCCACAGAAATAAGGCCAGCAAAGAGATCCACGAAATACAGATGTAACTCTGTGAGATGAATTAACAGAACACTAAGCAGTTTCTCAGAAAGCTTCTTTCCAGATTTCATCTGAGGATATTTCCTTTTTCACCATAGCCCTCTACGGGCTTCCAAATATCACTTTGCCAATTCCACAAGAACTGTCTTAGCGAAAGGCTTCTTGAGGGGAAAGCTGTAACTCTGTGAGATGATTTCACAGAATGCAAAGAAGTTTCTCAGAAATCTTCTTACTCTTTGTTATCGGAGGATATTTCCTTTGGCCCTATAGTCTTCAACAGGATCCGAAATAACTGTTCTCAGATTCCACAGAAATAAGGCTAGCAAAGAGATCCACGAAATACAGATGTAACTCTGTGGGATGAATTAACAGAACACTAAGCAGTTTCTCAGAAAGCTTCTTTTCAGATTTCATCTGAGGATATTTTCTTTTTCACCATAGCCCTCTATGGGCTTTCAAATATCACTTTGCCAATTCCACAAGAACTGTCTTAGCGAAAGGCTTCTTGAGGGGAAAGCTGTAACTCTGTGAGATGATTTCACAGAACACAAAGAAGTTTCTAGGAAAGCTTCTTTCTCTTTGTAATCGGAGGATATTTCCTTTGGCCCTATAGTCTTCAATGGGATCTGAAGTACCTGTTCTCAGATTCCACAGAAATAAGGCTAGCAAAGAGATCCACGAAATACAGATGTAACTCTGTGAGATGAATTACCAGAACACTAAGCAGTTTCTCAGAAAGCTTCTTTCCAGATTTCATCTGAGGATATTTCCTTTTTCACCATAGCCCTCTATGGGCTTCCAAATATCACTTTGCCAATTCCACAAGAACTGTGTTAGCGAAAGGCTTCTTGAGGGGAAAGCTGTAACTCTGTGAGATGATTTCATAGAACGTAAAGAAGTTTCTCAGAAAGCTTCTTTCTCTTTGTTATCGGAGGATATTTCCTTTGGCCCTATAGTCTTCAAAGGGATCCGAAATATCTGTTCTCAGATTCACCAGAAATAAGGCTAGCAAAGAGATCCACGAAATACAGATGTAACTCTCTGACATGAATTAACCTAACACTAAGCAGTTTCTCAGAAAGCTTCTTTCCAGATTTCATCTGAGGATATTTCCTTTTTCACCATAGCCCTCTATGGGCTTCTAAATATCACTTTGCCAATTCCACAATAACTGTCTTAGCGAAAGGCTTCTTGAGGGGAAAGCTGTAACTCTGTGAGATGATTTCACAGAACGCAAAGAAGTTTCTCAGAAAGCTTCTTTCCCTTTGTAATCGGAGGATATTTCCTTTGGCCCTATAGTCTTCAATGGGATCTGAAATACCTGTTCTCAGATTCCACAGAAATAAGGCCAGCAAAGAGATCCACGAAATACAGATGTAACTCTGTGAGATGAATTAACGGAACACTAAGCAATTTCTCAGAAAGCTTCTTTCCAGATTTCATCTGAGGATATTTCCTTTTTCACCATAGCCCTCTATGGGCTTCCAAATATCACTTTGACAATTCCACAAGAACTGTCTTAGCGAAAGGCTTCTTGACGGGAAAGCTGTAACTCTGTGAGATGATTTCAAAGAACACAAAGAAGTTTCTCAGAAAACTTCTTTCTCTTTGTTATCGGAGGATATTTCCTTTGGCCCTATAGTCTTCAATGGGATCCGAAATATCTGTTCTCAGATTCCACAGAAATAAGGCTAGCAAAGAGATCCACGAAATACAGGTGTAACTCTGTGAGATGAATGAACAGAACACTAAGCAGTTTCTCAGAAAGCTTCTTTCCAGTTTTCATCTGAGGATATTTCCTATTTCACCATAGCCCTCTATGGGCTTCCAAATATCACTTTGCCAATTCCACAAGAACTGTCTTAGCGAAAGGCTTCTTGAGGGGAAAGCTGTAACTCTGTGAGATGATTTCACAGAACACAAAGAAGTTTTTCAGAAAGCTTCTTTCTCTATGTTATCGGAGGATATTTCCTTTGGCCCTATAGTCTTCAATGGGATCCGAAATATCTGTTCTCAGATTCCACAGAAATAAGGCCAGCAAAGAGATCCACGAAATACAGATGTAACTCTCTGAGATGAATTAACAGAACACTAAGCAGTTTCTCAGAAAGCTTCTTTCCATATTTCATCTGAGGATATTTCCTTTTTCACCATAGCCCTCTATGGGCTTCCAAATATCACTTTGCCAATTCCACAAGAACTGTCTTAGCGAAAGGATTCTTCAGGGGAAAGCTGTAACTCTGTGAGATGATTTCACGGAACAAAAAGAAGTTTCTCAGAAAGCTTCTTTCTCTTGGTTATCGGAGGATATTTCCTTTGGCCCTATAGTCTTCAATGGGATCCGAAATATCTGTTCTCAGATTCCACAGAAATAAGGCTAGCAAAGAGATTCACGAAATACAGATGTAACTCTCTGACATGAATTAACAGAACACTAAGCAGTTTCTCAGAAAGCTTCTTTCCAGATTTTATCTGAGGATATTTCCTTTTTCACCATAGCCCTCTATGGGCTTCCAAATATCACTTTGCCAATTCCAAAAGAACTGTCTTAGCGAAAGGCTTCTTGAGGGGAAAGCTGTAACTCTGTGAGATGATTTCACAGAATGCAAAGAAGTTTCTCAGAAAGCTTCTTACTCTTTGTTATCGGAGGATATTTCCTTTGGCCCTATAGTCTTCAATGGGATCCGAAATAACTGTTCTCAGATTCCACAGAAATAAGGCTAGCAAAGAGATCCACGAAATACAGATGTAACTCTGTGGGATGAATTAACAGAACACTAAGCAGTTTCTCAGAAAGCTTCTTTTCAGATTTCATCTGAGGATATTTTCTTTTTCACCATAGCCCTCTATGGGCTTCCAAATATCACTTTGCCAATTCCACAAGAACTGTCTTAGCGAAAGGCTTCTTGAGGGGAAAGCTGTAACTCTGTGAGATGATTTCACAGAACACAAAGAAGTTTCTAAGAAAGCTTCTTTCTCTTTGTAATCGGAGGATATTTCCTTTGGCCCTATAGTCTTCAATGGGATCTGAAGTACCTGTTCTCAGATTCCACAGAAATAAGGCTAGCAAAGAGATCCACGAAATACAGATGTAACTCTGTGAGATGTATTTACAGAACACTAAGCAGTTTCTCAGAAAGCTTCTTTCCAGATTTCATCTGAGGATATTTCCTTTTTCACCATAGCCCTCTAGGGGCTTCCAAATATCACTTTGCCAATTCCACAAGAACTGTGTTAGCGAAAGGCTACTTGAGGGGAAAGCTGTAACTCTGTGAGATGATTTCACAGAACGTAAAGAAGTTTCTCAGAAAGCTTCTTTCTCTTTGTTTTCGGAGGATATTTCCTTTGGCCCTATATTCTTCAATGGGATCCGAAATATCTGTTCTCAGATTCCACAGAAATAAGGCTAGCAAAGAGATCCACGAAATACAGATGTAACTCTGTGAGATGAATTAACAGAACACTAAGCAGTTTCTCAGAAAGCTTCTTTCCAGATTTCATCTGAGGATATTTACTTTTTCACCATAGCCCTCTATGGGCTTCCAAATATCACTTTGCCAATTCCACAAGAACTGTCTTAGCGAAAGGCTTCTGGAGGGGAAAGCTGTAACTCTGTGAGATGATTTCACAGAACGCAAAGAAGTTTCTCAGAAAGCTTCTTTCTCTTTGTTATTGGAGGATATTTCCTTTGGCCCTATAGTCTTCAATGGGATCCGAAATATCTGTTCTAAGATTCCACAGAATTAAGGCTAGCAAAGAGATCCACGAAATACAGATGTAACTCTGTGAGATGAATTAACAGAACACTAAGCAGTTTCTTAGAAAGCTTCTTTCCAGATTTCATCTGAGGATATTTCCTTTTTCACCATAGCCCTCTATGGCTTCCAAATATCACTTTGCCAATTCCACAAGAACTGTCTTAGCGAAAGGCTTCTTGAGGGGAAAGCTGTAACTCTGTGAGATGATTTCACAGAACGCAAAGTAGTTTCTCAGAAAGCTTCGTTCTCTTTTTTATCATAGGATATTTCCTTTGGCTCTATAGTCTTCAATGGGATCCGAAATAACTGTTCTCAGATTCCACAGAAATAAGGCTAGCAAAGAGATCCACGAAATACAGATGTAACTCTGTGGGATGAATTAACCGAACACTAAGCAGTTTCTCAGAAAGCTTCTTTTCAGATTTCATCTGAGGATATTTCCTTTTTCACCATAGCCCTCTAGGGGCATCCATATATCACTTTGCCAATTCCACAAGAACTGTCTTAGCGAACGGCTTCTTGAGGGGAAAGCTGTAACTCTGTGAGATGATTTCACAGAACACAAAGAAGTTTCTAAGAAAGCTTCTTTCTCTTTGTAATCGGAGGATATTTCCTTTGGCCCTATAGTCTTCAAAGGGATCTGAAGTACCTGTTCTCAGATTCCACAGAAATAAGGCTAGCAAAGTGATCCACGAAATACAGATGTAACTATGTGAGGTGAATTAACAGAACACTAAGCAGTTTCTCAGAAAGCTTCTTTCCAGATTTCATCTGAGGATATTTCCTTTTTCACCATAGTCCTCTATGGGCTTCCAAATATCACTTTGCCAATTCCACAAGAACTGTCTTAGCGAAAAGCTTCTTGAGGGGAAAGCTGTAACTCTGTGAGATGATTTCAAAGAACACAAAGAAGTTTCTCAGAAATCTTCTTTCTCTTTGTTATCGGAGGATATTTCCTTTGACCCTATAGTCTTCAAAGGGATCCGAAATATCTGTTCTCAGATTCCACAGAAATAAGGCTAGCAAAGAGAACCACGAAATACAGATGTAACTCTGTGTAATGAATTAACAGAACACTAAGCAGTTTCTCAGAAAGCTTCTTTCCAGATTTCATCTGAGGATATATCCTTTTTCACCATAGCCCTCTATGGGCTTCCAAATATCACTTTGCCAATTCCACAAGAACTGTCTTAGCGAAAGGCTTCTTGAGGGGAAAGCTGTAACTCTGTGAGATGATTTCACAGAACGCAAAGAAGTTTCTCAGAAAGCTTCTTTCTCTTTGTTATCGGAGTATATTTCCTTTGGCCCTATAGTCTTCAAAGGGATCCGAAATATCTGTTCTCAGATTCCACAGAAATAAGGCGAGCAAAGAGATCCACGAAATACAGATGTAAATCTCAGAGATGAATTAAACGAACAATAAGCATTTTCTCAGAAAGCATCCTTCAAGATTTCATCTGAGGATATTTCCTTTTTCACCATAGCCCTCTATGGGCTTCCAAATATCACTTTGCCAATTCCACAAGAACTGTCTTAGCGAAAGGCTTCTTGAGGGGAAAGCTGTAACTCTGTGAGATGATTTCACAGAACGCAAAGAAGTTTCTCAGAAAGCTTCTTTCTATTTGTTATCGGAGGATATTTCCTTTGGCCCTATAGTCTTCAATGGGATCTGAAATACCTGTTCTCAGATTCCACAGAAATAAGGCTAGCAAAGAGATCCACGAAATACAGATGTAACTCTGTGAGATGAATTAACAGAATACTAAGCAGTTTCTCAGAAAGCTTCTTTCCAGATTTCATCTGAGGGTATTTCCTATTTCACCATAGCGCTCTACGGGCATCCAAATATCACTTTGCCAATTCCACAAGAACTGTCTTAGCGAAAGGCTTCTTCAGGGGAAAGCTGTAACTCTGTGAGATGATTTCACAGAACGCAAAGAAGTTTCTCAGAAAGCTTCTTTCTCTTTGTTATCGGAGAATATTTCCTTTGGCCCTACAGACTTCAAAGGGATCCGAAATATCTGTTCTCAGATTCCACAGAAATAAGGCTAGCAAAGAGATCCACGAAATACAGATGTAACTCTGTGAGATGAATTAACCGAACACTTAGCAGTTTCTCACAAAGCTTCTTTCCAGATTTCATCTGAGGATATTTCCTTTTTCACCATAGCCCTCTATGGGCTTCCAAATATCACTTTGCCAATTCCACAAGAACTGTCTTAGCGAAAGGCTTCTTGAGGGGAAAGCTGTAACTCTGTGAGATGATTTCACAGAACACAAAGAAGTTTCTAAGAAAGCTTCTTTCTCTTTTTAATCGGAGGATATTTCATTTGGCCCTATAGTCTTCAATGGGATCTGAAATACCTGTTCTCAGATTCCACAGAAATAAGGCTAGCAAAGAGATCCACGAAATACAGATGTAACTCTGTGAGATGAATTAACAGAACACTAAGCAGTTTCTCATAAAGCTTCTTTCCAGATTTCATCTGAGAATATTTCTTTTTTCACCATAGCCCTCTATGGGCTTCCAAATATCACCTTCCCAATTCCACAAGAACTGTCTTAGCGAAAGGCTTCTTGAGGGGAAAGCTGTAACTCTGTGAGATGATTTCACAGAATACAAAGAAGTTTCTAAGAAAGCTTCTTTCTCTTTTTAATCGGAGGATATTTCCTTTGGCCCTATAGTCTTCAATGGCATCTGAAATACCTCTTCTCAGATTCCACAGAAATAAGGCTAGCAAAGAGATCCACGAAATACAGTTGTAACTCTGTGAGATGAATTAACCGAACACTGAGCAGTTTCTCAGAAAGCTTCTTTCCAGATTTCATCTGAGGATATTTCCTTTTTCACCATAGCCCTCTATGGGTTTCCAAATATCACTTTGCCAATTCCACAAGAACTGTCTTAGTGAAAGCCTTCTTGAGGGGAAAGATGTAACTCTGTGAGATGATTTCACAGAATGCAAAGAAGTTTCTCAGAAAGCTTCTTTCTCTTTGTTATCGGAGGATATTTCCTTTGGCCCTATAGTCTTCAAAGGGATCCGAAATATCTGATATCAGATTCAACAGAAAAAAGGCTAGCAAAGAGATCCACGAAATACAGATGTAACTCTCTCACATGAATTAACCGAACACTAAGCAGTTTCTCAGAAAGCTTCTTTCCAGATTTCATCTGAGGATATTTCCTTTTTCACCATAGCCCTCTATGGGCTTCCAAATATCCCTTTGCCAATTCCACAAGAACTGTCTTAGCGAAAGGCTTCTTGAGGGGAAAGCTGTAACTCTGTGAGATGATTTCACAGAACTCAAAGAAGTTTCTCAGAAAGCTTCTTTCTCTTTGTTATCGGAGGATATTTCCTTTGGCCCTATAGTCTTCAATGGGATCCGAAATAACTGTTCTCAGATTCCACAGAAATAAGGCTAGCAAAGAGATCCACGAAATACAGATGTAAATCTGTGGGATGAATGAACAGAACGCTAAGCAGTTTCTCAGAAAGCTTGTTTTCAGATTTCATCTGTGTATATTTCCTTTTTCACCATAGCCCTCTATGGGCTTCCAAATATCACTTTGCCAATTCCACAAGAACTGTCTTAGCGAAAGGCTTCTTGAGGGGAAAGCTGTAACTCTGTGAGATGATTTCACAGAACACAAAGAAGTTTCTAAGAAAGGTTCTTTCTCTTTGTAATCGGAGGATATTTCCTTTGGCCCTATAGTCTTCAAAGGGATCCGAAATATCTGTTCTCAGATTCCACAGAAATAAGGCTAGCAAAGAGATCCACGAAATACAGATGTAACTCTGTGAGATGAATTAACCGAACACTTAGCAGTTTCTCAGAAAGCTTCTTTCCAGATTTCATCTGAGGGTATTTCCTTTTTCACCATAGCCCTCTATGGGCTTCCAAATATCACTTTGCCAATTCCACAAGAATTGTCTTAGCGAAAGCCTTTTTGAGGGGATAGCTGTAACTCTGTGAGATGATTTCACAGAACGCAAAAAAGTTTCTCAGAAAGCTTCTTTCTCTTTGTTATCGGAGGATATTTCCTTTGGACCTATAGTCTTCAATGGGATCCGAAATATCTGTTCTCAGATTCCACAGAAATAAGGCGAGCAAAGAGATCGACGAAATACAGATGTAACTCTGTGAGATGAATGAACAGAACACTAAGCAGTTTCTCAGAAAGCTTCTTTCCAGATTTCATCTGAGGATATTTCCTTTTTCACCATAGCCCTCTAAGGGCTTCCAAATATCACTTTGCCAATTCCACAAGAACTGTCTTAGCGAAAGGCTTCTTGAGGGGCAAGCTGTAACTCTGTGAGATGATATCACAGAACACAAAGCAGTTTCTAGGAAAGCTTCTTTATCTTTGTAATCGGAGGATATTTCCTTTGGCCCTATAGTCTTCAATGGGATCTGAAATACCTGTTCTCAGATTCCACAGAAATAAGGCTAACAAAGAGATCCACGAAATACAGATGTAACTCTGTGAGATGAATTAACAGAACACTAAGCAGTTTCTCAGAAAGCTTCTTTCCAGATTTCATCTGAGGGTATTTCCTATTTCACCATAGCGCTCTATGGGCATCCAAATATCACTTTGCCAATTCCACAAGAACTGTCTTAGCGAAAGGCTTCTTGAGGGGAAAGATGTAACTCTGTGAGATGATTTCACAGAACGCAAAGAAGTTTCTCAGAAAGCTTCTTTCTCTTTGTTATCGGAGGATATTTCCTTTGGCCCTATAGTCTTCAAAGGTATCCGAAATATCTGTTCTCAGATTCCACAGAAATAAGGCGAGCAAAGAGATCCACGAAATACAGATGTGACTCTCAGAGATGAATTAACCGAACACTAAGCAGTTTCTCAGAAAGCAACCTTCAAGATTTCATCTGAGGATATTTCCTTTTTCACCATAGCCCTCTATGGGCTTCCAAATATCACTTTGCCTATTCCACAAGAACTGTCTTAGCGAAAGGCTTCTTGAGGGGAAAGCTGTAACTCTGTGAGATGATTTCACAGAACGCAAAGAAGTTTCTCAGAAAGCTTCTTTCTATTTGTTATCGGAGGATATTTCCTTTGGCCCTATAGTCTTCAATGGGATCCGAAATATGTCTTCTCAGATTCCACAGAAATAAAGCTAGCAAAGAGATCCACGAAATACAGATGTAACTCTGTGAGATGAATGAACAGAACACGAAGCAGTTTCTCAGAAAGCTTCTTTCCAGATTTCATCTGAGGATATTTCCTTTTTCACCATAGCCCTCTATGGGCTTCCAAATATCACTTTGCCAATTCCACAAGAACTGTCTTAGCGAAAGGCTTCTTGAGGGGAAAGCTGTAACTCTGTGAGATGATTTCAGAGAATGCAAAGAAGTTTCTCAGAAAGCTTTTTTCTCTTTGTTATCGGAGGATATTTCCTTTGGCCCTATAGTCTTCAATGGGATCCGAAATAACTGTTCTCAGATTCCACAGAAATAAGGCTAGCAAAGAGATGCACGAAATACAGATGTAACTCTGTGGGATGAATGAACAGAACACTAAGCAGTTTCTCAGAAAGCTTCTTTTCAGATTTCATCTGAGGATATTTCCTTTTTCACCATAGCCCTCTATGGGCTTCCAAATATCACTTTGCCAATTCCACAAGAAGTGTCTTAGCGAAAGGCTTCTTGAGGGGAAAGCTGTAACTCTGTGAGATGATTTCACAGAACACAAAGAAGTTTCTCAGAAAGCTTCTTTCTCTTTGTAATCGGAGGATATTTCCTTTGGCCCTATAGTCTTCAATGGGATCTGAAGTACCTGTTCTCAGATTCCACAGAAATAAGGCTAGCAAAGAGATCCACGAAATACAGATGTAACTCTGTGAGATGAATTAACAGAACACTAAGCAGTTTCTCAGAAAGCTTCTTTCCAGATTTCATCTGAGGATATTTCCTTTTTCAACATAGCCCTCTATGGGCTTCCAAATATCACTTTGCCAATTCCACAAGAACTGTCTTAGCGAAAGGCTTCTTGAGGGGAAAGCTGTAACTCTGTGAGATGATTTCACAGAACGCAAAGAAGTTTCTCAGAAAGCTTCTTTCTCTTTGTTATGGGAGGATTTTTCCTTTGGCCCTATAGTCTTCAAAGGGATCCGAAATATCTGTTCTCAGATTCCACAGAAATAAGGCGAGCAAAGAGATCCACGAAATACAGATGTAACTCTCTGAGATGAATTAACCGAACACTAAGCAGTTTCTCAGAAAGCATCCTTCAAGATTTCATCTGAGGATATTTCCTTTTTCACCATAGCCCTCTATGGGCTTCCAAATATCACTTTGCCAATTCCACAAGAACTCTCGTAGCGAAAGGCTTCTTTAGGGTAAAGCTGTAACTCTGTGAGATGATTTCACAGAACGAAAAGAAGTTTCTCAGAAAGCTTCTTTCTCTTTTTTATCGGAGGATATTTCCTTTGGCCCTATAGTCTTCAATGGGATCCGAAATATCTGTTCTCAGATTCCACAGAAATAAAGCTAGCAAAGAGATCCACGAAATACAGATGTAACTCTGTGAGATGAATTAACAGAACACTAAGCAGTTTCTCAGAAAGCTTCTTTCCATATTTCATATGAGGATATTTCCTTTTTCACCATAGCCCTCTATGGGCTTCCAAATATCACTTTGCCAATTCCACAAGAACTCTCTTAGCGAAAGGCATCTTGAGGGGAAAGCTGTAACTCTGTGAGATGATTTCACAGAACGCAAAGAAGTTTCTCAGAAAGCGTCTTTCTCTTTGTTTTCGGAGGATATTTCCTTTGGACCTATAGTCTTCAATGGGATCCGAAATATCTGTTCTCAGATTCCATAGAAATAAGGCTAGCAAAGAGATCCACGAAATACAGATGTAACTCTGTGAGATGAATGAACAGAACACTAAGCAGTTTCTCAGAAAGCTTCTTTCCAGATTTCATCTGAGGATATTTCCTTTTTCACCATAGCCCTCTATGGGCTTCCAAATATCACTTTGCCAATTCCACAAGAACTGTCTTAGCGAAAGGCTTCTTGAGGGGAAAGCTATAACTCTGTGAGGTGATTTCACAGAACGCAAAGAAGTTTCTCAGAAAGCTTCTTTCTCTTTGTTATCAGAGGATATTTCCTTTAGCCCTATAGTCTTCAAAGGGATCCGAAATATCTGTTCTCAGATTCCACAGAAATAAGGCTAGCAAAGAGATCCACGAAATACAGATGTAACTCTGTGAGATGAATTAACAGAACACTAAGCAGTTTCTCAGAAAGCTTCTTTCCAGATTTCATCTGAGGATATTTCCTTTTTCACCATAGCCCTCTATGGGCTTCCAAATATCACCTTGCCAATTCCACAAGAACTGTCTTAGCGAAAGGCTTCTTGAGGGGAAAGCTGTAACTCTGTGAGATGATTTCACAGAACACAAAGAAGTTTCTCAGAAAGCTTCTTTCTCTTTTTAATCGGAGGATATTTCCTTTGGCCCTATAGTCTTCAATGGGATCTGAAATACCTGTTCTCAGATTCCACAGAAATAAGGCTAGCAAAGAGATCCACGAAATACAGATGTAACTCTGTGAGATGAATTAACCGAACACTAAGCAGTTTCTCAGAAAGCTTCTTTCCAGATTTCATCTGAGGATATTTCCTTTTTCACCATAGCCCTCTATTGGCTTCCAAATATCACTTTGCCAATTCCACAAGAACTGTCTTAGTGAAAGGCTTCTTGAGGGGAAAGATGTAACTCTGTGAGATGATTTCACAGAACGCAAAGAAGTTTCTCAGAAAGCTTCTTTCTCTTTGTTATCGGAGGATATTTCCTTTGGCCCTATAGTCTTCAAAGGGATCCGAAATATCTGATATCAGATTCAACAGAAAAAATGCTAGCAAAGAGATCCACGAAATACAGATGTAACTCTCTGACATGAATTAACCGAACACTAAGCAGTTTCTCAGAAAGCTTCTTTCTATATTTCATATGAGGATATTTCCTTTTTCACCATAGCCCTCTATGGGCTTCCAAATATCCCTTTGCCAATTCCACAAGAACTGTCTTAGCGAAAGGCTTCTTGAGGGGAAAGCTGTAACTCTGTGAGATGATTTCACAGAACTCAAAGAAGTTTCTCAGAAAGCTTCTTTCTCTTTCTTATCGGAGGATATTTCCTTTGGCGCTATAGTCTTCAATGGGATCCGAAATAACTGTTCTGAGATTCCTCAGAAATAAGGCTAGCAAAGAGATCCACGAAATACAGATGTAACTCTGTGGGATGAATGAACAGAACGCCAAGCAGTTTCTCAGAAAGCTTCTTTTCAGATTTCATCTGTGTATATTTCCTTTTTCACCATAGCCCTCTATGGGCTTCCAAATATCACTTTGCCAATTCCACAAGAACTGTCTTAGCGAAAGGCTTCTTGAGGGGAAAGCTGTAACTCTGTGAAATGATTTCACAGAAGACAAAGAAGTTTCTAAGAAAGCTTCTTTCTCTTTGTAATCAGAGGATATTTCCTTTGGCCCTATAGTCTTCAATGGGATCTGAAGTACCTGTTCTCAGATTCCACAGAAATAAGGCTAGCAAAGAGATCCACGAAATACAGATGTAACTCTGTGAGATGAATTAACAGAACACTAAGCAGTTTCTCAGAAAGCTTCTTTCCTGATTTCATCTGAGGATATTTCCTTTTTCACCATAGCCCTCTAAGGGCTTCCAAATATCACTTTTCCAATTCCACAAGAACTGTCTTAGCGAAAGGCTTCTTGAGGGGAAAGCTGTAACACTGTGAGATGATTTCAAAGAACACAAAGAAGTTTCTCAGAAAGCTTCTTTCTCTTTGTTATCGGAGGATATTTCCTTTGACCCTATAGACTTCAAAGGGATCCGAAATATCTGTTCTCAGATTCCACAGAAATAAGGCTAGCAAAGAGAACCACGAAATACAGATGTAACTCTGTGAGATGAATTAACAGAACACTAAGCAGTTTCTCAGAAAGCTTCTTTCCAGATTTCATCTGAGGATATATCCTTTTTCAACATAGCCCTCTATGGGCTTCCAAATATCACTTTGCCAATTCCACAAGAACTGTCTTAGTGAAAGGCTTCTTGAGGGGAAAGCTGTAACTCTGTGAGATGATTTCACAGAACGCAAAGAAGTTTCTCAGAAAGCTTCTTTCTCTTTGTTATCGGAGGATATTTCCTTTGGCCCTATAGTCTTCAAAGGGATCCGAAATATCTGTTCTCAGATTCCACAGAAATAAGGCGAGCAAAGAGATCCACGAAATACAGATGTAACTCTCTGAGATGAATTAACCGAACACTAAGCAGTTTCTCAGAAAGCTTCCTTCCAGATTTCATCTGAGGATATTTTCTTTTTCACCATAGCCCTCTATGGGCTTCCAAATATCACTTTGCCAATTCCACAAGAACTGTCTTAGCGAAAGGCTTCTTGAGGGGAAAGCTGTAACTCTGTGAGATGATTTCACAGAACGCAAAGAAGTTTCTCAGAAAGCTTCTTTCTCTTTGTTATCGGAGGATATTTCCTTTGGCCCTATAGTCTTCAATGGGATCAGAAATATCTGTTCTCAGATTCCACAGAAATAAGGCTAGCAAAGAGATCCACGAAATACAGATGTAACTCTCTGAGATGAATTAACTGAACACTAAGCAGTTTCTCAGAAAGCTTCTTTCCAGATTTCATCTGAGGATATTTCCTTTTTCACTATAGCCCTCTATGGGCTTCCAAATATCACTTTGCCAATTCCACAAGAACTGTCTTAGCGAAAGGCTTCTTCACGGGAAAGCTGTAACTCTGTGAGATGATTTCAGAGAATGCAAAGAAGTTTCTCAGAAAGCTTCTTTCTCTTTGTTATCGGAGGATATTTCCTGTGGCCCTATAGACTTCAATGGGATCCGAAATAACTGTTCTCAGATTCCACAGAAATAAGGCTAGCAAAGAGATCCACGAAACACAGATGTAACTCTGTGGGATGAATGAACAGAACACTAAGCAGTTTCTCAGAAAGCTTCTTTTCAGATTTCATCTGAGGATATTTCCTTTTTCACCATAGCCCTCTATGGGCTTCCAAATATCACTTTGCCAATTCCACAAGAACTGTCTTAACGAAAGGCTTCTTGAGGGGAAAGCTGTAACTCTGTGAGATGATTTCACAGAACACATGAAGTTTCTCAGAAAGCTTCTTTCTCTTTGTAATCGGAGGATATTTCCTTTGGCCCTATAGTCTTCAATGGGATCTGAAGTACCTGTTCTCAGATTCCACAGAAATAAGGCTAGCAAAGAGATCCACGAAATACAGATGTAACTCTGTGAGATGAATTAACAGAACACCAAGCAGTTTCTCAGAAAGCTTCTTTCCAGATTTCATCTGCGGATATTTCCTTTTTCACCATAGCCCTCTATGGGCTTCCAAATATCACTTTGCCAATTCCACAAGAACTGTCTTAGCGAAAGGCTTCTGGAGGGGAAAGCTGTAACTCTGTGAGATGATTTCACAGAACGCAAAGAAGTTTCTCAGAAAGCTTCTTTCTCTTTTTTATCGGAGGATATTTCCTTTGGCCCTATAGTCTTCAATGGGATACGAAATATCTGTTCTCAGATTCCACAGAAATAAGGCTAGCAAAGAGATCCACGAAATACAGATGTAACTCTCTGAGATGAATTAACTGAACACTAAGCAGTTTCTCAGAAAGCTTCTTTCCAGATTTCATCTGAGGATATTTCCTTTTTCACTATAGCCCTCTATGGGCTTCCAAATATCACTTTGCCAATTCCACAAGAACTGTCTTAGCGAAAGGCTTCTTCACGGGAAAGCTGTAACTCTGTGAGATGATTTCAGAGAATGCAAAGAAGTTTCTCAGAAAGCTTCTTTCTCTTTGTTATCGGAGGATATTTCCTTTGGCCCTATAGTCTTCAATGGGATCTGAAGTACCTGTTCTCAGATTCCACAGAAATAAGGCTAGCAAAGAGATCCACGAAATACAGATGTAACTCTGTGAGATGAATCAACAGAACACTAAGCAGTTTCTCAGAAAGCTTCTTTCCTGATTTCATCTGAGGATATTTCCTTTTTCATCATAGCCCTCTATGGGCTTCCAAATATCACTTTGCCAATTCCACAAGAACTGTCTTAGCGAAAGGCTTCTTGAGGGGAAAGCTGTAACTCTGTGAGATGATTTCACGGAGCACAAAGAAGATTCTCAGAAAGCTTCTTTCTCTTTGTTATCGGAGGATATTTCCTTTGGCCCTATAGTCTTCAAAGGGATCCGAAATATCTGATATCAGATTCAACAGAAAAAAGGCTAGCAAAGAGATCCACGAAATACAGATGTAACTCTCTGACATGAATTAACCGAACACTAAGCAGTTTCTCAGAAAGCTTCTTTCTATATTTCATATGAGGATATTTCCTTTTTCACCATAGCCCTCTATGGGCTTCCAAATATCCCTTTGCCAATTCCACAAGAACTGTCTTAGCGAAAGGCTTCTTGAGGGGAAAGCTGTAACTCTGTGAGATGATTTCACAGAACTCAAAGAAGTTTCTCAGAAAGCTTCTTTCTCTTTCTTATCGGAGGATATTTCCTTTGGCGCTATAGTCTTCAATGGGATCCGAAATAACTGTTCTGAGATTCCACAGAAATAAGGCTAGCAAAGAGATCCACGAAATACAGATGTAACTCTGTGGGATGAATGAACAGAACGCCAAGCAGTTTCTCAGAAAGCTTCTTTTCAGATTTCATCTGTGTATATTTCCTTTTTCACCATAGCCCTCTATGGGCTTCCAAATATCACTTTGCCAATTCCACAAGAACTGTCTTAGCGAAAGGCTTCTTGAGGGGAAAGCTGTAACTCTGTGAAATGATTTCACAGAAGACAAAGAAGTTTCTAAGAAAGCTTCTTTCTCTTTGTAATCAGAGGATATTTCCTTTGGCCCTATAGTCTTCAATGGGATCTGAAGTACCTGTTCTCAGATTCCACAGAAATAAGGCTAGCAAAGAGATACACGAAATACAGATGTAACTCTGTGAGATGAATTAACAGAACACTAAGCAGTTTCTCAGAAAGCTTCTTTCCTGATTTCATCTGAGGATATTTCCTTTTTCACCATAGCCCTCTAAGGGCTTCCAAATATCACTTTTCCAATTCCACAAGAACTGTCTTAGCGAAAGGCTTCTTGAGGGGAAAGCTGTAACACTGTGAGATGATTTCAAAGAACACAAAGAAGTTTCTCAGAAAGCTTCTTTCTCTTTGTTATCGGAGGATATTTCCTTTGACCCTATAGACTTCAAAGGGATCCGAAATATCTGTTCTCAGATTCCACAGAAATAAGGCTAGCAAAGAGATCCACGAAATACAGATGTAACTCTGTGAGATGAATTAACAGAACACTAAGCAGTTTCTCAGAAAGCTTCTTTCCAGATTTCATCTGAGGATATATCCTTTTTCACCATAGCCCTCTATGGGCTTCCAAATATCACTTTGCCAATTCCACAAGAACTGTCTTAGTGAAAGGCTTCTTGAGGGGAAAGCTGTAACTCTGTGAGATGATTTCACAGAACGCAAAGAAGTTTCTCAGAAAGCTTCTTTCTCTTTGTTATCGGAGGATATTTCCTTTGGCCCTATAGTCTTCAAAGGGATCCGAAATATCTGTTCTCAGATTCCACAGAAATAAGGCGAGCAAAGAGATCCACGAAATACAGATGTAACTCTCTGAGATGAATTAACCGAACACTAAGCAGTTTCTCAGAAAGCTTCCTTCCAGATTTCATCTGAGGATATTTCCTTTTTCACCATAGCCCTCTATGGGCTTCCAAATATCACTTTGCCAATTCCACAAGAACTGTCTTAGCGAAAGGCTTCTTGAGGGGAAAGCTGTAACTCTGTGAGATGATTTCACAGAACGCAAAGAAGTTTCTCAGAAAGCTTCTTTCTCTTTGTTATCAGAGGATATTTCCTTTAGCCCTATAGTCTTCAATGGGATCCGAAATATCTGTTCTCAGATTCCACAGAAATAAGGCTAGCAAAGAGATCCACGAAATACAGATGTAACTCTGTGAGATGAATTAGCAGAACACTAAGCAGTTTCTCAGAAAGCTTCTTTCCAGATTTCATCTGAGGATATTTCCTTTTTCACCATAGCCCTCTATGGGCTTCCAAATATCACCTTGCCAATTCCACAAGAACAGTCTTAGCGAAATGCTTCTTGAGGGGAAAGCTGTAACTCTGTGAGATGATTTCACAGAACACAAAGAAGTTTCTAAGAAAGCTTCTTTCTCTTTTTAATCGGAGGATATTTCCTTTGGCCCTGTAGTCTTCAATGGGATCTGAAATACCTGTTCTCAGATTCCACAGAAATAAGGCTAGCAAAGAGATCCACGAAATACAGATGTAACTCTTTGAGATGAATTAACCGAACACTGAGCAGTTTCTCAGAAAGCTTCTTTCCAGATTTCATCTGACGATATTTCCTTTTTCACCATAGCCCTCTATGGGCTTCCAAATATCACTTTGCCAATTCCACAAGAACTGTCTTAGTGAAAGGCTTCTTGAGGGGAAAGATGTAACTCTGTGAGATGATTTCACAGAACGCAAAGAAGTTTCTCAGAAAGCTTCTTTCTCTTTGTTATCGGAGGATATTTCCTTTGGCCCTATAGTCTTCAAAGGGATCCGAAATATCTGATATCAGATTCAACAGAAAAAAGGCTAGCAAAGAGATCCACGAAATACAGATGTAACTCTGTGAGATGAATTAACAGAACACTAAGCAGTTTCTCAGAAAGCTTCTTTCCAGATTTCATCTGAGGATATATCCTTTTTCACCATAGCCCTCTATGGGCTTCCAAATATCACTTTGCCAATTCCACAAGAACTGTCTTAGCGAAAGGCTTCTTGAGGGGAAAGCTGTAATTCTGTGAGATGATTTCACAGAACGCAAAGAAGTTTCTCAGAAAGCTTCTTTCTCTTTGTTATTGGAGGATATTTCCTTTGGCCCTATAGTCTTCAAAGGGATCCGAAATATCTGTTCTCAGATTCCTCAGAAATAAGGCGAGCAAAGAGATCCACGAAATACAGATGTAACTCTCTGAGATGAATTAACCGAACACTAAGCAGTTTCTCAAAAAGCTTCCTTCCAGATTTCATCTGAGGATATTTCCTTTTTCACCATAGCCCTCTAAGGGCTTCCAAATATCACTTTGCCAATTCCACAAGAACTGTCTTAGCGAAAGGCTTCTTGAGGGGAAAGCTGTAACTCTGTGAGATGATTTCACAGAACGCAAAGAAGTTTCTCAGAAAGCTTCTTTCTCTTTTTTATCGGAGGATATTTCCTTTGGCCCTATAGTCTTCAATGGGATACGAAATATCTGTTCTCAGATTCCACAGAAATAAGGCTAGCAAAGAGATCCACGAAATACAGATGTAACTCTCTGAGATGAATTAACTGAACACTAAGCAGTTTCTCAGAAAGCTTCTTTCCAGATTTCATCTGAGGATATTTCCTTTTTCACTATAGCCCTCTATGGGCTTCCAAATATCACTTTGCCAATTCCACAAGAACTGTCTTAGCGAAAGGCTTCTTCACGGGAAAGCTGTAACTCTGTGAG